>NW_012114821.1:17853084-17876103 GCF_000951035.1 Colobus angolensis palliatus | reverse complement strand
TCTGTGAAGGAAGGGCTCCAATGTTTATTTAATTTCCCTAGATGGTTCTGGTATCTAGAGAGGGTTGAGAACCACTGGTCAGGAAAAAATGAATTATCTCCATCTGGCTGCACATCTCAGTAGCCTAGAACACTTCTAAAAAGACCCATTCCCAGTGCCCCCAACCCAGACTAATTAAATCAAAATCTGTGAAGAAAGGGCTCCAATGTTTATTTAGTTTCCCTAGATGGTTCTGGTATCTAGAGAGGGTTGAGAACCACTGGTCAGGAAAAAAATGAATTATCTCCTTCTCTCTGCCCTTGGTACAGCCTTCATACTTCATTAGAATATTTCACTATAATCGTTATCAGACCCTTGGTACCTGCAGGAAGACCCTGGTCATTTCATCTGTATGAGAGTCAGGTGTCATTTGCAGCTTCTCTGAGGCATGAATTGGAACTCTTGAATTGGAAGGCTGGGTGTAGAGGTAAAGTCATCAACTGGTGATGAAGCCTGGGTCACTCTTTGGTATTCATATGACTCCATGCCCTTTGAAAGAAGGTTTAACATCAATCTGTGCTTTCCCTGTGTATAGCCAAGAACTTATACTTAAAAAGTAATCAAGTAATCAATGAGGGTGGTAGTAGTCACCTTTGTTTGTATTTACCTGGATCTCTTCTTCCAAAGATCCTTCTCTACCATTTGGTTAACCACTCCTCCATCCTCTCTCTAAATCCATGTTGTCTGGATGGAGCTGCCTCAAAGCTCTTGGCAGCAAAAGGTGACATCTGCCCAAGATCAGGCCAATATGTGAAACTGTATTCTCCTTGCCTAGGACATAGACCAGGACAATCAATGTCCATCATTGGCCTTTTGCTGGAACAAGCAGCTGTCATTCTTGCCCATGGTTATTAAGTATATGGCAAATTAGAGGTAATGGTGGTCTTCTTATCCACCAGCTGGGGAAAGACTGGCTGGGAACAAGATCAACTCAGAATCCTGCTGATTTATCTGGTTTGAACACCTGGATCCAGTTGAGACTGAAGATCTACCCCTGATCTTTTGATTATGTGGGCTAATCATCCTCCATTTTTTTGTTTTGTTTTGTTTTGTTGGTTGTTTTGAGACAGAGTCTTGCTCTGTCTCCCAGGCTGGACTGCAGTGGCACAATCTCGGCTCACTGCAAGCTCGGCCTCCCATGTTCACGCCATTCTCCTGCCTCAGTCTCCCAAGTAGCTGAGACTATAGGCGCCCACCTCCATGCCTGGCTAATTTGTTTTTTGTTTGTTTGTTTGTTTTTAGTATTTTTAGTAAAGACGGGGTTTCACCGTGTTAGCCAGGATGGTCTCGATCTCCTGACCTCGTGATCCGCCCACCTTGGCCTCCCAAGGTGCTGGGATTACAGGTGTGAGCCACCGTGCCCAGCCTCATCCTCCATTTTTTATTTCAGCCTATTTAAATCAGATTTTCTCTCTTTCAGTTAAAATAATGTTCACTACCACACTGGATAAATAAATGAATTCTCTGCTCCCTTCTCTTCAAGTAAGAAAACTTAAGAAAACAAGCATAGCTTCTTCCCTTATCCCTCCAAGTTTCTGAGAAAGACTAAAAAGGATTTGGCAATAACTGATAGCACTGATATTTGTCTAATGCAACTTTTCCCAAAATGTGCTCTGCAGAACATTAAATTTGTTCCTGTCCAAGTAAGTTTAGGGTTAAATTGTTAAAAGGTATCTTTAGTGCAAAATTTCTCAAGCCTTTTGATATTATGTCAGTGAGAAATGTAAATCTCTCATAAGAACTGCAGTATACTACATTTTCCCAATTTATTTAAGTATAGGGCTCTTTTTTGTCCTGCATCTCCTGGGATTAGAGTTTTGGAAGAAATGCCATTCTAGCTGCAACCCAAAGAATGTTCTTTCCTTTGCTTGGAATACTCTTCCCACACCATCCACTACCAAGCTGTCCAATTTC
Source organism: Colobus angolensis palliatus (assembly GCF_000951035.1). Lineage (NCBI taxonomy): Eukaryota > Metazoa > Chordata > Mammalia > Primates > Cercopithecidae > Colobus > Colobus angolensis. Next base: position 17,874,150 of record NW_012114821.1, on the reverse strand, counting down.
TACTCAACTATCATGTCTCAGGATGAAAACTACTTTCTCCAAAAAGTCTTTAACAACACCACTACTGCCACCTTCCCCAATCTCAGATAAGGTTATCTATACCCATCATTTGCTCTCTTACACTGTATACTTCCACTTTAATGGTATTTACCACACATAATTATAATTATCCATACGTTTCCCACTTAGAATATGTGCTGGGGCCAGTTCACAATATGTTCCTCAGTGATTCCCACCTACTGGTATTCATGATCTTGTGGAGACACTTCCCATGTCAATGTATGGCCAGTCCTATGTGATCAATAAAATATGGCAAAAGTGAAGATATGTGACTCCCAAGGTTAGGTCATAAAAGGTATTGTGTCTTCCACCTAGGGTTCATAAATTGCCTACTCTAGGGAACCAGACACCATGCCCTGAGGACATTCATGTGTCCTTATAGAGAGGAGCTAAGGACCCTAGCAAACAGCTGACACCAGCTTTCTAACTCCATAAATGAGCCAACTTGAAAGGTGTCCTCCACCTCTGATTAAGTTTTCAGAAGAATGAAGTTTCAGCTAACATCTGAACACAATCCAGTGAGAGACCACAAGCAAGATCGGCCCAGCTAATCCTTTTTGAAGTTCTTACCTCCAGAAACTATGAGACTATAAATTCCTTGAGAGTCAGTACCGTGAATTGCTTACTATTGTGGCATACTCCCCACCACACACATGAATGCACGTGCATGTATATGCACATATACTACCAGGATCACAATTATAGTACTTGAAACATAGACGTCACTCAATATTTACAAAATAGATGAAAAATAAATTGAAGAATAAAGTAAATTCTGTATATATATATATATAAATTATATATGTAAACATATATAAATTATGTATTTACATACATCTATATACACACACAGAGGTAGATATATATTATATATGCACATGGACACATATGCCTCTATAAAATGTATATTAATTATAGACATATACAGGTATAGGGGGCTGGTTGGTAATTTGGGTTATAAAATAAGAAAGGAGAAACATTCCTTCTAAATCACAGGAAGATTCTCAAATTCAAATATCTCACTGTGACTATAGCCCTGAACTGGGAAATCCAGGAGAGCTGGCTTTAATATCACATCTGTGTGATTTTTATGCAGTGACATAAACCCCTGCCCCCGCCCCACCTCCAATGCTAGAAAATGAGGGAGTTAGACTAGAGCATTTTCAAAGGCCATTTCAGCCCTACCTTTTGATGACTCCAAGGCAGTGAGCGTTCTGGAGGTCTTGTACCAACATGGCAGGGAGGGAATGGAATTCAGCTGGTCTAACACAGGGTCCTTCCGGGCAGAGCTGAAGAAAAGAAGCCCAAGTCACCTGCTGAAGTCCTGTCTTCCTTGCTGTTTCTCTTCCACTGTTGTCTGCTTTGGACTGGGCAGAGCTAATGTGTCCCCAGATTGTAGGAAGTGACAGAAGCACCCCATCCCAGGACTGTTTGGGTGGTGGTGTGGGTCTTTGATCATGGAAATGGTGGTGGTGTTGTCATTCACAGCCCTTGGAACACTAAGACCCAGGGTCAGTCCTCAAAGAACAACTCCTGCCAAGGGTCTCACATAGTCAACTCTTAACTGATATAACAGCCACTTTCTAAGAATACAGTGTAGCTTTTGGGCAATCTGCCTAGAAATTCTTTTCCACTGAATTCCTGGAAGAGACTGCTTGATTTTCTCCACACCCTAGATTCAGAGATCAAGCCAGAAAGCCAAGAATAGCCACACACAGCACCTGAGAAAATTGTGTCTGCACGATCCAGGCTCATGTAGGATGGAAAGAGCTGTTCTACATGTAATTTGTGAGGGAGACACAAATTCTGCAATTCTGGTTTGATATTACCTTGGCGGGGGAAGGGTTGGGATGGGGATTAGAGCTTGGAATATAATACCTACTGAGCATTTACCATATGTCGGGCACATTACGTTTGTATCTTATTTAATTCTTATGAGTTCTAAAAGGTACAAAATTTTAATTCATTTTGTGATTCACAGGACATCAGGTTGAGTACACAGAAAGGTCTTATCCCAGTCCAAGCCCTCCTTAAAGACTAGGCAATCTTGCTTCCTAAACAACATCAATGAGGATGTGAGTATGTGTGTGCATGTGGCATAGGGTGAAGTTTAGAAAATAAATACATTCTAGTGCAAGGTTTGGCAAATTATAGCCTGAGTGCCATATTCATTCTGCTGGTTAATTTTGTAAATAAAGTTTTATTGGACACTGCCATGCTCATTTGTTTATATGTAGTCTATGGCTGCTTTTATGCTACCATACTAAGGTTGAGTAATGTGACAGAGACCACATGGTCTACAAGCCTAAATTATTTACCATCTTGTCCTTTAGAGAAAAAATTTGCTGACTCCTGCTCTATATCACCATGGTAACATAAGGCATTACCTTATATTGGTAAGGTACCTTATATATATCTGGGATAACTACATATCCCAGACTAAGAATATATTATTAACTTTTCTAATTAGCCATAACTAAACACTAAAAAGAATTTGAAAATTAACCAAATAATATTCACAATCAAACATCCATTTGCAGGAAAAACTGTACCAATATTGTTCCTGTATTCTGGAAGTCATTAATAAAGCTAAAGCCATCAGTAAAATAAAAGCAGACATTACATATAGAGCCATCCTGAGAAAGTTAGCTGTCTGAGGAGTTAGTCCCACACCATCCTCTGAAGGAGTCAGTACTATATTGGTTCCAAGGAGCCGTCACTTTAATCAGTTCTATGGGGACGTTGAATCAGTCATTCAGATAAGAACGATGATGAGGCTGAACAGGTAGCAACCTTTTCCCCTGTCCTTATCAGTCCTCATTTCCACCACCAGAGCATGAAGTCCTCCATTAGAATATTTGAGAGATGAAAGGGCAAAGAGATTGGGGATATCCCCAAGTAAGTTTTGGAGTAGTAAAGAACTCCACGAATCAATATAATTTAGCAGAAACAAAAGCTCTCAGAGGCAAGTGACTTGCCCAAGGGCATATGGCGGTGGTAGGGCACAAGTTATCACCCACGTCTCCAAAACCCAGTGCAGATCTTGCTCCAATGTGAATTCAAGTTGTGCTGTCCACGGGCAAACAAGAAACTTCCCCTCACTGGCACTCTAATTCCTGCCATAAAAGGACAATGTTGGCCTGGATCGGTGTTGCCCAAACCTCAGCCATTTCTAGAGCACCTTTACAATTTTACCAGGTCTGTACCATACATACTATCATCAACTTACTGTATTTTAATTGATCACTTTCATCTGAAATTACTTTACTGTACAAGAAAACCATCACATTGCAATAAACGGAATTTAAGTAGGAATTATCCTAAATAGAAATTACTATGTAAACTTCACTATGCTATTAAATTCCAGGTAGATAATGTTGCCCACCCAAAGCTTTGTTCCTGAGCCCTTTTCTATTGTCCTTGAGAAAGACTGAAACAAATGTTGAAGAGGCGTTAAAGAGTGACACCAAACTGAGAATCTCTCCAGGCAAAGAGAAAGAGAATTCGGAAAAGAACAACCTTCTCACAGTCTCATGCCATTAATAGTGTTCTCCTCAGACATTTGGAAACACTGACATCTAATTTCATGAGAATTCCAAAGCCAGCCAAAGAGTTGGAGGAGGGGTGGAATTGGAAGAATCGAAAAGAAGAAATATTTCTGTCTAAAATGAATTCAATTCCTTTAGTTTCCTTGTTGGCATCTCATGCACAGCAGACATTTGAGTATCATTGCATAGTCAAGATAACCTTTCAGGTTGAAACTTTATTTCCCTTGTAGAGATAGAGACACCAAAGCTCAAGTCCAGGAAGATTAAGTAATTTACTCAGGGTCACAGACTGTGGATAGAGTAGCTTCAGACAGAGGTATATTTGATGCCACAGGCCTCTTTTTTTCTCTCTGCAGTTGAATTTTGTCTCCTTTGCAATCTCAATGGTCCTTCCAGTGATCCAACCCCTGCTAACTGGATAATGAGAATAACTGGTCCCTGTCCTCCTTGGCACATCCTTTCATGTGCCTGCCAGAGTCTGAGCACCTCACCTGGCTCATCCTCCTCTGCAGACTCACATGCTCTTCTTTCTCATCCTCATCACATAAATCCCACCCTTGCAACCTTTTATCACTCTCTGCTCCTCTCCTTTTGACTGGTTCCAATCCCTCAGCCTCTACCCTTTAAGTGGGATTTCCAGGACTGAGGACAGCCTGCCACAAGATCCTGAAGACAAAGCAGGGTTGAACTGAACCATTACTTGGTGCATTGTGAACAAGTTTCTCACTGACTCCAGCAATGGACAGGTGCCAGCTAGGGATTAAGGGTGATAGAAGGGGGCATATGGGCAACCTTTGAGAAATGAAGACAGTATCAGTCAATGAAGCAGTGGCGAGAAAAGTAGTCAGGTAAGATGGCAAGTGCAGAAGTGTGAAAATGGAACTCAAACCCATACAACAAAAGTATTGAACACCGAGCTGGCATAAGGCAGATTCCAGGTACAAAGATGCATAGAGTGGAGACACAAAGAAGAATAAAAGATCCTGTACCTCAAGGGAGCCACTGTCTAGCTCTTCCCTGCCAATGCGGGAGCCACTAGCCACATGTGGTTACTTGAGCACTGGAAATGTGGCCAGGCCAAATTGAGATGTGATGTAAGTGTCAAACACATTCCATATTTTGAAGACTTAGTCTTCAAATGACAGAAAAGCATGTGAACATCACAGTAATCATTTTTACATTGATTACTACTTGAACTAATCATATTATGAACATATTAGGTAAGAATGTTATTAAAATTAATTTCATCTGTGTCTTTTTACTTTTCTTTAAATAAGGCTACTAGAAAATCTAAATTTGTAAATGTGGCCCATGTTACATTTCTGTTGGAGAACACTAGTCCATTCAGCAAGGTGGGTATGCACCTAACACAAGAAACACGTAAAACTGTAACACATGTTGAGCTAGACACAAGTGTCTATCATCAGAAGGTGGGGGGATTCCAAGTTGGGTGAACACAGCAATTACTTATTTACACAATTCACTTCGTTTTCACAATATCCATTGGCTGCTGAGCTTTAAAAAACTCTTTTCTCATTAATCTCCTTGTGTGTTCCTAGATCTGAGAATAAACTCTTTGTGTGCAAGGACAACTTCATCTCCCTTTTAAAACTCCCTCAATACCACCTCCCAGAAGTTACTTCAGTTCTAGGCACACAAAGAATGCCTGTAGAAACCAATGAATTTCACATGCATTTATCTAGACTCTATTTCCCATGAGCCAATATCCGTATAGGCAAGTATTCAAAGTAGAGAAAAAGCTATTGACCAGAGCATGGAAAGGATAAATAGACACAGACATCATCAAATGGACTTACAGGAGCATTTATTGGCTGCTTACTATACACCAGGCTCTCCATTGCATTCTTTATATATAATACCTGACATAAACCTTAAACCATGCTGTAGGAAAGCTAATCTTATCCTGTTTTACAGGTGGGGAAACTGAGGCTCCTAAAAGGTTATGTAACTGCCTAAACACAGTTAATAAGAAGGCAATAGTGAGAGGAGAGATCATGTCAACTTACTTCAAAGCTCAGGGATATCTCTTTATGGGGCACATCTGCATGAGGATTTCAGCTTCTGCTTTGAAATATATCGTCAACTATTGTACAAGCAATTTGTCTGAACATTTGGAGAAAGAGGTTGTGTAAGTACTTGTACCCTTTCTGTAGGAGGAAACTTCAGCAGGATACAGGTGACATGACTTTGCTCTCTTTTGCATCCAACTGCCGAAAAGTATCCCTCTTTTGGAACTCCAGATTGTGTCTTAGCCTACAGGTTCACACTATTTAGACTCCCAAACCCATAACGTAAGACTTGGAAACCAGCCAGTGAAAGAGGGAGGGAAAGAATATTTTTGCAATTGCTGCAAAAACTTTCCAAGAGCTATTCTTGGAGCTGGGAGTGTTGACACCGGGCTCTCAAAAAGAGAACAGGGAAGGATTCTAACATGGAAATATTTTAAATTGTGTGCTTGACAACACATACTAGGTGCCCCCCACCAAAAGAAAGCCAACAGTGAGAGAGGCTCAGATAGAGTAACTGAATATGGGCTGGCTCATGGATGGCTTTGTTAGTGCAATAATCTCATTTAACCAAAGGTGACATGGGGTAGTGATTGCCAGAGTTCAAATCCCAGCTTTGCTGCATCCTAGCCATATTACTTTGAATAAACGAGGCTCTCTGTACCTCAGCTTCCTCATCAACAAAATAAGCACAATAATAATATCTGCCTCAGAGAGTTGTTACAAAGTTTAATTCGAGTTCTTGCATAGAATGTGTTTTCATCAATGTGAGGAGTAGCTATTATTATCACTTTTAATGGCCTATCACAACAGTTAGCTCAGTTCTAGTATCTTCAACAAAGATAGGGTAAAATGAGAGTAATGCTACTTAAAAAGACACTGTCTCCCCCAGCAATGCATGGAAATAGTGAGATTTTCTTTTTTTTTTTTTTTTTTTTTCTGAGGCGGAGTCTCGCTCTGTCGCCCAGACTGGAGTGCAGTGGCCGGATCTCAGCTCACTGCAAGCTCCGCCTCCTGGGTTTACGCCATTCTCCTGCCTCAGCCTCCCGAGTAGCTGGGACTACAGGCGCCCGCCACCTCGCCCGGCTAGTTTTTGTATTTTTAGTAGAGACGGGGTTTCACCGTGTTAGCCAGGATGGTCTCGATCTCCTGACCTCGTGATCCGCCCGTCTCGGCCTCCCAAAGTGCTGGGATTACAGGCTTGAGCCACCGCGCCCGGCCGAGATTTTCTTGTGTCTACATTTAGTGGAGAAAAAAGTAGCACAAGTGGTAGAAATGAGAAAGGCAAACTAAGGCATAAAGAGATTAGAGAAAAACAAAAGGAGTTACTAAGAATGTAAACTTTATATAAGATGAACCCCCCTATTTTCTAGGAGGGTTAAATCACAACCTTCACCCATCTCTATAACCCTTTTCATTATTTTCTTCCCTTTACACCATACTTTGAAATGATATGTCAATAAGTTCTTACTAAGTAATAATTTAAAAGCTTTAATTTTGTGTGTTATTTGGAGATGGAAGTAACTGCCCAAAAGAGGTCCTGAAATGATTTAAAGTGCTGAGTTACTCTGAGCTGATAAAATTCTACTCTGAAGGATGGTGTGGCAGTATGAATTGTACAAAATGTTCAGTGTGTCCTTTAAGAATTCTGATGCCAACTAAACTATCAAATATCAGACTGGAATGGAGTGTCAGGAACCAGTATATCCGGAGCTATTTCTTGTTACCTGATTTGTCAGAAAGAGCTCAGACACAAAGCTCAGAGTAATTGCAAAGCTGGATAACAATTTTCAGATCGATGGCATTTTGACCCTAACTTGCAACTATTTAACATGCAATCTCAGCATTTAACAAGCTGTTTTCTTATAAAGTAATTTTAAATTACATCTCAATGCTTTTTGCACTTGAAATAAAGACAAACACAAAATAAACAAAAAGAAATCACGTTGTCACGATAGTTACCTCCAAATATGTTTGTTCATGCCTCATCTATGTGATTAATGTTCAATGGTCAAATAAGAATTTCTTAAACGAAACACCACCACCATCATCCATCACAGTCTAGTCATAAAATGTTCAATTTCACCATTTGTAAAATGAAGCTAAAAGTGTTTACTCTTGCTATAAGGTTTGTAGATTAGACCTACATCTTCCATTTGAGTTCATTCTTCCCATCACTGGGAACCACCAATAAACAGAAGCAGCAATTGTGGTTGAAAGCATAGGCTTTACAGCCAAACTTTGAGGTCTGGATCCCAGCTCTGACATCTTATATCTCTGTGACCCTGAGGAAATGACCTCTTTGAGCCTCAGTTTCCTCATCTAGAAGGCAATACTCATGAGCATATCCACCCAAAAGCATTGTTGTATGGACTTCCACAGATGACGTAAGCTAAGAGATTCACACAGTGTCCAGCAAATAGTGAACAACTGATCCATGTCAGCTACCCTATCATCTTCATTCAGTGAATGAAGCTCTGAAAGGGCCAACATATATCTAATGGATGTCAGTAGATACATGTTGAATGAAAGCATCTGAGGCATTGTATTCTTGAGCCCAGAGCAGATAGCTCAGGAGGGAGAAACCCTTGACAAAATTATTCTCCCTTTGAAAACCAAGGGTCACCAGGCTATGTAGTTAAAGCATTAAAAAGCCAACATTCTAGCTTCTCTTTCTTGATCTACCCCACCTAGGGGAGACGGAAGAGGAAATTTCCCCCAACTCCACCCAAGCCTCCTAATGAGCACATAGAAGAGAAGGGAGGTCTCACTTCCTTGTCATTGTCTCATTTTAGCTTCTTCTGGTATTACCCTACTTGGTGAAACCTGAACTAGGATTGTGAGGCCAATTTTATTGCCTAGTTATGGATGTAAAGTGATGCAAAGTGAGCCCACACTGTTGAGAGGATGCAAATGGATTCACCAAGCTAACAACGAACCACAATTCAAAAACCTCAAGCCTGACACTGTCAGATCCTCAGGCTCTGGGTGCACATGGGTGGTACAGACTGTGTCCCAGGCACTGAAGATGACCACCTTGCATAGGTGCACTTCCAGAAGACCAGATGGAGGCAGCTGGGAAGTCTTCTCACTGACCTCATGCGTTAGCATCCTGATGACGCACCACCCTGCAGAGAGTGGAGGGCACCCAGAAATTCCCCATCCCACTCACTTTGCTTATCAGTACCCTGTCTTCCCCTTAGTAAGGAAAACAAAAAGAGAACATGACTGTTTAGTTCAGGATGGATGGGCACAGAAATAATTTCATAATGTAGCCTTCTTTCCTTCATCTTTTCAGTAAATATGTACTAAGGACCTAGGTATCAGTTTACTACATTGTAAAACAAACCTCCCAAAAATTAGTGACTTAAAATGATGACCATTTTTTTTTGGTTCTGCAGGTCAGTAATTTTTGTCTGTGTCCTTGAGGGCAAAATTGTGTCTTATACAGCTCTAGATTAGCAGGTATCAAAGGGCCTTGCACATAGTAGGCATTTGATAGATCAAGTTGAATGAATTTAGTAAGTAGAAAAAATGGATGATGATTTAAGCCTCCTTGGGGCTCAATTTATGAGCAAGAGGTCAATCATATTGACCAATATGATTGTGCTCATCTTAGCAAGTGTATGTTCCCTGTTGAATCTCTCTGTCTATAAGAATCCCTGACAAATAGTAGGTGCTATAAACATTTTTAAATGAATGAAAGCTCTTTCCAGAATCCAACACTTCTCATTATCCCCTTTTCTGCCGCTCTGTCAATGCCACTGTCATCTGTCCCCTTGATGGTTGTATTAGCCTCTTGATTGGAGTCTGGGTCTTTGTCTCTTTATTACCCTCAGCACACCAGTCAGAGGAATCCATAAAAATATAAGTCAAATCATGTCACTCCTGTGCTTGAATCTTTTACTTGGCCCCTTTGTAACTCAGACTAAAAGTTGAAGCCTTTACAGTGCCCTACATGGCCCCACGCTTCCTGCCCCACTGTGTCCAGTGCTTCATCTTGTCTCCCCTCACTCCCTCCTCCCAGCCACACTGGCCTCTTACTGTTCTGTGAGCCCACCAGCTGCTCTTCCTCATGTTTTTAAATTTGTTATTCCAAATGCCTTGAAGGCTCTTCCTTACTTCCTTCAATCTTTTCCTAAATGTCATGTTCTCAATGGGGTTTTCCCTGAAAATCATGTTTATAATTTCATTGCAACCTCTTCTTTATCTGCTTTATTTTTCCCTATAGCCCACTTATTTCCATCTAGAATGCTATATATTTTACTCATTTATTTTGTACATTGCCTGCCTCCCCCAAACTAACATATAAGCTCCCTATGGGCAGGAAGTTTTATTACACCATATAATGTGTAATCCTTTATGACCAGCCTCTTTCACTTAACCTCATGTTTTTCAGGTTCACCCAATGCAGCATGTGTAACACCTCATTCCTTTTCATGGATGAATGATATTCCATTGTATATCATTTGTTTACTGCTAAATTTCCAGCACTTAGAACAGTGTCTGGAACAGAGTAGGTCCTCAGTAAGTAACTATTGGATGAAACCATAACATGCCCTATGAGAAGTGTACATTTTCTCAGCCAACATTGAAACCATGCCATATGATCCAACAATTCTACTTGCAGGTATTTTTACAAGAGAAGTAGAAACTATGTTCACACAACATTGTACATTAATGTTCATAGTAGCATTTTTATAAGGCCATAAAAGGGAAACAATCCAAACGTCCATCAACTGATGAATGAATAAATAACATGTGGCATATCCATACAATGGAATATCATTCATCCATGAAAAGGAATGAGGTGTTACACATGCTGCATTGGGTGAACCTGAAAAACATGAGGTTAAGTGAAAGAGGCTGGTCATAAAGGATTACACATTATATGGTTCTATTTATATGAACTGTTCAGAACAGGAAAATCCATAGGGACAGAAAGGAGATTGCTATTATTCAGGGGCTTGCTAAAGTATGAAGTGGAGAGTCACTGCTAAAGGTTATAGAGTTTCTTTTGGATGTGACTACATTTTTCTGGACTTATATAGCGGTGATGGTTTCATAACTTTTTGAATATACTAAACACCCTGACGTGTATACATTGAAATGGGTTATTTCTATGGTATGTGAATTATCTCTAACTTTTCTTTTTAAGTTGCAAAGACAAAACGAAGAACGAAAAACCTGAATCCAACATTACCCATGTCATCCCAGAGGTCAGATCTCAAGTCTAGGGTCAGCCAGCTACCTAGAGATGAAATCAAGATTTGCACTATTTATTCAAAGAATTATTGCCTCAGTCTCTGTTTTGTCTTAAGCACTGCCTGGTGCAGCAAACAAAACAAAACAACATAAAGTATGCATTTAATGTGCAGTTCGTTTGGAGGACAGACAGCTATGAATACAAATAAATAAAATTGAAGGCTCCACCTAAATTCCAGAAGAGAGGTGGAAACCAAGAGCACAAGAACACAGAAGGGAATATTATTTATTAGGGATGGTTTCCTGGAGCCAGGCTGTAAAGAAGGTAGGGATTCTGCAAGGACAGGAAAGGAAAGGAGGAGCATTCTGGCACATGGAGCTTGAGAAACAGCATGGAATTCCCCCAAGGACAATGGGGATTGCAGAGGAGCAGAATGCAGGAAAGACAGGCTGAAGAGATGAACCGGAGGGTGCTTAGCCCCCTGCTATGCAGGATGTGTTTTCTCCTGCAGGCAACAGGCATTGGCAGAAGGTTCATGAGCATAGACCTGTTATGATAGAATATGTATTCTGGCAAGGCTAAGCTTCCAGCCTTATGAACCAAGAGTTGGAGAAGAGAGTCATTGATACTGCTTGGATTTGTGTCCCTATCAACATCTTACACTGAATTGTAATCTCCAGTGTTGGAGGTAAGGAGATATTGTAATCTCCAATGTGGGAGGTCACTGGATCATGGGGCTGGATTTTTCATAAATAGTTTAGCACCATCTTTTTTGGTGCTGTTCTCATGATAGTGAGTGAGTTCTCATGAGATCCAGTTGTTTAAAAGTGTGGTACCTCCCTGCCTCCCTCTCTTGCTCCTGCTCTGACCAGGTGATGTGCCTGCTCCCCCGTCACCTTTCACCATGATTGTGAGTTTCCTGAGGTCTCCCCAGAGCTGAGAAGATGCCAATATTACACTTCTTGCACAGCCTGTAGAACCATGACCTAATTAAAACTCTTTTTCTAATAAATTACCCAGTCTCAGGTATTTCTTTATAGCAACGCAAGAACAAACTAATATAGTCATGCATGACAAGGAGGGACTACACAAACACATGAGGTTAATGCAAGAGCTTGGGTTCAACCTGTGGCAGTGGGAGTGGCCAGGAATAAATATGTCCCAGAGGCATCCACAAGGAGGATTTGGTGGCCAACTGGACACCAGGGGGAAAAAAGTCACAGATGCTGCAAAGTATCTCACCTCAGAGGCAAGAGAGTTTTGCTATTTTACTAATTTCTAGAGGGAGCACAGGAGTTGGGAGCAGGTTAGATGGGGGGAAAAATGAGTAACATTTTAGAGACTTTGGCTTTGAGTTGCCATCAGGGAGTTGTCCAGCAGACAGCTGAACAAGGAAGAACTACTAAAGTATTAGCTACATGTAAGAAATATTTTGAGCACATACTACATCCCACAGAATGTTCTCAGCATTTCATATACATTATTCAATTTCACCTTATCAAAAGCCCTTTGAAACAGAGAAAGACAGCCTTCTCCTGCCTGCCTTCTCCTCACCATAGCCTTCTCCCACCTCCTGCCTTCTATACCTGTATCTTCTCCCCACCCGAGCCTTCATCCCACCTCTGCCTCCTCCCCAGCATTGCCTTCTCTCTTTTCCTGTCATCTCTCCCATCCTTTCCCACTTCTGTCTTCTTCCTTCCACTACTGTCTAAGAGAAAGAATCTTGGATATGAATTTTATATTAACTGAGGCAATTGATACTTCTGAGAACTGAAAGGTAATCTGAAAGACAAGACTTATTTGCCCCATGCTCTTATTTAGCAGACAACCATTACAATGGTCCACCCTTATCCACAGGGGCTGTGTTCCAAGACCTTCAGTGGATTACTGAAACAGTAGATAGCACCAAACCCTATATATACTGTGTTTTTGCCTATACATACACACTTATGATAAAGTTTGATGTATAAATTAGGCACATTAAGAAATTCACAACGATAACTAATAATGAAGTAGAACAATTGTAACAATATGTCAGTATCACTACTCTTCTGCTTTGGGGCCATTATTAAGTAAAATAAGGGTTATTTGAACAGAAGCACTGCAATATCACAACAGTCGATCTGATATTCTAGACAGCTGCTAAGTGACTGACAGGCAGGGAGCATCCACAGCACGGAGATGCCGGACAAGAGGAGAATTCATGTCCTGATCAGGACAAAGTGGGACAGTGTGAGATTTCATCACGCTACTCAGAAAGGCATCCAATTTAAAACTTATGAATTGTTTACTTCTGGAATTTTCCATTCAATTTACAAGAGTTTTTGAAACTCTGCAAGTAAGGAAATCCTGGAAAGTGATGCTACTGATAGAAAGGACTATTGTAACTGGACACCTCGTTTGTGAGAGGCGCTGTTCTAGGTGCTGAAGGCAGAGCTGTGATGGAAACAGAAACCCTTGCTTTCATGCAGCTTACATTCTAATGAGAGAAGAGTGAGGATAACACATCAGAAAAGGGAGTAAGAGGCAAAAACTCAGCCGGGCGCAGTGGATCACGCCTGTAATCCCAGCACTTTGGGAGGCCGAGGCGGGCGGATCACAAGGTCAGGAGATCGAGACCACGGTGAAACCCCGTCTCTACTAAAAATACAAGAAATTAGCCAGGCGCGGTGGCGGGCGCCTGTAGTCCCAGCTACTAGGGAGGCTGAGGCAGGAGAATGGCGTGAACCCAGGAGGCGGAGCTTGCAGTAAGCCGAAATCGCGCCACTGCACTCCAGCCTGGTGGACAGAGTGAGACTCCGTCTCAAAAAAAAAAAGAGGCAAAAACTCAGCTCAGATTGGAATGGAAGGAGATAGTTTGGGGGAGTTTTGGTGACAGACAAGGGGGAATGGGGTAGCTGCTGTGTCAAGCAGTGAGAAATAACCTATGCATAGTTCAGCCATGAGGCTGAACTCACTAAGGTGAGAACAGAAAGCAAGTTTTCTCTTTCTGACCACTGCCCCCCAAACTACCTTTGTACTATTTCTTCCCTTGGCTCTTTAATGAACTCTCAGACAGTTTCCATGGTTTTTACAATCACTACTTGGTAATAAAATTTCCAATTGCTTTTGGCCACCAAAAAGACCACCACTGCCATTCTCCCTTCAATTATTGCGCCTAAGTCAAGACAATGATTCTTCTCCGGGCTTCATTCAGAGTTGAAACTTCTCACCTCTCCCAGGCTCAGGGAAGATGCAGACCTCGAATCCTGCAAGATGCTGTAGATATTTGCTCTATTTTGTGGCCCACCTTGCCTTTCTGCTTTATCTGGTCCAAGCCAGCCTTGGACCCTGAATATTCCAGCGTTAGGCTTATGGAAAGAAGAATTAGAGGAGAATGTTGAGGCCTAGTCAGTTGGGACTGTCGCTATCCAGCCTTGGTGCTCTCCAGACCTGGAGGTAGTAAAGGCTGACAGTTTCTTCCAAGAGATGCTTCATAGCTTTCTCAGAGATTCCCCACTAGGAACTTTAAATTACTTTCTCATAGTCACTGTTTTTTCTCCTGGGACCACCTTTAACTCCAACCCTCAGCCCTGGCATTTGGTGGTCCACTTCATAGAAACACTTTCTTTTTGGTGTTCCATTTCACCTCTGGGAAGACCACACAAGCTTCAGCTCATTTCTGCTCAAGAGAGAGACCCCAGTAACTTTTAGTACCACAACTGATGGAAATATTCACCACAAATGTCAGTCCTTTCTCTCTGCTATGCAGCCCCAGTGAAGAAGTCACAGTGTTGCTATTCAGATTTCTCAGGAAAAGTCAGATAACTGTCCACTGGGTTCCCTAAACCCTAGGGGATGCATCTCAAGCTCTTCAAGTGGTCCTTAAAGCTGCTCTCACCATGCAGGGGGTGGGGAGGAAATTTGTACAGCACTCCACAACCCTGCCCCACACATGGTCCTGTTAGATCAGCTATTTAAATCCTAAAGCTGTAGTCAGCCAGGCTTTTCTGTTAAAGGCCTGATAGTAAATTATTTAAGCTTTGCAGGCAAAACAGTCTCTGTGGCAATTCTCAACTCTGCAATTTTTTTAAAAAAGAAAAGAAAAGAGCAATGGGCTATACTTAAGCAAATGGGCATGGCTGTGTTCCAGTATAACTTTATTTACAAAAACAGTTAGCAGGCAGGATTCAGCCTGTGGGCTCCAGGTGGACTCTCTAAAGGTAGGTGATGACCCAGTATTCTGATTTTCAGCCTTCCCATTGCAAGGCCCATCAGGATGGGGTAGCACTTCCCTTGGAAGATGGAGGTTCTCTCTTTATTGATTTTTCTTGCTGAAGTCAGAGAGACAGAAATGGTCTCATTTTTAACATCCTATTACACACACACACACACACACACACACACACACACAGAGGAGAAAGAAAAATGACAGAAGCAAAGAAAGAGACTGGTAAAGACATTTAGAAAAGCCGCGTTGTTAAGAATGAAATTCCCTATAGCATTTCTGAGATGATTGGTCGTGCAGATAGCTTGACTGTGACATGTAGTGGGAGGAGACCAGAGTAGCCCAATTTTATCTGAGATATAAGAGATTCTCTTTTCCTCATTTCATAGTTGGGAAAAGAAAACTAGTACCATAGAGATCAAATAACCTGCCTTTGGTCCCCCAGCTAGTAAGAGACAGAACCAGGATTTAATTACAGTTTTCCACGACCACCAAATGCTATGTAGATTTTTCTTAGGTAGATTATTGTACTTGTTTTCTATTACTGCTGTAACAAATCATCACAAATTTAGTTGCTTAAAGCAACATAAGTTTATTAAAAAACACTTTTGGAAGTCAGAAGTCCAAATGGGTTTCACCGGGCTAAAATCAAGATGAGGTGTCAGCAGGGCTTTATTCCTTCTAGAGACTCTAGGGAAAAATCCGTTTTATTTCCTTGCCTTTCCAGTTCCTAGAGGCCACCTGCATTCCTTAGATTATAGCACTTTTCTCCATCTTCAAAACCAACAGTGTAGCATCTCCTGTGATGGTTAATACTGAGTGTCAACTTGATTGGATTGAAGGATGCAAAGTCCTGATCCTGGGTGTGTCTGCGAGGGTGTTGCCAAAGGGGATTAACATTTGAGTCAGTGGGTGGGAGAAGGCAGACCCACCCTTAGTCTAGTGGCCACAATCTAATCAGCCGCTGGTGAATACAAAGCAAGCAGAAAAACATGAAAAGGTGAGACTGGCCTAGCCTCTCAGCCTACATCTTTCTCCCATGCTTGATGCTTCCTGCCCTCAAACATCAGACTCCAAGTTCTTCAGTTTTGAGAGTTGGACTGGCTATCCTTCTTCCTCAAGCTTGCAGATAGCCTATTGTGGAACTTTGTGATCATGTGAGTTAATACTTAATAAACTCCCATATATATATTCCATCAGTTCTGTCCCTCTAGGGAACCCTAATATATCTCCTGACCTCTCTTGTCCCTCTGTTGCCATTGTTATGTATGTCACTTTCTGTCTGACTCTAAGTCTCTTGCCTTCCTCTTATAAGAATGTTGTGTTTACATTGAACCCAACCAGATAAGCCACAATCATCTTCACATTTGAAAATCATTGAATTAATTACATCCATGAAGTCCCTTTTGCCATGTGAAGTAACATATTCATAGATTCTGGGAATTAAGACATAAACATCTTTGAAAGGGGGAGACCATTGCTCCACCTACTACAATTATTGATTACAATACAAGAGATGAATGTGGTCTTTCAGAAAGAATGCTTAAAGCTAAAAGGGAATCAAGATGAAAAAAGAGAACTTAAAGAAAGCATCTATAGGGCCAGTGGAAGAAAAATGAGAAATTACAAAGAGCTAGGAGAAGAATTGCATAAAAGTGCTTCTCAAAAGCCCCAGAGGAGAGAATTTCAAAATTCTTGACTCAAAGTCAAATGCTCTGAACTTGAAAGAGGACAGAAGAACACGATCTCAGGCAGGAGACCACCAGCAGCCTTAGCAAGGGGAAGATTTGGACTGCACGGGTGGTGGCAGCATGGAGGCACACTGCACAACCTGGCCCAGCCCAGAACCTTTCTCCTAGCCCAGGCCCTCTGTTCACAGGAAGCATCAGTACTACCTTTTACCTCAGCCAACCCATCCATATTGTGAACTCAGCTTATTGGAACACAAAGAACATTTGGCTGTCATTTGGATATAATTAGAAAAGTCAGGAGTTGGCCTTTGGAAAAGCTGCTTCAGACAGCAAGAATATTTTAGTGCAAGGAGAAATATACTCATCTGAGGAAAGGTGTGGGAACCAGGAATGGGAAGGGAGCAAGACTCCCTTGGTACCACCTGGAGTCTCAGCATCCGTTTTATTTTATATGGCATCAACATCATTTTTTTGACACTAGCAGCGAGATTGTTCAATGAATATTTAATCGTGGTGGGGTTCTCTCCTTTCCCATTCCTTCAGTCCCCTGGCTGTAGCCTTTCTAAAGTAATAACCTTGCTCATCAAACACCAAAACTGGCACTTCCCCATCCTTATGCTGGTACCGTGGCATAGACTATTTGTGGGTTCTGAGCGACAGGTGGCTGGTAAAGTAGCAACAGAACAGCTCCCAGAGACACCAATTGATGAAGGCTTAGATTACCCCAGGGAGGATCATGAAACTGCAGAAGCCGTCTGGCAAGGCTCTCAAGGCACCTGTATGCCGAGCCTGCTGCCAATATCTCCGTCTCAATTAGGCTCACGCGCAGTGATTTCCCTGCTGTACTCACTGATTCACACAAAATCTCAGGAAAGAGCACAAGCACTAACCAAGTGATGCTGGAGAGAGGAGGGAAGTTTGGAAGATTACTGAAGAAATCTTTCCTCTACCTCCACGTGGTGAAAGAGAGAGGAATGCAACACACCTCTCCATGGAAGAAAGCCAGGAGGATGATCAACAATTCACAGGTGATCTTGATAGCCATTACCATGCGGCACACCTACCCTGTGACTACTTGGATCCCATTTTTAGGTGTGTGGAAATTGAAGCTTAAAGTGGTTAAGTAAGTCCCTGAGGTCCCAAGGGTGATGAGTGACAGCACCAAGGTGCAAGCCATGTCTGTCTGCCTCTAGGGCTGGTGTGGATGCTCACTACAGTTCATTGCTTATTGCAGAGTCAAAGTTCAAGGTCCTTAAGCACAAGAACTGTGTCTTGTCTTGCTCTTTTTGTATCCATCACCTCCTCACTCTCACCTATGATGCAAGCTCAGGACCAAGCACAATGGGTATGTTTCTTCTCCACTGTCAACCACCAGTGTTTTATCTGGAAAGTGGAGTAAAAACACCCACCACTTGGCTCCATAAATGCCATTCCACCTCCATGATGAAGACAAACTCCAGAGATGGTGCATTTATGCAACTGAGTATTGAGTGAGTACATGCTATGTGCACTAGGCAGTAAGTGGTAGGCAATTGAGGAGATATAGATTAGAGGCTCAGTATGACAGACATGCAGCAGCGGGTGTTAATTACTACTAAGTGTTCTTACTGTGCTTGGTAAGTGTGTTGCATGCATTATCTCATTTAATAGGCATGTGTGCATGCGTGTGTGTGTGTGTGTGTATGCAAGGAGGAATTGAGGTGGGCACATTCCTGGCTGGGCAAACAGCAGGAACAAAGGTACTGAAATAGAAATATGCAATGCACATAGAAGAAACGAATTAAGTTCAGAATATTCTTTAATTTATTTGCTTAACAAATATTTGTTGACATCCTCTGTGTGCTAGGCACTGTGATAAGCAAAGGAGAAAGAGGAGTGGACCAGATATGGTCCAGAGTGACACTGATAACAAATACAAACAGCAATACCATGATAACTGTGATAAAACTACAAAGTTAAAAAGCAGGAACACAAGATTACTGAATTTCAGGAGGCTAACCTTGTCTGGAAGGTTATGGAAAGCTTCCCTGATATAGCATCAGCGAGAACAACAGAGAGTAGAAAAGTAGGGTCCTTCCCTTCTGGATACATGGTAGATTTTAATTTAATAGTGAGCTTCTGAGGGAGTTAAGTCTTGATATGAATCCACCATAGCACTGGGGTGGAATCAAAAGAAGGAACTAGCCTGCAGCCTCATTTAGGACCAGGAGACATGGCATTAGTCAAATGAGACTCAAAGCAGGATTGAAACTGGGGAGCCCAGGCAAAGGCTAGGAGCACGGACCTCCCAGGAGGGTGTCAGGTTCACCAGAATAAGCATTGTGCATTTGGATAGTTTCAGGACTTTTTCCAGGCACTTTATCCACATGGATGTTTAAAAAGAATTATCTCACCTGAGACTCACAACAAGCATAGGGAAGCGGGAATGGGAACAAACATCCTCACCTGACCCAGAAGGGAACTGGAAGGAGGGCTTGTCTGAAGGCGCTTCGCTCCGACGATTAGACGTGGGACTTCCCATTCTCAACCAAGTCCCTATGCACACAGCATGGTCACCAGGCAAGACCATGTTGAGCCTCAGCTGCTACTTATTTTTCAATTAATAATAATCATATAAAGAATACTTGCATAGTGTTTTATTTTTATTTTCACAGCATTTTCCTTTACACCATCTCATTGCAGCATCTCATCAACCTTGCTAAAAAGACAACAAACTACAACAAAAACCCACAAGGCTTAGAGATATTTGCCCAGAACCATGCAGGTGAAAATATGGAAGAAACAAAACGCCAATTTAGGTCTTCCTCCATAGTATCCTTTGATCTTTCTGATACTCCACATCACACCACCCATCAATTCATTTATTTAAGAAATGTTTGCTGAGCAACTTTCATGGGCCAAGCCCTGTTCCAGCTACTGCAGATGCAATTCTTATAAGGAATTCACAGAGAACAAGTAACCTGATACCTTACAGAATGTATAGCCAGAGTAGTGGCAAGGTACAAAGGGGTACGTAGAGGAAGAGGCACAAGAGCTTCTTGTCTTATGGGGTAGAGGGAAATGGGGAGGCTTCATGCAGGAGCTGGCATTTGAGCTCAGATGTGGTGGATAGGTAGGAGTTTTCCAGGGCAAGAAAGCAGGCAAAGATCTGAGACAGAGGAAGTGGCATATTGAAGGGCACAGGCATGACCAGGTCTGACTCTTCTAGGGAATATGGCTGGAGTGAATACAGGAGAGATGAGAGAGAAGGCTGGAATGGAAGGAGAGGACTTAATACCAGAAATTGAGAGCAGCCGGGGAGGTGTTCTCAGCAAGGGAGACGCACATTCAGATTTTTGGTTTAGGGAAACCAGCCATGCTGAATTTAAAATAAAAAGTGAAAAAAGAGCCTGAAGATGGGGAAATAGGTAAATTATGAGAGTGGCAGTGTGGGAGAAGGAATATTGCATCTGGGAGAAATCTGGGAATACAATTGGAATATTTCGTGACTTGGATGAGAATATGAGAGAGAAGGTGAAGGATGACATGAAGCCATCTACCCTGAGGGGCCAAGAAAATGGTAGAGCCATCCAGAGAAGCCCTCTTTCCTAACACAGGCTCATGCATACAGACCACACACACACATACACACACACACACACACAAAGGCAAGACAGGCTAGGTGCAGTGGCTCACACCTGTAATCTGAAAACTTTGGGAGAGTGAGTTCAGCAGTCTGAGACCAGCCTGAGCAAAATGATGAGACACTATTGCCACAAAAATTTAAAACTTAGCTGTTTGTGGTGGTGTGCACCTGTAGTCCCAGCTACTTGGGAGGCTGAGGTAGGAGGATAGCTTGAGCCCAGGAGTTCGAGGCTACAGTGAGCTATGATGACACCACTGTACTGCAGTGTGGGCAACAGAGTGAGAACCCATCTCTAAAAAAATTTTTTTAAAAAAAAGACAGGAGAAATGGAAGCACATTAGCATGTTAGCAGTGTTGATCCTTGGATCACAAAATGCTTGCCAGAATTTTCTTTTTAATTTTTTTTTATCTTAGGGGGAGTTGTTGTCCAGGTTGGTCTTGAACTCCTGGCCTCAGGCAATCCTCACGTCTCATAGAATTTTCCAAATGTTCTCTATGAGCATGCTCATATCATGCTCAGAGAAGGTAACATTTTGAAATTACTAATAATGGTAACAGTTACACTTTCTAACTACTACATTCTCATATTTTTATGAAGTAAAAACACAATTATCCCCATTTTACAGAGGAAAAGCTGATTTTCAGAAAAGTGAAGTAATCTCTGCAGGGACACATATCTATTAAGTTGCTGAATCATGAGTT
>NW_012114821.1:17849097-17851115 GCF_000951035.1 Colobus angolensis palliatus | reverse complement strand
TAAAAATAAAAAATAAAAAAAGTAGATTTTAAGGAGAAGTGCTCATTAAGTTTAGTCCTGTGAGTCATAAGTTTGAAGCACTGAAGAAACGACTGGGGATGTCTCTTGAATAGGCTAAACATTGACTAGAGGCTAAGGAGCTCCTCATTGTGTTGATTTGAGAATTGTCCGGAGATGGTCAATGAAACAACAGCAATAGAGGAGACCATCCGGGGGTAGTTTAGAAATTATGAATAGAAGAAAATTGCCAAAGATCACTCAGTAAGCAAAGAGGAGTCACAGGAGAGATGTAGGTAACCTGGAAACTGAGGAAGAGAGGACTTTCAGATCACTGAGCATGATCAACTGGCATAAAATGGCCTTTAGGCAGAGTCTTATGACGAGTTTGACATGAGAATATTTATAGCATAAACTAGACTGAACACAGTCAAGGTAGGAAGTACAAAATGTCCTTTCAGGAATGGAATTGACAAGGAATTGGTGAGGGAAAGATTATAGTTCAAAATGATGGAGACAGGGGAAGGGATTCTCCCATTGCAGAAGGCTTGACTCCACTTTCAGGCTGAATGGAAGGAATGGGAGGGACAGAGGAGTCAGGATAGAGAGAAAACAACCCAAAGAACAAGCTCCTCGAGGAAATGGAAAGGGGCACCACACACAGGTGAGAGTTTGCTCTAAAGTGCTCCTCAAAGTTAACAGTACAGTTATAGACACTACTGCGGCAAAACAAACCGCACCATATGCAAAATGTAAAGTAAAACAACCACCATCTTATTATGTACGCTGCTTCTGTGGGTCAGAAATTGGACAGAGCACAGTGGGGATGGCTTGTCTCTGCTCCACAGTGTCTGGGGTCTAATTTAGAAAGACAAATAGCTATGGATGACTCAAATGTCAGGGGGCTGGAATCACCCATGATCTTTCACTCATGTGGCTGATGCCAGGGCTGGGATGATTTTAAGGCTGGGCTCAGCAGGGTCGGTTCTTGGAGCACTCATGCATGGCCTGTCCATATGCCTTGGGCCTCCTACAGCATGGCAGCAGCACTTTGAGAGGAAGCAATAATACTCACGGTATCATCACTCCTGTTTTGTTGAAGAGTCCTAAACCT
Organism: Colobus angolensis palliatus; assembly: GCF_000951035.1. NCBI lineage: Eukaryota > Metazoa > Chordata > Mammalia > Primates > Cercopithecidae > Colobus > Colobus angolensis. Next base: position 17,850,004 of record NW_012114821.1, on the reverse strand, counting down.
CAGGAAGTTCATGTCACTTGTTTAGTGTCATAGAGCTCTACAGTGTGCTCTCAATTTTGCTTAAAAAATACATTTGGGGGCACCCAAGATGGCCAAATAGGAACAGCTCCAGCCTCCAGCTCCCAGCATGAGTGACACAGAAGACAGGTGAATTCTGCATTTTCAACTTAGGTACCAGGTTCATCTACTTGGGGTGTGTCAGACAGTCGGTGCTGGTCAGTGAGTGCAGCCCAATCAGCGAGAGCTGAAGGAGGGTGAGGCATTGCCTCACCTAGGAAGCACAAGGGGGAAGGGAATTCCTTTTCCTAGCCAAGGGAAACTGAGACACACAACACCTGGAAAATCGGGTAACTCTCACCCTAATATTGCGCTTTACCAAGGGTCTTAGCAAACGGCACACCAGGAGATTATATCCCATGCCTGGCCCAGAGGGTCCCACACCCATGGAGCCTCCCTCATTGCTAGCACAGCAGTCTGAGATCTAACTGCAAGGTGGCAGTGAGGCTGGGGGAGGGGCACCTGCCATTGCTGAGGCTTAAGTAGGTAAACAAAGCCACTGGGAAGCTCGAACTAGGTGGAGACCAACGCAGCTCAAGGAGGCCTGCCTGCCTCTGTAGACTCCACCTCTGGGGACAGGGCATAGCTAAACAAAAAGCATCAGAAACCTCGCAGATGTAAATGTCCCTGTCTGACAGTTTTGAAGAGAGCAGTGGTTTTCCCAGCATGGAGGTTCAGATCTGAGAATGGACAGACTGCCTGCTCAAGTGGGTCCCTGACCCCTGAGTAGGCTAACTGGGAGACATCCCCCACTAGGTGCAAACTGACACCTCACATCTCGCACGGCTGGATACACCTCTGAGATGAAGCTTCCAGAGCAAGAATCAGACAGCAACCCTGCTGTTCAGCA
>NW_012114821.1:17815303-17845992 GCF_000951035.1 Colobus angolensis palliatus | reverse complement strand
ATATATATTCTTACCACATATAGAAAAAATTCTGGGAGAGTACACCTGAAAATTTTAGAAGTAGTCATATTAAAATAATGTGATTTTTACTTCCTTTTACATTTTCTCTGTTTTGTTTCTATGTTTTAGCAATGATTATGCATTGCTCCTACATTAAAAGTTTTAAGTTGGGGGTTTATTCATTTAAATGAAAATGTAAGAATTTTAATTGAGGTTGAAATTTTTAAATGTTGGCTTTGAATGCAGTTTAGATGAAGCATAATCAAAATGCAGGTTCAAGTTCAACCAGCCCTTTCTGAGAACTGCACCTTGCACTGTGTCCAGTCCTCTCTGATGAGCATGTGTTCTCAACATTCAACCTGCCTTCTTCTGTCAACCCCAAATCAGGCGAGGCCAGCAAGTGAACAGTATCTGAACTCAACCGCTGAGTTCACCCAGAATCTAACTGGCCTTGCATGTGAAATATGTTATTTTGATGAGGAATCAGGGGACCAATTAGCTGAGAGGCTTTGGACAAGTCCTCCATTTAGTCGCCTGTAAAATGAGAAGAGGACAAGAAATTGGATGAGGCATCTCTAAGACCCTTCTGGCCCTAAAGACTCTGCTTCTTCAAGTCACAGATGTGAGCATGTCTCTTGTTACATCAGAGCTGCCCTTTCTCTGTCATCAGACAGCCACATGCCCACAAGTTATCCACCAGGAGGCACACAAACATATCCATACACATCCTGAGCCCACACCCCTGCAGCAAACAGCCTCACCCAGGTACACACAAGAAGCAGCCTCCTACACATGTGACCAACCCTGGCGGCTCCTGAGCAGCTGCTCCTCTCTGCTCTCTGAGACAGTAAAAGTGATGTATTCCCCTTTTTGAAACTTTTTCCTCTTAAAGAATCAGAAGCCTCCTTCACTCTTGCCTTCTCACTATCTGGAACTCAACCCTGTTTACTATAATTGGCTATTTTAATTTTCTACATGACCGTGAATTCCACAAGGAAAACAGCTGTGTGTCATCTTACTGAGGGTTTGGCTTCAGCAACTAGATGGGAGCTAGGTACAGAAGTATCAAGTGCTGAATAACCTTGTCACCCCTCCTGGCCCACTCTTGTGGTGGATTAGAGATGACTGCATGTTCTCTGACACCTCCCCAGTCAAGAGATGAAGTCCAAATCCCCTTTCCTTCTATCTTGGCAGGCAGATCCCATTTGTGGGGTTTTTTCTTTTTTTTTTTTTTTCTTCTTTTTTTTTTTTTTTTTGAGATGGTGTCTCACTCTGTCACCCAGGCTGGAGTGCAACGGCACTATCTCGGCTCACTGCAACCTCCACCTCCCAGGTTCAAGCAATTCTCCTGTCTTAGCCTCCCGAGTAGCTGGGATTACAGGTGCATGCCGCCACTCCCGGCTAACTTTCTGTATTTTTAGTAGAGATGGGGTTTCACCATGTTCCCCAGGCTGGTCTTGAACTCCTGAGTTCAGACAATCCACCCGCCTCAGCCTCCTAAAGTGCTAGGATTACAGGCGTGAGCCACCGTGCCCAGTGATCCCATTAGTATTATTCCTAGTTTCTAGATGAGGAAACTGAGGCTCAGAGACTCAGAGATGCGATCCTCAAGGTCACTCAACTAGCAGGTGGGAAGGCCAAGATTCAAGTTGAGATCCTTTTAACTCCAAAGTTCAAGCCCTCTGTAACCACTGGGCTGTCTGGCTTCCCAAACCAAGTTACAGAGGGTGTGCCTGTTTGTGTATACATGTGTGGCATACAGAGAGGTGTGGCACACAGAGAGGCACAAAAACTGGATACCTCCTAGAGCAAGCCTTGGCATCGTACAGCTCACAGTCAAATCTGGCCTGTTTTCATAAATAACACTTCGTGGAGATGCAGCCACACTCATTCATTTACATACCGTCTATGGTTACTTTCACACCACCACAGCTAAGCTGAGTAGCTGCGACTCAGCAACCATGTGGCCCGAAAAGCCTAAAGTATTGACTAGCTTATCCTTTACAAAAGGTTTGCTAATGCCTGTTCTAGAGGATCTACATAGGAGATTACTTACATCCCTTCAAGGACACAAGGGCCTCATTTTTTCCTGAGGGAAGATATAAAGTTATCAACTTGTCCCAGTTTTCCCTAGACTTTCTGTTATTTTTCTTCCAGGAAAACCTCTTAGTCCTGGGAAAACTGGGATGATTGCTCACCCTAGTTCTAGATTATGCACCACAGACTATGTAAAGGTGGAGTCCTGCTCTCCCTTGAAATGCCCTAACTGCAGCTTCCACGGCTGCCTAAGGGGGAATCAGATGCCCCAGGCACAGAAGGTACTTCCTTCTCTGCCAAGGTCCCACCACAGAGCAGGCTCAAGGCAAGGCCACCCTGTTAATAAGCTTAATTGGATTTGCCAGCTGAGCCATGAATTCATTATCCCTGTCAATTCCCAGCCTTAGAGAGCCAAGAAAAATTCCTAGAGGAAATGATAAAGGCCTCTTGTCTGGGCCTGAGCCTCCCTTCTTTCTCTCCCTCCTACCCTGAAAAGACATATACAGTGTCCTACCTTCATGTATTCCAGGGCATAAAGGAGATACTGTCAATGATGCAGACGTTTTAAGAAGTAGCATTGGCCGGGCGCGGTGGCTCAAGCCTGTAATCCCAGCACTTTGGGAGGCCAAGACGGGCGGACCATCCTGGCTAACACGGTGAAACCTCGTCTCTACTAAAAATACAAAAACTAGCCGGGCGAGGTGGCAGGCGCCTGTAGTCCCAGCTACTCGGGAGGCTGAGGCAGGAGAATGGCGTAAATCCGGGAGGCGGAGCTTGCAGTGAGCTGAGATCCGGCCACTGCATTCCAGCCCCGGCAACAGAGCGAGACTCCGCCTCAAAAAAAAAAAAAAAAAGAGGTAGCATTTTCATAATGAAAAAAAGGTCTGGCTGGCTTTTTGTTGTTGTTGGGGTTTTTTGTCGGTTTGTTTTTTCTTTTTTTGAGAGACGTTCTCCCTCTGTCACCCAGGCTGCAGTCCAGTGGTGCAATTAGTCACGGTTCACTGCACCCTCCATCTCCTGGGCTCAAGCAATCCTCCCACCTCAACCCTTCAAGTAGCTGGGACTACAGGCGCGCACCACCACACCCAGCTAATATTTTTGTATTTTTTGTAAAGACAGGGTTTCGCCATGTTGCCCAAGCTGGTTTCGATCTCTTAAGCTCAAGCGATCCACCCACTTTGGCTTTCCAAATTGCTGGGACTACAGGCATGAGCCACCGCACCTGGCCGGTCTGGCTCTTTTTTTTTTTTTTTTCTTTTCATGTCTTTACCATGTTCTTCGGGTGTATATAATAGGAGTGGAGTAGGCGATATGCATATACATAGCCTATGCCTAATTTTTCAGATGCATGAACTTTCACAGGTTTAATAATTGGCCTGAAGGTCCCCTCACTTTTGACATTCACATCTTGATGCACAGGGGCCCACATAATGAGAGTTGTATGGACGAATTATCTATTAGCAAAATTATGTAACACAATGCCAAAAACCCGGTGTGAGCTGAGACTGGGAGAAAAGCAGCCAGAAAAGGCCCCTCTCCCTGTGCAGTTCTCAGAGGGAAGCCGGAGCTGCCTCAACAGCACAAAGAAAAGGAAGGGCCTCTTGCCTTCCTCCCAAGCTTGAGTGATAAGCTCTGAAGACAAGCGGTTCTAAATGGACTCAGCTTCTGCAGCCCCTGACCAGGAAAAGAGGAAAGACTAGAGTAGTTTCAGCAAACTGCAGTCCTCAGGCCACATCTGGCCTCCCTTTGTTTTGGTACAGCCTGCCCACAAGCTAAGAATGATTTTTACGATTTTTTAATGGTTGAAAAAATTAGAAGAATACTATTTGTGATGTGTAAAAATTACATGAAATTCAAATTTCAATCTCCATCAGTAAAGTCTTATGGAAACATGGCGAAACTCATTTGCTTTTGTGTTCTCTATGGCTGCTTTCCCATTTTACAGATAAATAAACTGAGGTCCAGAGGGATGAAATAAGGCAATCATCCCAAAGTCACACAGTTTGTAAGAGGCAAAACTAAGATTTGAGCTTAGGTCTGCCTGCAAACAAAACGTCATCACTCTGACAAGCCACCCTCTCGAAGGAGGCAAAGAAGTGGGTTCTCGGGTGGGGGGGTCAAGGAGAAATTTGGATGACCGATGTAAACTCAAGCCTGAGGGATGAGCCAGTGTTAATCAATGGACAACAGCTGGCTCATGCAAGGTGTACAAATAGAAGATACCTCAACAGAAGCTGAGAGACACTGGAAAATACTGCACGGCACCTCCTCATTTCACACAAGGGGAGTCCGGGAGTCCGAGGGCATGAGAGATGGAAGACTTTGCCTGGAATCATCCAGGCAGTCACAGTCAGAGCCAAGTGGAGAAACTACCACATCATTAACCCCAAGAGATGAGAGTTGGGTGCCAGCTTCAAGGAATGGGGTCAGTGGGAGAGGTGCTCTGGCTGGCGGATTCCAGTTCCACAGGCGGTCTTGGGCAATTCGGGAGACAAACATGGGTCAGAGGCCAAACTAAGGCTCAGTGCACCTACCTTTAGTTCCCCAAAGTTGCAGAAGACAAAATAAATTTGCATTTTTACAATGGGATAATTAACGTGAACTAAAGTACACTTGTAAAAGTTCATCTGTTTGAAAAGAAAAGAAAATGTCCTAAGAAAGACCCAACATTGGGGTCAAAGCTCAATATCTGCAGTTAGTATCTGAGCCCCACTTACTAAATGCCTCTGTCCTAGCTGTACTTTCTTTTCCAGTTTTGATCAGAGGAGAGACTGAGCACGGAGGAGAGAACCACGTGCTTGAGTCACCAAATCCTCCTCAAACATCTGTTGTGAACTGGGCTTTCTGGGTGCATTCTCACTGATCCTAAAAGACAGGCAAAATCATTTCCATTTTATTTGTGAGGAAACTGAGGCTTAGAGTGACCAAGTGATCACCTGAGGTCATACAGCTAGAAAAAAAACAGAAGCCAGGTATCTCCACACTTGGAGGAGGGTTAAGTTTGGTAAATATGAAAAGGACTTCTTTCTCCCAGACCTGCTGGGTTTGTCAGCCTCGCTGGTATGGCCAGATGCCTTTCCTCCCTGGCAAGATGTCTTCTATTGAACTCTCAGGGCTGAAACCAGGTTACTGAAGGGAAGCTGCCACCTTAGAAAGTTAAATGCATCGCAGATGCAGATAAAGGCAGACTGTAAAATTCCATACCTGCAATCAGATGGCTCAGATTCCTCTGCGAGGTCAAATGCCACCACAAATGTCTTTTTGATATAGGCTGAAGGAGCTGATAATGTAAACCTTAACAACCCGGGCAGGGCCCTTTTCATCTCCCTGATCACACTCATCTCAGGATGAAATGGGCCGCAGGGAAGGGTTCACAGCTCAACTCTCAACTCCAAAGGTTCCTGAAAGATAACCCCACACCTTGTGCAAAGTTATGACAGGAAGCCCCACCAGGCCTTTGTGATAAGCTCTCCCAGCACATTGCCGGGGACTGACAATTGTTTGGCAAAGGGGTGGTGTCCACTGCTTCAACTGTGACTTTGGACTAGAGAGTTGTAACAGATGAATGTGGCTTAGGCCCGGCAACTGTGCTCTGCCTTATGTCAGGGACTGGCTGAGATTACTTCAAGAGGGAAACTGATGCTACTAAACCCCTATGTGGTATGAGTGACACTGTAGTGGCAGGTGACAACCCTGGATACATATCAAGGGGATGGGGAGAGACATGCTGAACTGGTTGCAGTTGAGTTTTTGGGAGGGTGTTTTAGCGTTATAACCACTTTTAGCTCTAGACTCAGGCTTCTGTGAGTTTCGGCTCCAGTCTTTCGTATGCCACATAATAGATGACTTCCTGCTACTCCCAGTTATCTGGGAGACTATGAGCCATGAGTCTAAGTGTCTCAGAAATCAACTACTGGCCACACACTCCAGAAAGACAATGAAAGTCCTGCCACGGTGGGAATCTCCCCAGCCCATTTCTCCAAGCCTGCCCAAGCAGAACTCTAGAGCTTTGATCTATGCCAAAGATCTACACCCAAAATGCCAAACTTCCAGAAGTTCCGACATATACGTAGCGTGCTGGTTCCTGGTCCGAGGCCTTTGTGTGTGCTATACCCTCTGTCCAAAACTCCATTTCCCCCCTTGTCCACCCACCCATCTCCTCCTCTTTCTTCATAACGTGGCGCAGACATCCTCTCAAAACCAGTCTTTCCTCAAATCTCCAGGGTGGCCCTCCTCCTCCTCTTCCTCTGTGCTCTCACAGCCTCCTACCTCACCCCACTGCCCTTCTCTCTCAGCACCTCTCTTGTCAACACCCAACTGGGTGTCCATCAATCTTCACCACTAGTCAAGCCCACGGATGGTCAAGCCATGGCCTTCACCATCCCTAGAGTTGCACAATCAGTGCTTGACCCATAGAAGATTTTTAATAGACACTTATCTTCTTAAACATTTGGAAGAATTAACTGAAACCACAAACTCGCCCTAGAGCAGCCTTTTTTTTAGAAATCTCCTCATTTATTTGTTCAGCACATGTTTTTGTGCACCCGCTAGGGGTCAGGCACTGTGACAGCACAGGAAAGACAATGGGGAGCAAAACAGGCCTTGCCTCTGCCCTCAGGGAGCTGATTTGTGGCAGAATCAGACAGTAGTGGCACTATTAACTTTTTTCTTAATAGATATATTTTAGTTCTTTTTTAAAAATTTTTAAGTTCTATTTTTAATTAACAAATAATAATTCTATATAGGATATATATTTACATTGTAACATTGTAATTGGAATAATTAACAATTCTATCACCTCACATACATATTATTTTTGTGGTAAAAATATTTGAAATCTACTCTTCTAGTAATTTTGAAATATATAATGGACTACTATTTATTAGAGCCACCATTCCGTGCAATAGATCACTCCTCATGTCTATTGCAGAATTATTCACCATAATCAATATACGGAAGCAACCAGGGTATTCATTATTTGATAAATGGATGAAGAAAATGTGGTTTCTATACACAATGGAATATTTTTCAGCCTTTAAAAAGGAGGAAATTCTGGGCCAGGTGTGGTGGCTCACACCTGTAATCTCAGCACTTCGGGAGGCTGAAGCGGGTGGAATCACCTGAGGTCAAGAGTTCGAGACCAGCCTGGCCAACATGGTGAAACCCCGACTCTACTAAAAATACAAAAAATTAGCCAGGCCTGGTAGTGCACCTGTAATCCCAGCTACTCTGGAGGCCGAGGCAGGAGAATAGCTTGATCCTGGGAAGCAGAGGTTGTAGTGAGCCGAGATTGCCCCATTGCACTCCAGCCTCAGCAACAAGAGTGAAACTCCATCTCAAAAAAAAAAAAATTCTGTCATTGGCAGAAACACGAATGAACCTGGAGGACAGTATGCTAAGTGAAATAAAGCAAGCACAGAAAGACAAAAGACCACATGATCTCATTTAAACGTGGAATCAGAAACAGTCAAAGTAGAGAGTAGAGCATAGAATGGTGATTACCAGCGGCCGGGGCAAAGGGACAGATGAGGAAAGAGAGATGCTGATCAAAGGGTACAACTAACTATTTAACTGTGGTTCTGATAATTGTTACCAAAGAACGAGGTCAGGATTGGGGGAGGCAAATAAGGTACTGGTACCAAGTGCAAAATTTAAGGTAGAGCAAAAACAAACAGGGAAAAGACAAATCAAAATTAATACAAAAACACTCATGCTCAAGAAAATATCCAAAATGTAAACAAAGCCTAAAGCATCATGCCAAGTCACAATACAGCCAAAGGCATAAGGAAAATATGCACCCCTATGGACATGAGTTTGCATATTTTAATGGTTATTTTTTCCCAGAATATTAAAGTAGTTGAAAATCACTGAACAATGTAAAAGTAGGATATTAAAACTCACAACATTATTTTACGTTTAAATATGTTATTTATGACCAAGCAGAATTTATTATCTTTTTATTATACCTTAAGCTAATTAAAAAATCATTTAAGATTGCCATTTGGTCACATGAATTTATCCAACATGACAATTTTCTCCAATGAAAGCAAGATAAGCAAAGAAGTAGACACTGAAAATATCATTGAGTGTTTGCTTCCAAAAAAGCCTGGAGTATACATTTTTCCTTTCCTTCAGGCACCAGCTTGGCTCAGAAGAGCATGGGTCTTTATTTAAAATTTGCAATTTTGTTCACCTTGAATTTTTTGCATTAATTTTGATGTGCTAAATAATTGCATTAAAATACTATTTATCTTAATTGTGAAGGGGGTTTTATGGACACCCACTTAAAATTTTGCACCCAAAAGTGAGTCCCTCTTTTGCCTCAACCTAATCCCAACCTTGCAAAATAAGGGTAGAGGAGGCCAAACCTAGGCTGAGTGTGAAGGAGGGTTCCCCCGGGGATGTGACAATAAGCATGAATCCTGGTGGAAGATGACACAGTTAGAACTGTAGAGGGCTCTGCCTACAGTTAAACCCTGGGCCAGGAAGGAACTTACTAAAGAATAATGGTAATAACTGCAAACACAGACATCATGCTAGTATGCAGAGGCACTGTTCTAGCAGACATTCATTTGATTCTCACTGCAAACTTATGATGCTGGTATTATTATTACAATTTTACAGACCAAAACTAGGACACAAAAGTGGTAAGCTAGAAGTTCCAAGTCACAGAGCCATGAAGTGATCCAGCTAGAACATGAATGCAGGCAGTCTCAGGCCCAGTCCATCCTGGAAAGCCTTCCTCTTTCTCACTCAGAGAGAAGTTTACACTGGCTAGGGTGGAGTGAGCCACCAGGAGGCTGCCATGAGTGGAGAGGGAGATATAGGGCCGAAAGTTCCAGCCTTGTGAAGGTCCCAGTAGGAATTCTAAACGCTTGGAGGGAAAGTAACTGGTGCCATTTTAATGTTATTTTATTTTGCCTCTTTCTTCCTGCTCTCATCTTTACAGGTGTCTTGTGCCTTAGTCTTGGAAATCTGGAAATACTCTGTTCAGATGGTCCCTGGGAAGACGTAGAGCAGAGGTGTTTTATTCTAATTTACTTTATAATTTAAATGAGGGATGTCTCAGCCAAGACAGAGTGAGTTCCAACACACTGCTAATGCAAAGCCTTGCCCACACAGCCATGGGGTCAAGGGACCTACAGCAAACAAGAACCTCAGCATCGTCGGTCGTTGACCGTATTCAACAACCCTTGACAACAGGTAGTAACATACAGAGTGGTCAAGCACACAGGTTCTGGTATTAAATTGCCTTTGTCTTGACTTTGCAACCTTGGGCAAATTACTTAAAGCCTCTAAACCTCAGTTTTCTCACCTTTAAAATGGGGTGTCATCACAGTGTCTGTCATTACAGAGACTGGCTCAGCTGGTCACAAAACCCATTTTTCTCTTTTCCTAGCCCAGAGCTAGCCTATACTTATTGCACAGATTCCCTTGCAATTTGGTGTGGCTGTGACTAAGCATGGGCCAAAAGAATGTGCACAGAAGCAATGGGTACCACGTCCAGGCCTGACTCATGCAAACTCCTTTACTGCTGTCTGCTCTCTTTCTTCCTTTCCGTGTCTGCTGGCAGAATGCTGAGCCCCAGGGTGACTTCAGAAGCTGTGTGTTGAATACAGAGTGTCTGTCAGCTGGAATCCCTGATTAAGTATGTGGAGCAGAGAGCTACTGTCTTGGACCAGGTTTCCTCTAAGCAGAGGCTAAGACAGGGATTAAAGTGTATGTGATTCACTGAAGGAGGGATTTCAGGGAAAAGGAAGTGTAAAAAGCAGGAGAGGACAGGAAAAGGCACTAACCGAGTATGTGGTTTCACCAGGGTACTAATCTGCGGCAAGATTCCACAGGAGCCCTGGAGCTTGAATTCCACCAGAGCTGGGCCCGCCTGGAAGCAAGTGGGGAAGGCGACCTTAGTACCTGTATCAGGCAGTAATTGGCTAAAGGCCACCACTGCCACCCCAAGAGGTGGGAGGTGTGACCTCCTGGGCGAGGCAGACCCATCTCTCCTCCCCCCGCCATTCTGTAGAAATCAATTTTCTGAAAAACGGGGTAGCTGTGGGCCCCCCCAGCGGGAACCTGGATGCTGCGTAGGGCTCCAATAACACCCACTATAGACATCCCACTTCCCAGTCAGGAATTCCTGATTTATGAGAACAATAAATTAAGTTCATTTTCTTAAGCCTCTGTGATTTCTGGGTTTCTATGTATCAGTGTAAGGAACATAAGCAATACTGTGTACTTCATGGGGTTATGTAACGATTAAATGAGATGCTGCATTTGAGTTACTTAACATGTGGTACGTGTTCAATGACCATTAGCCACAATTAGTAATTATTGCCCTGTGGTAGGTAATAGAGATGAAGAAATATCTGCTCTACCTTCTCTGGAGGGTCTCATGGCCTTGTGGGCACAAGATAGATGGAAATTAATGATGACAGAAATACAGTAGGGGCCGTGTCTGAAATGTGCTCATAGCCGCTCACACCTGCGTCTACCTAGGAACAGAATAAAATGCTTCAAGGCAGAGTGATGCTTGAGTTGACTTCTCAGGAATAAGCAGGTGCTCTCAAGCAGACAAAAGAGAGAAGAGCACTTCCAGCAAAGAGGACATGCATTTATGCCATGTCCAAGGGCATTTCTTGTGCTCCGAGGTCTCTATAGTATTCACACAAGTGTTGACCTTGCCTGTTGAATCAGTGACCTCTAGAGTCGAAATCCAACTGCCACTTGGCCATATAATCCAGGACAGGTTATGAAACCTCTTGATCCATGGCATCTACAGTTGTCAGGGGTGGGAGAGGGATAGTGACACCATCCCTCCCTCAAGCTTGAGATAAGGTTTTAATTCCAGTACCAGGCAGCGTAGTACCTTGCCATAGGGGGTTCTGGATTACTGTTAACCCCTGATATGGTTTGGCAGTGTGTGCACCCAAATCTCATCTTGAATTGTAGTTCCCATAATTCTCATGTGTTACAAGAGGGAGCCGGTGAGGGGTTATTTAATCAAGGGGATTGTTACCCTTGTGCCGTTCTCATGATAGTGAGAGAGTTCTCATGAGATCTGATGATTTTATAAGGGGCTTTCCCCCCTTTTTCTCAGCACTTCTCCTTGCTACTGGCATGTGAAGAAAGATGTGTTTGTTTCCCCTTCCACCATGATTGTAAGTTATCTGAGGCCTCCCCAGACCTGCAGAACTGTGACTCAATTAACCTCTTTCCTTTATAAATTACCCAGCCTCAGGTATTTCTTCACAGCATCATGAGAATGGACTAATATCACCCCCTCCTTTTTCTTGCATCCCCTCCAGCTCCATCCTTCCCCCAGTGGTCTTTCAGAGCATCAACCTCAGGAGAACTTAGTTGGAACCAAAAGCTTCCACCTCCCAGCCTCCTTAAACCTCACCTTTCTCCTCTACATCAGTCCCAAACTAGAGGTTGAGCTACTTACTAAGGGCCATACACTTTCCATCCGCACTCCCATCCCCATTCTCCCACCAGTCCCTGATCACAACCAAGGCCCCTTCTCCTTTCCCAGTCTTCCTCTTGCATGCCCCACCAGCTAGCAGAAGTTTGAGGAAGTATTTATGTGCAATGTACAAAGTGAGTTCCAGTTCCCTGACAGCCAGCTTTATTTTTAGCAGCCCTCCAGGCTCCTGCATGTCTCTTTGGAGCTCCTTGGCTTCCCCGTCTTTTCAGCAGGAGCAGAGATGTGCCTGGATACAAATAAGATACACACTCTGAGTCTTTTTTACCTAAATATTTGCAGCTCCCAACCAGCAAGTCTAATAGTCCAGCCTTCTTTCTGTGAACCTATTTCTTCTTCCCCACTCCTCAACTCCTTGCTTTTGCAGTTTTTGGATTACTGCCAGGAGCAATCATTTCCCTTTCCCCATAAAGGAGCAGGGAGATGCTTCCCTTTCCAAATACAGAGACATTGGAGAAGGAGGGGCTGCAGAACCATATTAGGCAATGAATCTCAGCTACACTCCTGCAGGACAAGGAAAATCCAAGAGAGGAGACCCAAAAATAATAATAATAAATAAATAACAACAACAACAACAAAAAACTCACACAGGAGAAAAGGTTTAAGGCTTTAAGGATAAACATGTTGCTTAGAACCTAGGGGTTAGGCCTTATAAGTTCCCTTAACCCCAGCCAGGGAGCTGAAAACGGACGTGGCTAAGCCCAAAACACAATAGACACAGCTCTGCTGTCCCCACTGTGTATGTGAGGGTCAGTCCAGTGGGGCTGAAGGTGAGCCCACGGCTCTGGAGTACCTGCCAGACTTGTGCCCATATCCTTCATTCAAGCTACACAACCTGTCTGAGACTGTTTTCTCATCTGCAAAATGAGATCATTAATGATGCCTTCCTTGTAGGTTTCCTGCGAGCATTCAGTACGATAATTACAGAAGGTACTTATGACTGAGCACTGCTCTGTCCACCGCCAGCACTTAGTAAGGGGTTGTTATGATTTTCATTTTTTACATTCATCTGCCACAGAAACCCTGGAAACTCTTCCCAAGAAATGGGAACTCTTGAATAGGATGATTGGCTTATTCTTATTCTTATTCTTATTTTTTTTTTTTTGGCAGCCCCAGAACTTAGCATAGCATAGTATCATACACTCGATGTTGGCCGAAGATGAAAAGGTAGAAGATACCATTCCTAGTTCATAGATCAGATCTAAGGAATAAGGAAACCCCAGTTTGTACGCCTCCAGCCCCCGTCTTTTCACTAAGCCATGCTTACCCTGAGCTGCCTCACTTACAGAAATGATCTGTAGAGACAGGTAAAGTTATCACAGGTGTTTGTCTGAGGGGTAAAGAGGGCTGGGGATGCTTCCATTTCAGACCAGAAACAGGCAGGTGCCAGCTGGTGGGTGCTTGTCCCACACAGGTGTTCTGCATTGCCTGTTCTAACCCGTGGAATTTCTCAGCTGGTCAATCACCTACTCATTCATTCCCTCATTCTTTCACTCATTCATTGGTCAAGGAGTGATTGCAAACCTGGGAACAGAAGAGACAAAACGCAATGAGACATGGGCTCTACCCTCGTGAAGCTCACAGTCTACCAACAGACACAGCCTGTAAATAAGCAATTGCTGCATACAGAGATGAAAGTTTTAAAGAAGGTTTGCTCGAGGTCCAACTAGAGATGGTGGAGTAAGAGGTCAGAACTACTTTGGGGGCAAGAACAGGGATCAGAGAGGATTTTATCCAGAAGTAAAGGCTAGAGCTGGCTGGGACCTCACTGAGTGAACAGGATGAAGAAGGCATTGCCAGCTGAGAAAACAGACAAAGGCACAGAGGCATGGCTGAGAAGAAAGCACTAAGAAGACCACAAACAGCCAGGTGAGATGGTGCATGTCTGTAGTCCCATCTACTCAGGAAGCTGAGATCAGAGGATTCCTTGAGCCCAGGAGTTTTAGGCTACAGTGAGCTACAATTACACCACTGCACTCCAGCCTGAGCAGCAGGGCAAGACTCTGTCTCAAAAAAACAAACAAACAAACAAAAGAAACAAACAACTGGGAATGCCAGACACCTGGGAAGAGTTAGGAGCAATGCAGCTGGAGAAGGCAGCAGGAATAGGCTGAGCAAGCCTCATGGGCTTTATCCTGAAGACAGCTGTGGACCACTGAAGATTTTTCAGGCAGGAAAATGATATGACAGATTTGCATTTTAGGAACAAGGTGACCCTTTCTGACCCATGCACGAACTCACCAGGCCCACTTAAATGAAGGTGTACTCTATGTTTTTCTTCTGACTCTCAGCAGCATTTGTCACTGGAGGACATCTCCCTTTCTTTGTATTCTGGGACTGAGCCCGAGCTTGACTCTCCTCCCATCTCGCAGACCGTGACTTCTCAGCAAGTTCCTCTTTCACCAGGACTTTCCAAACATAATGTCTCCCAGTTTTTCTGCCAAAAACTAACTGCCTTCATTTTCTCTCTGCTCTGTCTCTTGGGAATCTCATCCACACCTGCAGCTTCAACATTTTAAAGTACTTTGAAGGTGAGTCCTCAACCCGAATCTCCAGCAGGGTTGTATGTATGATAGAGAGCCCCACAGTGTTGCTAAGTTGCCTAAACATTACTGGCTAACATTGTAAAGTCTTTCCAGCAGAGCAGATTTGTAGCCACATGAGAGAGTTTAGCTAAATCCTGTTTTAGGTTAAAATTGTTACAAATGTATGTAAGTATTAGAGGTAAAAAGTAGCTTGGAGGCCGGGCGCAATGGCTTACGCCTGTAATCCCAGAACTTTGGGAGGCCGAGGCAGGTGGATCAAAAGGTCAGGAGTTCAAGACCAGCCTGACCAATATGGTGAAACCCTGTCTCTATTAAAAATACAAAAATTAGCTGGAGGCTGAAGCAGGACAATCACTTGAACCTGGGAGGTAGAGGCTGCAGTGAGCCAAGATTGTGCCACTGCATGCCAGCCTGGATGACAGAGTAAGACTCAGTCTCAAAAAAAAAAGAAAAAAAAAAGTACCGTGGATAGATACTGTTACACTCATCGAGTAGATTCTTAGCCCTCTTCAGCAAGTGTTTACTGAAAACGTACTCAATATACAACCCTATGCTGGGCACTATAGAATACACAAAGGCAATCTTTCATCCTCTCCTTTTCCTCAATGTGTTTTCACACCAGTGAGGGGCAACAGAACATTGTGAACAAGAGCACAAACTTTGGGCTTGGCAAACTTAGGTTTGCATCCTTGCTCCTCACAAGCATAATCTTGGGAAAGTTATTCCATCTCTTTTAAGCTCCGTTTCTTCATCTGTAAAATGGGGAACACAGTACATCCCTCATAGACTGGTTTCAAGAATTTCATTCAATCAAAACTTAAAACATAGTGCCTGGCAGGTTGCAAGGACTCAATCCATGTGGTTGGAATATATTCAGTCACTGTGAAAAAGTTTGGCAGTTCCTCACTACAAGTTATCATGTGATCCAGCAAGTCCAGCCCTAAGCATACACCCAAGGTAAATGAAAACATTTGTGCACACAAAACCTTGTATGATAATGTTCATAGCAGCATTATTCACAACAGTCAAAAGGTGACCCAACTGTCCATCAACAGATGAAAAATTGTGGTATACACACATGGTAGAATATTCAGCAAGAAAAAGGAATGAAGTACTGATATATGTCACAACATGGAGAGATCCCAGAAACATTATGTTAAGCTGAAGAAACCAATCACAGAGGATCACATATTGTATTTTTCCACTTTTATAAAATGTCCAGATGGCAAATCTAGAGTGGGGAGAACACCACAGGGAATGGGAGAAGGAGACTAGAAGGCACGGCTTAATGGGGACAGGATTTCCTTTGGAGTAATGAAAATGTTCTAGATAGAAGTGGTAGTTGTAGTTGCACAACATTGTGAGTGTACTAAATGCCATGAATTATTCATTTTAAAACGGTTAATTTCGTGTCATGTAAATTTAATCTCAATTTTTAAAAATTGGATCTTTCTTGGCACTAAATGAATGAAAGCACATCATGCTTTTCCTGGTCCTGGGCTGGTCCTGGTTTTATGTTGGCTTGAAATTTTGTGCATTGATTTTGTATCCTGAAACTTCCCTGAAGTTTAAAAACCATGGGGGCAAGGCAGAAATTCAGTAGACACTTCTTACCCTTGTGGAGCTTATAGATGGTAGGAGTGTTCCTAAGCTCTGAAGATAAGTTAACATGTTATACCCACAATTTGCAACCTCTGTGCAAAATATTGTAAAGCTCTGAGTCTCAAGTTTCTTCCTCAATGAAATAGAAGTAGTAATAGTGCCAGCCTCAGAGTTGAGGTGAGGATTAAAGAGGGATGAATTAGTTTCCTAGAGTTGCTACCACAAATTTCCAGTGAGTAGGTGGCTTACAGAAACAGAAATGTATTCTCTCATAGTTCTGGAAGCTAAACATCTGAAATCAAAGTAATAGCACGGCCATGCTTTCTTCAGAAGCTGTAGGAGAGAATCCTTCCTGACCTCCTTCAGCTTCTAGTGGCTCCAGGCATTCTTTGGCTTACAGCTGCAATCTTTGCTCTATCTGTACGTGGCCTCTCCTCTTCTCTATCTCGAATCTCCTTCTACCTATCTCTTTCACCCAGGCTGGTCTACCTGTCTCTTAATAAGCACATTTATCATTGGATTTAAGATCTAGCCAGATAATCTAGGATAATCTTATCTAAAGATTTTTTACCTTAATTACATCTGCAAAGATCCTACTTCTAAATTAGGTCACATTTACTCTTTCAGGAATTAATACATAAAGATATCTCTTGATGGGGGAGGGTAGCTACCATTCAACCTACTTTTGGAGACAGAATCCTGGTAAGTGCTTTTCTGGCACTTAGTGAATGTCAGATATTTTCGGCACTTAGTGAATGTCAGATATTTTCTTATGACAATTGTCATCATTCTGTGGCCGTATCCCTGTATCTCTCTAGGACAGAGTGTAATTGAAATCTTCAGCTCACTGGGGCTCCTCCCAGGCCACAGCCTTCCATCCTTTTTTAGGATGCTGGAACCTTTTCTGGGTCTCCCACTCCCTCGACCCCAGTCCAAATTCAATTCTCACTGGGATTATGCAGCTCTTCTCCCTCAACACTACCAACCTTGAAGCCCCCCATTTCTGGGCCCCCCCACTATTCTGAGATTTAGACCTGGAATCTTAATCCTGTTTGATCTGTTGGACTATATGTACAGTACTCTCCAGGTGCCCCTACAGAGCTGACCCTCCACAACCCAGTGGCTCTCTCCAACTCATTCCTTTCATTTGGGTCTTGCTCCCTCTTGGTTGAAGTTGAGGGACCAACACACATTCATCCTCAACTAGGGAGCTGATAAAAAGCAAAGGCAGGACTGGGTGCAGTGGCTCACGCTTGTAATCCCAGCACTTTGGGAGGCTGAGGCGGGCAGATCATGAGGTCAAGAGATCTAGACCATCCTGGCCAACATGGTGAAACCCCATCTCTATTAAAAACACAAAATTTAGTCAGGTGTGGTGGCACACACCTGTAGTCCCACCTACTCTGGAGGCTGAGGCAGGAGAATTGCTTGAACCCAGGAGGTGGAGGTTGCAGGGAGCTGAGATTGCACTACTGCACTCCAGACTGGGCAACGGAGCAAGACTCTGTCTCAAGAGAAAAAAAAAAAAGGCAAAAAATTACAAAAAGCCGGGCAAGGTGGCTTATGCCTATAATCCCAGCACTCTGGGAAGCCAAGGCTAGAGGATCACTGGAGACCAACCTTGGCAACATAGTGAGATCCCACCTCTACAAAAAAGTAAAAACTAGCCACGTGTGGTGCTGTGCATCTGCTTTTAGGAGGCAGAGGCAGAAGGATAGCTTGAGCCCAGGAGTTCAAGGCTGCAGTGAGCTATTATTGAGCCACTGCACTCCAGCCTGGATGGCAGAGCGAGACCAAACAAACAAACAAAAAACAAAAAAACAGAGGTCCAGGCTACATTTCCAAATCCAGTTAAATCAGAACTTCTGGGGATTGGGACCCAGGGATTGATACATATATTTTATATCAAAATATAGGGTGGGTGGGCTCTAAATAATTATTATTATTTTTTATATATATTGTGGTGGCAACTCTAGGAAACTAATTCATCCCTCTTTAATCCTCATCTCAACTCTGATTCCAATGGACAGCCAAGATAAAGAATGCCTACCCTGGGAATAAGCACCCAACAATGGCATTGCTCCATCTCTAAACACTGGAAATTTTCAAGATGTATAAAATGTAAATATTGCTTACTAAACAGTTCTGGAACAGAAAGGGTTTTATGGGGGAAAGCCTGGGTCTTGATGATAGGCTTGGAGTCAAATCTTGCCAATTATTAAGTTGTGTGGTCCTGATCATGTTCCTTAATCCTTCTGAAACTCTGTGTTCCTATGCTTAAAATGGAGTTAGTAATACTTATCTCACAGAACTGGTGTGCAGAAGTCATGAATATTAACATCTAGCAGAGTCTGGACCATAATAAGGATGAGTCAAAATTCCTTCTTCCCCTGCTCCCAGAAGTTATAAAAACTTTAAATCCAATTGCAGACACCAAAACTGTACTTTCCCAAAGGTTTGTTGGCCCCAGGAAAGGGTTAATTGCTTAGTTTAGAGTCTTAGATATGTGTTCGCTAGATTAGAGGCAATTCCAGAAATCCACTCCCAGATGATTAAATTAGGGTGAGGAAAACGGTGAGGTCGCTTTGGCTGTGGCTTCGGGCCACTTGATGGTAATTTGACTAGGTTAACACAGACTGCTGCATACAGAGATTTGGCAAGCTACAAAAGCTGGTAGATGTGAAAGTTCTGGTGAACATTTTGGCAGAATCCTCCCTGTTTTCCCATCAAGGGAGAAAACCAGAAGGCCATGTGTCCAAGCTGCTTGATCTTCCTGAGAAGCCTTAAAGTTCCTGTTCCTGACCATCCAATGTTTTCTCTGTTGTCCCTATAAAATCAAAAGCAGACTCCCCTCTGACACCAGAAGCCAGAACCCAACAGACTGGAAGCAAATAATTCAGATTTTACAAATGCTCCCAGCTTTGTCTCTGCATTTTGCCTTTTGCAGGAACACCCTATGGTATTCTGGTGCCCAAACTCAAACACATATTCCTTTCCCTTACATTTTCCATCTTTTTACCCTTCCATTAGCAGTTTGCAAACACCCCTATTGCAATTCTCTTCCCATGATGTATTAGTCCATTCTCGTGCTGTTATAAAGAACTGCCCAAGACTGGGTAATTTATAAAGGAAAGAGATTTAATTGACTCACAGTTTCACAGAGCTGGGGAGGCCTCGGGAAACTTACAATCATGGCGGAAGGTGAAGCAAACACATTCTTCTTCACCTGATGTCAGGAGAGAGAAGTGCCAAGCAAAGGTGGAAAAGCCCCTTATAGAACCATCAGATCTCGTGAGAATTCACTCACTATCATGAGAACAGCAGCATGGGGGTAACTGCCCCCAATTTTCAATTACCTCCCACTGGGTCCCTCCTATGACACATGAGGATTATGGGAACTACAATTCAAGATGAGATTTGGCTGGGGACACAGCCAAACCATATCACATGAGCTAATAAAGACAGAGTCATCTGTGATGTCTCTCACACATCTTTTCCTCATCTCTTTGTCCCTGGTGCCCAGCAGAATGTCTGGTACATTCATTCATTTATTCATTCAGTCAGTATTTATGGAGTATCTGCTGTTTTCCAGGCACTGTACTTTACCCCTTGTGCATACTTAGTGCCTGCCACATAGAAGAAAATCCACTGAATAATTGTTGAAGTAAATTAAGCTTATTTAGAGCCCACCCACCCTAATGAACTGGTTTGTATTGTAGATAATACATTAGCAAAATTCCAGTGGGCCATGCATTCTCAGATATCTGGAGCAAAATATATCATCCCATATGGAAGCTCATATCACTACCTCAAATCCTCACCATGAAAGGAATTTTAGAGTTCACTTAGACCATTAGATCCCAAATGTGGACTCCTAGGTGATTCTTATGCCAGGGTTGAAACCAGTCCAACCTCCCAACCAAAAATCATCTCCTTGCTACAGCTCCTTCAATGCAATTGGATAGTAGGTTCCAGTGCCCTTTACATAATACCCAGCTGCCTTCTTACCAGGACCAACAAGGATCCATAGGATCTGGTCCCTGCTGCTCTCATTGACTACTGCTCTGTCCCTCTGCTCACTACACCAGTCACACTGAGCTTCTCTCTGCTCCCAAATGCACCAAGCTACTTCCAACCTCCAGGTCTTTGTCCTTGCTGGTCCTTCTGATCACTCAGGTCTCAGAAACACCTTCTCTGGCCACCCAATAAAGCACAATCTATTACACACACACACACACACACACACACACACACAAAACACACACACACAATACACAGTCATTCTTTTACATTCCCTTTTATTGGGACAATGGCACCCATCACTAGCTACAATTACCTTTGTATCTGTCTGTTCACTTATTTATTGTCTGTCTCCACTACTAGGATGGAAACTTCATGAAAGCAGAGAAAGCTAGAGAAAGCAGAGATCTTAGCCAGGTGTGGTGGCTCACACCTGTAATCCCAGCATCTTGGGAGGCCGAGGCAGGAGGATCATGAGGTCAAGAGTTCAAGACCAGCCTGGCCAAGATGGTGCAACCCTGACTCTACTAAAAATACAAAATTTAGCCAGGCGTGGTGGCGGCTGCCTGTAATCCCAGCTACTCTGGAGGCTGAGGCAGAGAATTGCTTGAACCTGGGAGGCAGAGGTTGCAGTGAGGTGAAATCACACCACTGCACTCCAGTCTAACCAACAGCGTGAGACTCCATCTCAAAAAAAAAAAAAAGAAAGAAAGCAGAGATCTTTCATGTCTTTTTCACTACTGCATCTATGTCTAGTACTTAGTAACTGTTTCATGAGCACAAGTTCAATGAATGAATATATCAGCAAATCATTCATTGTACTAAGGAAGGTGAACCTTCTACCTCTACTGCATACCCCTAGTGGTGGAGGGAGGCATCTCACCCCTGTTCAAGGCCACCCTATTCCACTGTGGGCCAGTTGAGATTACTAGAGAATTTTTCCCAGTGCCAAGCTGTCACCTGCCTCCCTCTTGCCTCCTGCCACTGGCCCTGCTTTAATTCCCTGTAACTGCCCCCAACAAGGCTGGTCCTCCTGCCATATGACAGTCTTTCAAATATTTGAAGACTGTTAAGTTTCCTCTCTGCCTTCTATTGTCCCAGTGAATGGCTTCCTGGAGATGTTGTCAAGAAACAAGGCTGTGTTTACATTTAATGACTGTGCCCATAAAACACTTCAGCTTCCTGAATCTGTAAACGGCCTGTGTTTTTATTTTCCAGGACAGCTGCCGACACACTGCCAGAGTGGGGCTTGCACTTGCATTTGCCCCATCTCCGAGCTGTCCCTGGGAAGAGTCCAAGGGTTGTCTTTACAGGCCCTGAGAAGTATGCATCTGGCAATATCAATTTCTGAGAAAGGTACTTGGGAGCTCCTTAGAAGAAAAAAATAAAAAAGGTGTAGGGGAAGAAGGAAGTCCCTACAGCAGCTCCCTGCAGGAAGGGGGCAATGAAAGAAGCATGGAATAGGTCTTCCTTACAATTTTATCTTTGTCTCCTCCACTAGCCTTCCCCAATCACCCTTCCCAAAATAGCACATACATCCTGCCACCAGCCCGTTGTCAGGCACTTTCTATCCAGTTTCCAAGGCTTCATCTTCTTTACAGCTCATGCTATTTGTCTAGTTATTTATCTCCTTGTTATCAACTTGTAACTCACATGTTTGTTTCCCCAACTAGAACATAAGCTCCCTAAGGACAAGGAGCTGTCTGTCTTACTTAGTATCTATCCTCAGTTGGAAAATATTGCCTGGAGCAATGTTGGTACTTAATAAACAACGAAAGCGCATGGATGAAAGAGTGAATGAATAATTGTGAGATCTCAGGCAGGCCACCTGACCTCTGTGAACCTCAATTTCCTCTTCTGTAGAATAGGATGGTGGGGAGAACACTAGGCTGTTGTATGGATCAAATCTGAGGATACCGGGGAAAATGTTTCACCAGCTGTAACTCAGTCAAATATTCTTGGTTATTGTGTCACACCCTGACATAGAGCTGGACTTATAAGCAGAAAAAGCTAATGCTATCCCTTGGGTGTGGCTTCAGGGGCCCAACTGACCCCATGAAAGGTCTCCCTTATTGTTTAACCATCTGAAAATTCCACCATTAGGCATTCCTTTCAGTAAAGACATCATGTTCCCACTAGAACAGAAATGCTTTCCTCAGTTTGGAGATGGGAGGGCAGAGATAATGGAGAAGAGATAGCTCACTTTCTCATCATCTCAGCTACTTTCCTTTCAGCCCCCGAGTCTTGCTAACTTTTCCAACACTTCAGATGCATGATCCTGGATTACTTTTACTGCCAACTATTTTTGAAACAGAGGGATGGACTTCACTATCATCCACCTATCTTTCCAGCCTGGCTTAGGACTTCGGAGACATTTTCCATCTGGCTCTCAGTCGTGTCCCAACACACATTCCATAGCAGGGGAACTTCAACGTGCAAGTGTTTCCTGTCCTGGTCTTGCCAAAAGAAAACTGGACTCGGAAGATGAGACTCAAGGCAAGGCTTTGGCCCAGACAGTCCCAGTAGGATTATCACTGTCTGGAAGCAGAGGTGGGGTATCCTCCACGCCTTTAGGAGTGGCGGCAAGAAGTAAATGTAGAAGAAGCATTATACCAACTCCCCGCGGCAGTGCCTACGGCCAACGCTTCCACCTACTTACTGTTCCTGATACCCTCCCTTCCTCTATCATATTCCAACCTCGATGCAGTTCATCCCCTAAAACTCATTCACTTATTTAACAGGCAGGAGTTCAGCTCCTGCTCTGAACTGGAAGCATAAGTAACCATTGTCCTGCAAGGCCTCAGAGTCAAGTGCAAGAAACAAAAGAAATGAAAGGGCGCTGCACAGTGATAGAGGCATCTGAAACCAGGGTGCCAAGGTACTCAGAGGAGGCAAATACAGGAGGATCTTTTAATAAGATTTAGGAATGTCTGGGAATGCTTTTGAGAGGAGGGGGTAAAGTGAGTTTTAAAGAACAGGTGTAAATTAACCCAGAACAAAAGGGAGGAAGGGCATTGAAACTTGGAGAATAGAATATGCAAAATGAGAGTAGAGCATCTTCAAGAAAGTTCAAGGAGGTTGCTTTGGCTGGAGGGGAGAATGAGTGAGCCAAAAAGGGCCTAGAGAAGCAAAAGGGGTCAGATGATGACAGCCTAGTAGAGTAGGCTAAGGGGTTTTGGCTTATATGACAGAATGTCATATCCCTTTTATCAAAAAGAGAGAGCCACTGAAGGAATTTAGAAGTGATCAAAATTGCACTTAGGTTAATTACTGCAGCTATAGTTTGGAGGATGCATTCTGAGGAAAAGGTTCAATAGAAAAGTGAGGAACAGGCCAGGCGCGGTGGCTCACACCTGTAATCCCAGCACTTTGGGAGTTTGAGGAGGGTAGATCACGAGGTCAGGAGTTCAAGACCAGCCTGACCAACATAGTGAAACTCCATCTCTACTAAAAAACACAAAAAATTAGCCAGACGTGTTGGCAGGCACCTGTAATCCCAGCTACTCAGGGGGCCGAGGCAGGAGAATCACTTGAACCAGGAAGGCTGAGGTTGCAGTGAGTGGAGATGGGGTCACTGCACTACAGCCTGGGCGACAGTGTGAGACTCCATCTCAAAAAAGAACAAAAAAAAAAAAAAAGAAGAAGAAGAAGAGTAAATAACAAAGAAAAAAAAAAAAAAGCTATGGTAAAACTCTCCCAAATGGTGGTGACTCCCGAAATAAAGCAGTGGCAATGAAGGGGATGGGAGGGTGCTCAGTTTGGGGCATGTTGAGTCCAAGGGTGTTAGAGGCAGATGGACCTGGATCTTTACTTTGGCAGTGCCTTTGCTTAATGGTGTGGCCCTGCACGATAACAATCTTTCAACCCTGTCACTTGTTCTGGAAAGAAAGGATACTAAGTTCCACCTTGCCAGGTTGTGAGAATCCGAGCTACAGATGTCAAATGTACACTACAGAGCCAGACTCACAGTAGGTCCTCAATGATGATAGCCTTTATGTATATCACAATTCCTGAGGGAGAGAGGATCGTGATGCTGCATCTGCCAATCATCTGCATCATCAATGCCGAGTACAGTGGTTATAGACTATCCAACATTGTGTAAGACTCAGAATATCATGTCTCCTTCTCAACTGGTGTAGACAAACTTATAAATAAAGTCATTGTCTTAATAAGAAAAACCAACAGGAGCCTGAATGACCATCAGCCCACAGGTATTTGGAGGATGCCTTCTGCATGCCTAGCATCGCACTAAAAACTAGAATAGCCCAAAGAGGAACCCAATGAAGTACTGAATAACACTTGACCTCAAGAAGTTTCCCCTCTGGCTAGGAAAATAAATTAGAAATGCCTGAGACCGTTGAAGAACAATACCTCTTTTCAAGTCTTATCTCAGTGGCCTTCTTTACAACTTTGTCCCTAGTAACCTTGCCCTTCTTCCTGAAACTCACCTCGCCTTTAATTTCCAGGGCCCTACTCTCAACACTGATGGATTTTTTTTTTTTTCATTCTCTTTTCTTGGTTCTTCTTCTATCTCTAATTGTTGGTGTTCTCCAGAGCTCCTTGGTACTCTTGCCTTACTGCACATAACTCCCTGAGCCACACACCCAGGTCCATGGCTTCAGCTACCCGGACCTCTGTACTGAGCTCAGGGCTAACCTGCTACACTACCTTCCAGGTAACAGCTCCTGGGTATCCCACACACATGCCAGACATAACATGTTCAATGAAGAACCCATTGTTTTCCCTTCAAACCTATTCCTCCTTCAGGCCGTACCTGAGTTAATGATATTGCTATCCATTTAGCTGCCCAAGTTCTGTTTGCCAAGTGATTGTAACATAGTGATTAAAAGCACAAGTGTTAGAACTGAGCTGTCTGGCTTCAGATCCCAGTTCTTCTCATTTGCCCTGTGACCTGCAGGTTATTAAATATCTCCATGTTTCAGTTTCCTCACCTATAAAACAAGTACTACAATAGTGCCTACTGTATTGAGTTGTCGTAAAGATAGAGTAAGTTAATATTTATATAAAGTGCATCAAACAGTGTCTGGCACATCATAAGTAATATAAAGGGGTTTATTAGTATTATTATTATTTTAGATTTCTCCTACTCCCTCAAACCTCTACAAATGATTTGCCCTCATCTTCAGTAAATTCATCCTATCAGGAATCTCACTTCTCCATCCCAATTGCTGCTGCCTGTGTTCAGGCCTTCATCATCTATGACAGACATTTTCAGAGCCGCATCTACCCAGTGCATGTCCCCAGAGTTGAGGCCCTGGTGACTTCTGGGTGATGCTCACATATCTCATGCGAAGACCTAGCTCTCAGATTCTGTGGTTCCAGGACCCTGGTGTCCACTCCAGGGCAGCATGAGTTCATGTAGAGTCAGCGAAATTTCCGCCTCCACACTCACACTCCCCACCCACAAAATTCCACTATCTCTTCAGCATTCCTCCTACTTTGCATTCCTTCCTTCAGTCCTTCCTTATTTCCTGGTTCCTTTTAGTCCACAGACAGGTAGGAAGCAGCAAACGGTCTGGCCTTTTGACTCTCCACTTGTTCTCCCCTAGGGTCCCTCCTTCTAGATTAATAAGGGTGGGAACATTCAAGCTACCGATAAGACTTCTGCTCCCAGCTCCTGTCCCTCCACTCCCTACGGCTCAGCTTTGAAGTTCCAAAAACCCTGCCTCTCTGAACTGATTGCGTTATCTTCATAGTCAAGGTGACAGAACAGAGAATGACTTTATGGTTTCCTGTAAGCAGCCTTCTCCAAAGCCATGATTTCTTATAATGGGGGTGGAAGAAGATCTGGGGTTTCTCAGAAATTGCAGCACTGTCCGGCACAGGGTAGGTGCTCCGGGAGCTGTTAGAGCAGCGGTTCTCAACCAGAGGCGATCTTACTCCCCAGGCGACATTTGGCAAAGTCTGGAGACATTTCTGATTATTACAACTTGGGGGATGAGTGTTGCAGGCATCTGATGGACAGTGCCCAGGGGATGCTCCCAAGCATCCTATAATGCACAGAACAGCCTTGCAAGCAAAGGATTATCTGGCCCAACACATCAGTAGTACTGAGGTTCAGAAACGCTGGTTTAGAAAATGGAGAGAAAAGGAACGGAGAGAAAGATATTTCTATGAGTATAAAGAGTGAGGCACCACAGCATTTTTGCTCTGCTGCTCTTTTAATCTTCATGTATCTGCACTGCTAAGAGATGTCAAAACCCATCGTGGTTCTAAACAGCATACAGGAAAAGTAAGATCTATTTATTTCCCTGTTTTACAAGAGCTGACAAACTCACTTCAAAGAGGGCACAAGTTTATAGTTCATGGTGCCCGGAGACCTTATAGGGTCCTGGCTGGGTGCCTAAACAGCTGGCATGTTAGGGCAAGTTGCCTCAGTGGGTTTATCTACAAATGTGGGCAGAGGGGATCAGGGTTCCCTTGGGGAGAGTGAATTCTCTGATTCCATGGAAAAGGGAGGGCTGACATCAGCAAGAGCTGGAGGACCTCAGGGAGGAGGGCAGGTGGGCTGGATTGTGCACTGGCCTTGGAAAGAAGAGATACCTGAGCCCAGCACAGCAAGGGGTGAACAGAATTCGACAAATTGAGGTGGGAAAGAGGGTTTTAAGAGAACCGCACAAGCAAAGCCTTGAAGTAGAGATAAAATGTGGGTCTGACCCATTGTAGTTGTTCACAAATGCCGGCTCCTTCGCCCTTAAGAAAAATGAGGTGAGTAGATGAAGCTTACTATACTGGGACGCCACCCCAGACAGACCACCTGACAGCCTCCTTAGTTACAGAAACCTTAAGGCCTTCAGTGACACTTCAGAAGGGGAGATCTGGGAGAGATCCCCATGACCATCTACTTGAGTGATTCAACACATTTCCTGGTAGGAAAACCCCTTTCCAGGATAATTTCCTCATAATTTTATTGTTTTTTAATAGGATCAGTTTACTGGGAAAACACATAAAGGCAATAATTTAAGAAGCTCTACAAAGTGTAAGTGAATGTGTTTCAGTATTCTCAAACAGTGTTTATGTACTTTTTATTCTTTTAATAGACATTTTTAGAGCAGTTTTAGGTTCACAGCAAAATTGGGCTGAAAGTACAGAGATTTCCCGTATACCCCCTGCCCCCATAAATTCCCAGCCTTTCCCGTCATCAGCATCCCCCAGCAGATTGTTTCATTTGTTACAACTGAACCTACATTGACACATCATTATCAAGAGCCCATCATCACCCAGAACCCATTAGGGTTCACTCTTGGTATTGTACATTTTATGGGTTTTGACAAATGTATAATGAAATGTATCCACCATTACAGTACCCTACAGAATAGTTTCACTGCCCTTAACATCTTCTGTGCTCTACCTCCCTCCCTCCTGACCCCTGGACACCATTGATTTTGTTACTGTCTCCGTAAGTTTTGCCATTTCCAGAATGTCATGTTTGGAATCATACAGTTTGTAGACTTTTCAGATTGGATTCTTTCACTAGGTAATATGCACTGAAGTTTCCTCCATGACTTTTTATGGTTTGTAGCTCATTCATGTTTACTGCTGAATAATATTCCATTTCCTGGATGGACCATAGTTTATGTTTCCATTCACCTACTTAAGGACATCTTCCAAGTTTTAGAAATTGTGAATATACAGCTGCTATAAACATCTGTGTTCAAGTTTTTGTGTGGATGTAAGTTTTCATCTACATGCTGAGAAATGGCCATGGACATGTGGGGCATCATGTGTTGTGGTCTCTGGGCAATGTTCAGAAGAGAAACAGATAGATGAGTTTCCTGAGATTCTGCAGCCTCCTTGGACTCTTGGGTCTTAAAAAGTGACAGCTAGAGAAAAACATCTTGTTGCAGATCATGCAAACCAAGCTTCAAGAGGGAAGATGACTTTTCAAACACTCAGAGTTCTTTACTGACAGGTTCAAAAAGATAGCCCTGGGTCCTTGCCTGCCTGCTGGCTTCTACCTCTGCTGCTTTCAGATACCCTTATCTAAATCTCAATGTCCTTCTCTAGACTAGGGGCATGTCACATCCACCCAGAAATACTGATCAATGTGACTGTTTCTATGTCGTACTATTCAGTGGAGTTGAAGGAGTCACAAAACTTTTCCAAACAGTTAAGTCCCAGAAAGACTTTGCTAGCCCTGAGGTAGTGAAGCATGATGACGCAGACCCTGAAGTCAGATTCAATCCTTTGCTTAACAAATATTTTGGAGTGTCTACTTATGCCAGACATCATTCTAGGAGCAGGGTTACAGGAGTGAGTAGGGTGACTTATGACCCCTGACCTCCTGGCTGCCACTTACTGACTAAGTGACCTTGAATTATCATTCGACGTCTCTTGAGTGTTAGTTTCTTCATTTGTAAAACGAGATTTTTATTTTTAAAAATATCTTAGAACTGAGAGAACATCTGCACATCTCTCAGCCGGCTACGTGGAACATGGTGACCATGCAATGCAAGTTACCTACTGATGTCACCAAGCTAAGGCAGAGCCCTGGGGCTGTCCAGATAGGGATTTATGTTAAAACTCCGGGACAAGTGGATCTTTTGCCTGACCTCCACCATTAAATAACAACAAGAGTGAAAGCAGGTGCCTTTTTCCGTGTAGGTGCTTATCCACCAGTACGTGCTCTTCCTTCTCCCAACCTCTATGCAATGGCCTCAAAGAGAAAATCAAAATAAATCTTTTTCCCAGAAGCCAACTGACCCTTCCTTTGTTTATTCAATATTCCTTAATTGCGAGTGTGCCGCCTGTCCGTTGGAACTCTACTTGTCTCTAACATGGTTACAGTGGTCACGACACCTGAGCCTCCTTAACTGCAGCTCAGAGTCCTTGACCCCTCCTAGGTCAACCTCTCAGCTTCAGCATTTACAGGCAGACCTACAAAGGGCCTAAGATTTAGCCTGAAGCTGCTACACCTTTGACCTTTGCAATTGTTTGTGTTTCAAATTCAGTTTTCCAAGACATTAGAAAAACAAAACAAAACCCTCCTTCCATTAATTGAGCAGTGGGTCTCCCAAGGCCTAGGCTAATGGAGCACTCAATGGCTTCTTCATCAGATGAAGGCTGCCCCCCTTTCTGTTTGAGATTCTTGTACCCATAGAGAAGTCCTGTTTTGTGTATTCTAAGTGGTTATGAAGGTCATGAAGAATCAACGGGGCCTTCATAAAGCCTCTGGGCTTCCTCTGTCATGGTACTAAGGCTCCCTGAAATTATTGGCTTGATTTTCACCTGAAGATTTTCAGCAACGGTCTGGCAAAAGGCTTGAGGCACAGCTAACATCTGGTCAATGGGCCTTAGAAAGCCACTGGAGAGGCCCTACCAGGTGGTCTTAAGAGGACAAGCATCTTAATGGCAGCTGACACTTTTTGGTTCTGTGTAAAATGAGGCCACAGACCCCGGGAGCACAACAACAAATCTCTCTGTGTTCGGAGAAGGTTGAAGGACACTGTCAGCATGTCTCCAAGAGGAAAGTTTAAGGAGGGCAGTGAGTTGAAGCTTTGGAGATAAGTATGGAATTACAGAAGTTCACAGCTTCCTAACCCTGGGAGAGGAAAGACAGAAGCCAGAAAATGTCCCAGGGAAGTGATTAACAAACCCAGTCTTCAAGGCTCTGGTGGTCATCATTGTCTTTGAAGCTTCTCCTTCACCTACAGGATCAGGACCAAATTTTTCAGCCTGGCTTTTGAAATCTTTCAGAATCTGACCCCAATGTAGGGCACAACTTGTGATGGCAAAAGTTTAGGGACAAGATTATAGCACCCAAAGTGGGGAAGCCAAGTTTGAAGTAAAGCCTTTGTATTTTACAGTTCTGAATGTTCAGGTAAGTTACAAATTGCAACCTTATAAGATGGGTCTTCAAATTATTTGTTAGACAAAGAAACAGAGGCCCAGAGAGATTAACTGGATTTTAGGGCTCATGTGATAGAAAAAGGCAGAACTGGGGCTAGAGCAAGAGTCTGCTTCCTGAATCTTGGTTGAAGCCTGGGCTCCTGCTATTATGCCACCCCTGCCTCTTCCATCCTCAGGATGTACTAAAGCCACACTCTGCAAAGCTCCTTTAATCACTTTATGCGCTTTTGAAAGTTTCTGCTAATTAAAGTCTTGGGCTTCCCTTATTCTATGCTGAGATGCTGTGTCCCTCTTTGCATTCAACTGCTGTCCATGTTTGACTCATTAAATATTCATCGGACAGACTATGCAGGAGAAAGATCTTCCTCAGATCATCTTCCCTTTTTGTCCTCTCCTGAGAGAATTTTCACTTATTCTGTCAAGTTTACTTTGTATTGTTTTTTCCCTAACCATAAACCAAACTTCAGCTTACAAAAGCCTACTAAACAAGGCTCAGAGGGGATGTTACACACACACACAGCATATATATATACATATATGTGTGTATATATACACACACACACATACAGAGCAAGAAGGGGCAAATCCCAAAGTCAGAGTGCATACATGTCATCAACTATAAATCATAAGCCCAACCCCCTGACTTCCTGACTTGAAAGTCATCTCCAACACACATGAGAAGGAGCCTTCCATAGTCAACAGACTGGGAAAGTTGGGAAGCAAATCTCTTTCTCCATTCTTCAAAAGAGACTGGAGGTGAGGGGTAAATATTTGGGAAGGAATGAGGGGAAAATGCAATAATGATAGAAACAAACTTAAGTTTTCTTCTTTTCATCCTCAAAGACATCTCAGTTCAAGTCATAATACCTAGCTGCTGGTAACAAACACCTCCCAAATCTCAGTGACTTAGCACAATAGAAGTTTATGGTTTTTTTTTCTCCAATAAAGGGCAGGGCACAGTGGCTCAAGTCTGTAATCCCAACACTTTGGGAGGCCAAGGCAGGCGGATCACGAGGTCAGGAGATCGAGAACCTCCTTGCCAACATGGTGAAACCCCGTCTCTACTAAAAATACAAAAATTAGCTGGGCATGGTGGTATGTGCCTATAATCCCAGCTACTTGGGAGGCTGAGG
>NW_012114821.1:17806632-17815082 GCF_000951035.1 Colobus angolensis palliatus | reverse complement strand
GGATTCAGTGGGCAGCTGTCTGTACTGTGTGTGATTCCAGGGCCCAGGCTAAATTATTTCCACCTTAGGGCTCTAAAACCCTCATCCTTCAAAGGATCTTTGAACCCTCTGCACCCAGACTGCAGATGGGGACAAAGAGAATGAAGAGGATTGCATGGAGGGTTTTTCTGGGCTAGACCTGTGAGTGTTCCACCTGACTTGTGCTTACACTCCATCGGCCAGAAACAGGCACCTGGCCACACCTAATTGCCTGGAGACTCGGACAGGAAACCTAGCTGTTTGCATTTTTATGAGCACGTCGCAGGTTCTGGTACAAGAGTCTGTTCCACACGGGGTATCTGAGTTTCAGAGAGGTTCAGGACAGACTGCCAAAAACTCTGAGCAGCCTTGAGGGGAGGCCAGGCTGGACCCACCAGGCTTCCAACCAGTAGATCGAGGTCAAGGTTGGATTTCATACGCCCAGAACAAGAGCAATTTTGGCCCCAGGAGCCAGAGGAAAAGCCAAGCCAAAGGCTACTGGATACAGAAAGCTGAAATTTGAATTCCCAAAAGACCAGAGAGACCAGAGGCAGAAATCAAAGTTGAGTTGCAAAGCCAGAAAATTAAAAGAAAGAAAAAAAAGAAAAAAAGAAGTAAAGAATTCGATGAATTCAGGAGGGGCTATGGGAAAGGGCCTACGCACAATTGGCCCAGACCCTAGAGGGAGTACCTGGGTCATGATTAGAGATTAGTGGGTGTGAAGTGTGTCTGTGGATTGACTTGGCTTAAAGAGGCAGGAGCAAGAACTTTCCAGAAGAGTGAGAAGGAAAACCCATAGTTGACTGTTATGGGTTGAATTGCATCCCCTCAAAATGTATATGTTGAAGTTTTAACCCCCAGCACTCCAGAATGTGAACTTACCTGGAAATAAGCATGTTGCAGATATAATTAGTTAATCTAAGATGAGGTCATACTGGAGTACAATAGACCCCTAATTCAACATGACTGGTGTCTTTACAAAAAGAGGAAATTTGGACACAGACATGCACACAGAAAGACTGGCTTGTGACGATGAAGGCAGAGGTTGGGGTGATGAATCTATAAGCCACAACATGCCAGTGACTGCCAGCAAACCACCAGAAGCTAGGCAGGGGGCATGGAATAGGTTCATCCTCAATTTTAGAGGAAGCATAGCCATTCAACATCTTGCTCTTGGACTTCTGTCCTCCAGAATTGGAAGAAAACAAATCTCTCTTGTCCAAGCCACCCACTTTGCAGTACTTTATTCTATCAGCCCTAGTAAACAAATACTCTATGATGCTCTAGAGGCAGCATCAAGGGGAATATTGCATCAAAGGATAATGGGAGCACAGTGATGTTGTTTTCTGTTCACACTCCATGAATCCAGCTTGTTCAGCACTCTGAATATCAAAAAATGATATATTCATTAAATTTATAATCTGGGCCTTTGAGTGAGTGAAAGGACACATAAAAAATATAAAGGAAGGGCTAAGTGCTAGAAGAAAACCTAGGCAATACCATTCAGGACATAGGCATGGGCAAAGGCTTCATGACTAAAACACCAAAAGCAATGGCAACAAAAGCCAGAATTGACACATGGGATGTAATTAAACTAAAGAGCTTCTGCACAGCAAAAGAAACTGTCATCACAGTGAACAGGCAACCTACAGAATGGGAGAAAATCTTTGCAATCTACCCATCTGACAAAGGGCTAATATCCAGAACCTACAAAGAACTTAAATAAATTTACAAGAGAAAAACAAACAACCCCATCAAAAAGTGGAAAAATGTTATGAACAGACACTTCTTAAAAGAAGACATTTATGCAGCCAATAGACATATGAAAAAATGCTCTTCATCACTGGTCATCAGACAAATGCATATCAAAACCACAATGAGATACCATCTAATGCCAGTTAGAATGGGGATCATTAAAAAGTCAGGAAACAACAGATGCTGGAGAGGATGTGGAGAAATAGAAACACTTTTACACCATTGGTGGGAGTGTAAACTAGTTCAACCATTGTGGAAGACAGTATGGTGATTCCTCAAGGATCTAGAACTAGAAATACCATTTGATCCAGCAATCCCATTACTGGGTATATACCCAAAGGATTATAAATCATGCTGCTATAAAGACACATGCACATGTATTTTTATTGCAGCACTATTCACAATAGCAAAGACTTGGAACCAACCCAAATGTCCATCAATGATAGACTGGATTAAGAAAATATGGCACATATACACAATAGAATACCATGCAGCCGTAAAAAAAGATGAGTTCATGTCCTTTGCAGGCACATGGATGAAGCTGGAAACCATCATTCTAAGCAAACAATCACAAGGACATAAAACCAAACACCGCATGTTCTCACTCATAGGTGGGAATTGAACAATCAGAACACTTAGACACAGGATGGGGAACATCACACACCGGGGCCTGTCAGGGGGTGGGGGGGAAGGGGGAGGGATAGCATTAGGAGAAATACTGTAAATAACCAGTTGATGGGTGCAGTATATCAACATGGCACATGTATACATATGTGACAAACCTTCATGTTCTGCACATGTACCCTAGAATTTAAAGTATAATTTAAAAAAAAAAGAAAAGAAAAGAAAAAGAAGGGCTAGGTGAATGTTATGGTAGTTCCAAGGAGAGAAGTTTGGATGTGACCAGGGATGGAGGAAACGAAAATTGGCCTGGACCTTGACAGCTGAGTTCATCTTAGGAATGCAGAGAACAGAAAGATAAAATTTTAGGTGGCAGCAATAGTGCTGCTGAAGTACCCCCATGGTGCTATGCAGTGCCCCTCACTCATGGAACACTTCCCTCCTAGAGTGCTGAACAAGCTGGGTTCATGGGGTGTGAGCAGAAAGCAGCATCGCTGTGCTCCCATTATCCCTTTAAAATGTATTCAATGGGGAAAGGTCACCCCCGGCCTCAAATGAAAACTTGTACAATCCAATGAATTTTCTAATCACTGTTAACTAATAAAAGTCAATGTTCCTTTATATCACGAAGTATCCTGCATTCAGATATTGGAATGCCTCTTCATACAATAATCTGCAATCCAAACTTGATTCCAAGGTCAATCTTCTCCCGTTCCCTGGGTAAGGCCCCTGTTAGCTGAGAAGCCTGGAGCTCAGACTTCTCCTTCGAGTTACTAAGTGGTTTCTGCCCCTCTGGAGTTGGAGAAGGGTAGAAATTAAGACAAGAGGCACATGACAATTTTTACTTGCCTGGTATTCTTGTAAGCTGGTTCTATATTCTTTGAGCATGGCAGATATTCAAAGATGCCTCTTTTTCTTAAGAGATATTTTTGTTGGTTCTTTGGAGGCCTCTCCAAAATTGCTCTGACCTACAGCTCCCTTGATGCAAAGGGTGCACACTTTTGTTCCAGCTGATGGTTTAGTCCTTCCAAGTCTCTCAGGAATGTGACCCATAGCTCCAGCTGAGATCTGGGCCCCACTCTAGGCAACCCTATGGAATGGGCAGACTGCAATCCCACAGTGACTCTCTTACATCTAGAACATGGAAAGAGTATTGTATTTTTATCCCTGAAGAGCTCTCAGAGGACAAGCTGCACAGTGTAGCCATCTCTCCTTTGGATCATCCATCAGCAGCTGGCCAGGACATCTCTTCTCCCTCAAACGTCTCGGGTGGGAGTCAGGCTTCAGTCCACTGCAACCTACAACTTCAAGAGATACGCACCCTGCTCTCTGAGTGGTCTTGCTGAAACCCTTCTAGGTAGACTCCAATGAGGGACATGTACCCTGCCCCTGCCCACTGAGCTCAGTGGAGAAGCAGTCTCTACCAGGAAGTCCTCTTTATTCTAAATCATCTTGCCTCCTGACACTTTCCTATCCTGGTGTAGGTGAGGCACTTAAGAGGGAGCTAACTACTCTTGACCACCGACTTTTCACAAGTTCTTCTGGGTGGTCAATCTCACAAAACATTTTGGTGTGTGATAATCTGTTGTCATAGGATCTCAGCCAAAACATCCATGTTAACTTCCTTTCATATAATTCTTTACTACTCTGCAACTTTCCCAAGAGTGAAATCCCTGTTTTGTTTTTTTTTTCTTTTTTCACTTTTATAGCCCAGCCTCAGACACAGTATTCAAGAGTCGTTGCTTGAATGAAGGAATAAACTGATAGATACTGTAGGATTATACAAAGCAGGGTCCTCAAAATTTAAAGATATCAGCTTGACTGAAGAAGAGAATTTGTTCAGGGAAGGATCAGGATCTAAATAGGAAGGAAGGGCTTAGATATTTGAGGTAGAAAAACTTTATGGACCATGAAGCAGAGTGGAAAGAAAACATAGGTTTCAGGGACAGATGGATCCAGGTGAACACTTAGCTCTGCCATTAAAGTTGACTCTGGACCAGGAGCAAGGTTCTTAATCTCTCTGGCACTCAGCATTCTCACTGTAAAATAAATATCATCAATTCTATCTCATAAGACTGATATAAAGTTTAATTGAGACAATGTATGTAAAGCACCTGGAATAGGGCTTATCACACAGTGGGTGGCTGACAGAGGGTAATAATAACTTTAAATCATATGTGAGTACACCCTGTGGGTCAGGGACTGTGCTAAATTCTTTATTTAATTATTTTATTTAAGTTTTACACCAAGCCAATGAGACAGGGCGCAAGTTAACCTGATTTTAGCACAAAGAATTAAAGTTAAATGCCATGCTCAAAGTCACAGAGCTGGTGAGAAGCAGACCTGGGATTTGGACTCACATCTCTCTTCCTACGGAGCCTACTGTATGTTACCCTGGCATCTCATGCATCTTTAATGAAGGATCATTGTGTAGCTGGCATTAAGAGACTCTAGGAAAGAACTGGTAGTAGATATCAAGGAGCAACATGCTTCAGTCTCATGCTAAAAGCAATTATGATTTTCTTTTCTTAATCAAAATCAAATCTGTGATTTGAAGAATAAAATATTTGCTGGAAATTTCCCAGAAAATAAAAAATGTTAGTATGATTGGAGTACACACTGTGGATCGTGACCCGCAGGGAGGACCAGCCGAGAGAATGCGTGAAAATGCTTGGTAACCTATAAAGTTCTTAAATGAAGGATGGCAGTAGGTTTTCAGAGGACTTGGGAGAGCACGATTACTCTCTTGAAGGCTTGAATCCATCTCTCCCCACCAAGGTCTTCCTCCCACTAAAAGAACAAGAATGATGCAGAGACAACGAAGAGTCAAGAGAGGTGAGAATACTGTAGGAATGGACCTCGCCAGCTTTGAAAGGCCCAAATCCCAAAGGAATGACCATCACTCTTGGAAAGACAAACAGAGAAGGCCTGGGGTAGACTTTAGGGTGATTTGGGGCTTGTTTTGTCTGACACTGCGACCAAAAGCAAATGTGACCTGAACATTCAACCCTAAGAAGATTCCAGGACACATTATTAACAAGTAGATTGTGTACACCTAGGAATAAAAATGGTGAGCATCAAGCCATCCAGATCTCATTCATGAGGTCTGATGGATGGGCAAATGCAGGGCTGGGACACCTTCGGGGCAGCCTAGAAGGAGAGTTCCCCAAGGTCCTGTGGAGCCAATGGGCCAGGGGAACACCTCAAATACCTCCACTGGAGCCTTGGAACTTTAAATAGACCCATAGCATACTTCAGTAAGAACAAAGACAATAACAGCAATAATATCTGCTGTGTGGGTGCACTCAAAGTGTGCCAGGCACTGTGCAGAGTATTTTCTACACATGACCCAACTTAACCCCTAACACAACCCTGTAGATATTTGAATCACCAGCATAACAAAAATGTGGAAAACGAGACACAGAAGGATGTAGTGACTTACTCAAGACCACACGGCCCCCCATGGTAAAATCTGAATTTGAACTCAGGTCTATGCAATTCCTAAATCAATGTTCATGGTAATTATGGTATCTTAAACATATTAGGAGGTTGAGAGCTAAACTGGAGGCCGAGATGAAGATATAAACAGAATGGAAAGGTGTGAGCAGCAAGCAAAAAAGGAAACAGATACTGGGCTCTGAAAGTGGAGTGCCCCACCTCTATTTCTTATTAGCTCTATTCCTTGAGTAAGTTATGCATGTCCTTGGCTTTTTCATCCATAAAATGGGGATATTAATAGCAGCTGCCTTCTATGGTTGTTGTAAGGATGTGATGAGATAATAACCCGCAAAGCACTTAGAACAGTATCTGGCATGTAAGAAGTGCCATTTTAGTTACAATTACTCTGAAGTGTGGGTGGGCTAGGCTGTGTGTTTGAAACTACCTTCCTGACTGCCAAGACCAGATGGTTTCCCTAGGAGCTTCTTCAAGAAGCTACAGTGAACTGGAAGAAGCTAACATTGGTTTACCCACAGCAAGGCTTGGCAAATACGTGGATTTCCCTTTCTTAATAGGGATTCAAACTGGGAATGTTCTAGGCATAACAGATGGTGATGTCAACAAAGCCATTAAGGTCTCCTGTGACTTTTTTTTCCACATTTATTGGTTTATTTTAAAGGATATTACCAAGGATACAGATGAAGAGATTCATAGGGTGGGATACTGGGGAAGGGGTGTGGAGTTTCCCTGGCCTCCCTGGGCAAGCCTCCAGGAACCTCCACGTATTCAGCTATCTAGAAGCTCTCTGAATCCTCTTCTGTCGGGTTTTTATAGAGGTTTCATTACTTAAGCATGATTGATTAAACTGTTGGACATTGATGATCAGCTTGGTCTTCAGCCCCTCTTTCCTCCCCAGAGGCTGGGGAGTGAGCTGAAAATCCCCACCCTCTAATCTTGCCTTGGTCTTCTGGGTGACCAACCTCACCCTGAAACTCTCAGACAAAAAACACACAAAAGATAGCAATGTGGAGAACCCAGGGATTTTAAGAGATCTGAGCCAGGAACCATGGATGAAAACTAAAATATCATAACACCACAGTCCACTCTCTAGTTTTCGACATGGATCCCTTACATCAAAAGAATATACATAATCAGTAATAATTAGTCCACTCCATCATATTGTATGATTATCTTCCCAGGGCGAGGCCACTCAGGTTTGCAGGCTTCCTTTTGATCTTGTCAGGTTCTACAAGCAGGAGCCGCCTGGGTAAATACACAGCTTCGTCCTCTCAGACACCCTGAATCACTGAGCTAAGAGGCAATGTCATCTCTTGCTCTGAAATTCTTTTGAGTAGTTAACATAATATTGAATTTCCCTCAATGAAGAACCCATGGTTTCACTTCTTTACTCTCAGTGACCATTTATCCTTCTCTCCATGAATACCCAAACTTTTTCACCTCTAGAAGGGACATTAGAATCGTCACTGTGCTGGTGTAGATTATAGGCAGCAATACAAGTCTACCAAGTACCTCCCTCTCAGTCCACTTCCATTCCAATAGGACGAGATTACATAGGTGCAGAATTAGTGAGCTATTTTTACCACCAGGCACAATAGCTGCATTTATTCTTAGACCAATTTTGCTAGATGAAGGCACACGCCCATCAGGCCCTTTGGAATTCTTATATAAGGTTTAAAAACATAGGCTGGGCACGGTGGCTCATGCCTGTAATCCCAACACTTTGAGAGGCTGAGGTGAGCAGATCGCCTGAGCTCAGGAGTTTGAGATCACCCTGGGCAACATGGTGATGCCCCAACCCTACAAAAATGCAAAAAAATTAGCCGGGCATGGTGGTGTGCGCCTGTAGTCCCAGCTGCTTGGGAGGCTGAGGCACGAGAATCGCTTGAGCCTGGGAGCTGGAGGTAGCAGTGAGCTGAGATTGTGCCACTGCACTCCAGCTTGGCCTACAAAGTGAGATTCCATCAAAAAAAAAAAAAAAAAAACAGACATTGTCATTGTTACAGTTTCTTATTTAGAAGTCATCCCTGCTTCTGGTACTTGTAGTTGCAGCCCTGGTCCCAGCACCACTGTGTCAGGTAGCAGAGAAAACACAATTTTTGGATGATTTGGAGAAGAAAAAAATTATAGCCAGGTACAGTGGCTCACACCTGTAATCCTAGCACTTTGGGATGCCAAGGTAGGTGAATCACCTGAGGTGAGGAGTGTGAGCTAGATTGGCCAACATGGTGAAACCCCATCTCTACTAAAAATACAAAAATTATCCTGGCATGATGGTGCATGACTGTAATCCCAGCTACTCGGGAGGCTGGAGGCACAAGAATCCCTTGAATTCGGGAGGCAGAGGTTGCAGTGAGCTGAGATCATGTCACTGCAGAGAGAGAGAGAGAGAAAAGAAAAAACTATAGTTGTTATACCAGCATACTCTTCCCTTGGTAAGGACTGCATAGTCAAACCAGCATCCTCCCCAACCACCTTTCCCTTCCTCGAATCAACCAGAAAAACAGGTTGCAGTTAGCCGAGACAGTGCCACTGAACTCCAGCCTGAACGACAGGGTGAAATTCCGTCTCAAATATAATAAAAAAATAAGTAAGTCTTA
>NW_012114821.1:17777017-17805867 GCF_000951035.1 Colobus angolensis palliatus | reverse complement strand
AAACCCCATCTCTACTAAAAATACAAAAATTAGCTGGGCGTGGTGGTGCATGCCTGTAATCCCAGCTACTCAGGAGGCTGAGGCAGGAGAACTACTCGAACCTGGGAGGCGGAGGTTGCGGTGACCCAAGATCATGCCACTGTACTCCAGCCTGGGCAACAGAGTGAGGCTTTATCTCAAAAAAAAACAAAAAAAAAACAGAGACTTCTATTATTGTTTAATTCTTCCACGACTGTTAGGAAAACAGCATGCAATTCAGTCCACTGAGCTGATCTGTCTTTACCTTCTTTGATCAAAATAGCCTTCCAAACAGGATGGTGTCCATTCACCTTGGAGCTGCCATCTGTGAACCATGCAGCTCCTTTGTCAATCAGGAGCTGTTCATAGTGTACTGTTCAAATGTTAATAGAATCTGGCGGCACCTCCCACAGTTTCAGAGCCAGTCTGGGAGAAACAAGGCTTTCTGCTTGTGAGTACCTCCTCCTTGCATTCCCCTGGTTGCATGACCTTTTATAAGCTATTTCTATTTTGTTTGGGAATACTCTGGGCACTGGCATCCCCAGTAGAGCATTTTTCTGACATCACCCAAGATACGGGTATTTCAGATTTCAAAGTCATTTTATGTCAGATGCAGCAATGCATAGGACAAGGTGTTGAGGAAGGGGCATGAAACCCCTTCCTTTTCTTAAAAGCCCTTTCCATGTCAATACATATCAAGCATAAAGGAATTGTTTTAAAAAAAAAAAAGGCTAGGGGATGGGCTCCTTGGAGGTGATTAAATGAGATATTTCTGGATATATACGGCCATCAGAGAGAGTTGCACTAGGTGGCCTCACAGAAAAATTTCAAATCCAAGACCCCATCTTTCTTTGCCATGGTGACATGAGCTTTTCCCAAAAGGCAGCAACAATAAATACTGAAATTTGCAAGGCTTTTTCTAGATTACTTTTCTTTTTCATATACATCATCTAAAACAGCACTCTGCAAACTTGGCCTAATGCAAAGAGGAATCTTTTCTTTGACTGGCTTGCTTATTTACACATTTAACAGATTCCTTTTACATGCCTGTTATGTCCCAGTCACTGTTCCAGGTGTAGAGGATACAACTGTTTAAAAATATAAATTATCCTCTACCACTGCCCCTGGTGGGGACTGCCCAGGGAGGTCCCCAAGGGGGTATAGGACCAAAGGCGAGGCTGAGGATCTTAGGGTGCTGTCACCTGAGGCAGGATGGGTTGCCTCCAAAAAAATAAATCAATAAAAATATAAATTAAAAATGTAGTTCCTGCATAATGGGGTTTATAATATGGGAACTAGAGGTATATAATAAATACGTATGTCAGGCTGCGTTAACCTCAATGAAAAAATAAAAGCAAAGCAGCAGGAAAAGAGAAGGATCTTTCAGTTGGGAGTTCACAGGAAGTCCTTCTCAGAGAGGGACATTTGAACAGAAATACGAACAAAGTTCGAAATAAGCCACCAAGGGAAAGAGCATTCCAGGCAGAGGAAACAGTAAACACAAGGCCCTGAGGAATGGCAGCGGAGCCCTGGAGCCCTGTGGCTGGAGCAACGTGAGAACGGGGCAGACTCTAAGGGATCTGGTCAGAAGTGCAGCTGACAATCAGAGGCCTCTGCTTTGAGTTGGTGTTGAATTTTTTGTTTGTTTGTTTAAAGGGGAATCAGAGGTCTATGTCAAATTTACAGACCACTATAAGAACTTTATTTATTTATTTATTTATTTATTTATTTATTTATTTGAGACAGAGTCTCACTCTGATGTCCAGGCTGGAGTGTAGTGGTGCGATCTCGGCTCATTGCAACTTCTGCCTCCCAGGTTCAAGCGATTCTTCTGCCTCAGCTTCCCAAGTAGCTGGGACTATAGGCATGCATCACCACCACGCCTGGGTAATTTTTGTATTTTTTGGTAGAGATGTTTCATCACGTTGGACAGGCTGATCTCGAACTCCTGACCTCAAGTGATCTGCCCACCTTGGCCTCCCAAAGTACTAGGGTTGATTACATACATGAGCCACTGCACCTGGCCTAGAAATTTAGTTTTCACTATGAGATGAAAAGCCACTGAGAAGTTTGGAGTTAAGGAATGAAATAATCTAACCTAGCATATGATTTTAAAATATCACCTAGAGAATAGGCCACAAAGGGACACAAATGGAAACAGAGAGAAGAGTCCACTGCAATAGATGAGGTGGGAGATGAAGTAGCTTAGAACAGCATGGTGGCAGTGGAAGTGTGAGAAGTAGACAGATTGTTAACGTATTTTGAAGGTAGATCCATCAGGACAGGAGAGGACAGGAGTCAGGGATGCCTCCAGATTTTCAGGTTGTTCACTTGGAAGAAAGCATTTTTTAAAAAAGAAAGATTGGGGTAGGAGTAGTCTTGGGAGATACCAGGAGTTCTGTTTTGAACATGTTAAGCTTGAGATGCCTACTAAGCAGGTAGTTGAATATAAAAGTCTGGAGTACAGAGGAAAGATTCAGGTTTGAGAGAACAATCGAGGAGTCGTTAGCATGTAAATGGAAGACTAATTGAACAGATGAAGAGCAGCTAATGAAGTGGAGGAGGGCGACAGAGAGTGAGGTTCTTGCTG
The DNA here is from genome assembly GCF_000951035.1 of Colobus angolensis palliatus. Taxonomy (NCBI): domain Eukaryota; kingdom Metazoa; phylum Chordata; class Mammalia; order Primates; family Cercopithecidae; genus Colobus; species Colobus angolensis. Next base: position 17,803,259 of record NW_012114821.1, on the reverse strand, counting down.
CCAAATGAAGAAATAATTCTACCAGGAAATGATGACCAACTGGGTCAGATAGTCAAGGGAGGCCACTTGAAGATGGAGGATGGAGACTGAGGATGTCAAATCAATGACTGGATATAGCCACATGAAGGCCACTGGTGATCTGAATAGAAGGAGGTTTTAGGTTGGACTTGGTGGCTCACACCTGTAATCCCAGCACTTTGGGAGGCCGAGGTGGGCGGATCACCTGAGGTCAGGAGTTCAAGACCAGCGTGGCCAACATGGCAAAAACCCATCTCTACTAAAAAAAAAAAATTAGCCGGATGTGGTGGCAAATGCCTGTAATCCCAGCTACTCGGGAGGCTAAGGCAGGAGAATCACTTGAACCCAGGAGGTGGAGGTTGCAGTGAGCCAAGATTACGTCATTGCACTCCAGCTTGGGCAACAAGAACGAAACTCCATCTCAAAAATAAATAGATAAATAAAAGAAGTTGATTTTAGTTAGTTAGTAGAACAATGTAGACCAAGGTCTGCTTAAAATGAGTTGATAGAGAACAGGAAAAGAGTAAATGGTGATAAGTCCAGACAATTCTTTTGAGAACTTTTCTGTAAAATTTGTTCTATAAACTTTTCTGTAAAGTTTGTACAGAAATGGAGTGGTTGCTGGTGGGCATCTCAGGTCAAGGACAAACTTCAGTCTTTCATTTTTCGAAGACAATAGTTGTAGAGAAGAAACATTAATTTCTGAAAACCAGAAATGATCTATTGATTGATCCATGCTGACTATTTAATTATCTCGGAGTCTATACTAATGAGACACTTCCCTACACACTCGACTGCCCACAGTTACAAAGACCAAGGAGGCCATCCATGTTGAAAGCACCCCATGCTGAGGTGGGCATAACACCAATTATCTACAATATTCCAAAAGAGGAAGCCAGGAGCTTTCCAGTTTTTTAATGGAGCAAATACATAGTACAAGGAAAATATAAAAATTAAATCGCTAGAAATTTGACCAAATCATCAGTTAAAAAAACAAAAAACAAAAAAAAAAATCTTCTGCTAAGCAATCTCCATTCCTAAACTGGAAAATGGTTGGAATCATTGAGTTTAAAAACATTTAAACTTGCATTAATTAACTCACGTAAGCCACATAATAACCCAGCAGTGATGTGGATTCCTGTTGCCCTTTGTCTACTGCTGTGCAACAAACAGCCCCAAATGTAGGAGGGACAAGATGACTATTTCATTATGCTCATGGAATCTATGGGTCAGGACACTCAGGGCACAGTGTGGAAAGGTTCGTCTCTGCTACACAATGTCAGTGCCTCAGGAGAGAAGGCTCAACAGGGTGCTGGAACCATCTGCAGGCTCATTCACTCATATGTCTGGCTTCTGGGCTGGGATGACTTAAAGGCTGTTGATCGTAGGCCTCTCCAGGATTTTCAGTGTAGTCACCCTTTCTAGATGCACCACAGAGTTCCAAGAACAAGTGTTCCAGCAACAGAGACAGAAGTTGCGTGGCTTTTTATGACCTCACTTCAGAAGTCCCAGTTTCATTTTTGGTATACACTCTGTTGTATACCATTTGGTCAAAGCAGTCAGAATTCCACCTAAATTCATAGGAAGGGGACCCAGAGCCCACCTCTCAAAAGTAATAGTGTCAAAGACTTCCAGCCATGTTTTAAAACTTCCACATCCCATCTGGCAGAGGGAAGAAAATTCACATGAGGTGTTAAAATAAACACAATTATTAATAACGAGGTGGTTAAGTAACTTGCCCAAGGCCATACAGGTAGGTGGCAAAGGTGAAGTCTGGCTTCTTAACCACTCTACCCTTCTCCCTCCTGACCACCCTTGATATAATGGCTGTTCCACTCTTCTCCCCTGCAATACTTATCCTGGTCACACTGCTTCCTTTTCTCTATGGCACTGATTACTTCTTGGTCATCAATCTCCCCCTCTACAATGGAAGTTTTGTAAAGACCAGGACTTCAGTTCATTCACTCTTACGTCCCTATCCTCTGGGACAGTGCCTGGTGTGTAATATATACTCCAAAAGAAAATTATCAAATAAAAAATACATTTTCTTTTTATTTGACTAATACCAAACATTGAGGAAAAAAACTATAATTCCCAAGACAGCCCCGGAGGTTGAGGCTGCAGTGAGTCATGATTAATTGCACCACTGTATTCCAGCCTTGGCGACAGAGCAAGACCCTGTCTCAAAAAAATAAAAATAAAAAAGCCTCAACCTCCAGGGCTCAAGCCATCCTCAGCTTCCCGAGTAGCTGGGACTACAGGCACATGCCACTATTTTATTTTTTTGTAGAGGTGAGGTCTTCTTGTGTTACCCAGGCTGGTCTCAAACTCCTAACCTCAAGGATTCCTCCTGCTGCAGCCTCTCAAAGGGCTGAGATTACAAGCATGAGCCACAATGCCTGGTCTGAGATCAACCTTCCAAAATTAAGATCTGCTCAACTACAAACCTCCAAGGTAAAAATTACAATCCCTACACATACTTTCAACTCTATCTCTACAGATTATTGGATTTGTCTCAAGGAGGCATTAGGTAGCTTTTGTTCTCACAACACTGTTTGGGAGGCCACCTATTTGGTACTTGTACGTTCTTACTAGTGATATAGTAAAAATAAAAGCCATCAAAAGAAATAAATGTCTTTGCTAAACCCATTTTAGCCTTTCCAGGAGGCTGCTGTCCTATCTTCACCTGCTCATTGCTCATTTGCTGAGACCCCAATCTCTCCTCCTTCCCCTGCATCCAGCCCTAGCCCCTACTGTCTTCTCCTCTGACCCAAGACCCCAGTTGTCCTAAACTCCGTGCAGTTACTTTACTTGCAGACTTTTCCTGAAATGTCCTTCCCTCCACTCTTTCTTGTCATCCTGGCTCAAATTAAGCATGGCCTCACGTAGTGGGAGCTGAATGGTACCCCCCAAAGATATGAGATCCTAAGCCCTGGAACTTGTGAATGTTACTTTATATGGTAAAGTTTTTGCAGATGTGATTAAATATTTTGAGAGGAACAGGTTATTCTGGATTCCCTGGGTGGATGCTGGATGCCACTATAGGTATCCTCGTAAGAGAAGGGCAGACGACAATAGCCACACAGAGGCAGAGATTGGAGGGATGTGGCCCAAGTCAGAAAAAAAAAAAAAAAAAAAGTTCCAGTAGCCATCAGAAGCTGGAAGATGCAAAGGAAGAATCCGCCCCTTGAGCCTCCAAAAAAGGCACAACTCTAACAACACCTTGATGTTAGCTCATTGAAACTGACTTTGAAATTCTGGCCTCCAGAACTATGAAAGAATAAATTTCTGTTTTTTCAAGCCACCATATTTGTGCTAATTTGTTATAGCCACCACAGGAAACTAGCATTCCTCCTCTAGAAAGCCTGTTCTAACTACCTTTTCCTCCAAGCCTTGGCTAGGGAGTCCCAGCTGCAACCTGTGTTTCCTTCCAGTAGAACTATTCTACCAGTGGATGCAAACTCACCCACTTCCAAGGACCAGCAAATAACATCAATTTGTGAAATGAATAGAGACTGGTACAAACCAAAGGGCATATGTCTCTGCAAAGCACCAAGAAAGAGATAAGAACCACCACAGAAAGATGGACGAAGGATATGAAAGCTAATTTACTAAAGAAGGTAACCACCTGAAGCCCAATAGACATGTGAAGAGTGCTCAAACTCATTTGTCATTAGAAAAAATAAACACAACATGAGACAGCCATAAAGCTGGAAAACACCAAGAGTTGGTGGGACTTGCAGATTTGGGAACATCTACATGCTCCTAGTGGGGGTGAAAATACTGAAATGGAAAATCAGTTATGAATGCACCACACGACCCAGCTCCCACTCCTAGATGTGTTCCATAAAGAATTCTTCCACATCACACACCGGGGCCTGCCATAGGGTGGGGGGATTGGGCAGGGATAGCATTAGGAGAAATACCTAATGTAAACGACAAGTTAATGGGTGCAGCAAACCAACATGGCACATGTATCCATATGTAATAAACCTGCACGTTGTAAACATGCACCCTAGAACTTAAAGTATAATAAAAAAATAAAATAAAGATAAAATAAAATAAAAAGAATCCTCCCCATAGGTCCCTCATGCTTTGTTCCTCACAGAGGGTGGCAGAGTAGAGAAGCATCCATCCACGTGACCATCTTTAGAGGAGGGAATAGGACTATGCAATGGACGTGAATGAAGTAGCCAACAGCAGTTAGAAGCCATGTGTATACACAACAACAGGATGCATCTTCAAGTACCAGGCTGAGTCCAGAAAATAAGACACAGAATGAGATATCTGAAATAATATATCATTTTTGTAAATTACACTCTACACATACAAAGCACTATGGATCTTACCAGAACACCTACAGACAGAAAGATAAATGTCAATACATTAGAATCATGCCTACAGGAAAAGGAAGATGGGCATTAAAAGAGAAATAAATAGAAGCAAAGATAAATGAGATGGGCTTTGCAGGGACTGATGGTGTTAGGATAACACTGTGTAATTGGCTGAACAGTTTTATTAATTCAACCATCTGAGGAGTCAAGTTTAAAAAAATAAAAACATGCTCACCTACGCTGTTTGTAGACTTTGGAGGGAAAGAAGAGCCTCACATTCTTTGACACTTCTTCCACCAAGGCAACAGAAGTAATGTTGCATATCAGAAGCTGGGCCATAAAAGGGATTTTTCCTCCCAGAACAGTTCCTCTCATACTCATCGATCGCCATGGCCCCTGGAGAGAGGACATGGAGGTATGCAGGTCAACAGTCCGAACTGAGCCCTGCCTTCAATTCATCCCAGCCCAGGAGCCAAACATACCAGTGAAGAAGCCATGCTGGGAGTGGGCCTCCCAGCCACAGCTCTGCCAGCTGTGAGCTGTTAGAGTACCTCCTAAGAGTCTTCCTGGCTCAGGCCCCAGACATTGCAGAGCAGAGACAAGCCATCCCCTCTGTGGCCGATTCAAGTTCCCGCCCCATTAAATCTGTGAGCCTAAGATAGTTGTTTTTTTCCACTAAGGTTTGAGGTAGTTTGCATCACTGCTGTAGGCACCAAATCATGCCTTATCTAAAGGAGCAACTACTTCCTAGCTCCTGCCAAAAGTTTCCCCCTGGAAATAAGCAACCAGGTTAGCTAAATATTCTACTTTTTTTCAAAAGAAATGGAAAAATCCAGATTGTCTTCTGATTTTTAAATGTTAGCAACCATAAACAAAAATTCCTAAAATAGCGAAGAACAAACAAATCTCATTTGCACTTCCTAATTGGCCTTGGAGCCACTGATTTACAAACTCCCAAACTGTGTACTGTTTGTCTCTCCCCAGAGGGTCTGTGGCTCCTGGCTGTTTATCTCTGTTTCTCCCACCTTCACAGCCTCAAGATGAGCCCCCTAACCAAAGATTCTACTCTCGACCCTGGCTTGGGTCAGGAGTCTGCCACTAACTGGCTGCCCAACCTTGTGCCTCACCTCACTTCCCTTAACTGCTGAATGGGGGTACCAATATCTACCTCGGCTGCTTCAAGGGCTGGTGTGGGGCTTGTTTCAAACAAACGTGTGTCTAAAGAAGCAATTTGTAAGGAATGAGGTGATACAAAAATGTACTGTTCAAAATGGTGGCCCCCAAAAAGATATGTCCATGTCCAAATTCCTGGAACCTGAGAATGTGACCTTATTTGGAAAAAAGGTCTTTGTAGAGGACATTAGCTGGGCCTTAAACCCAATGGCAAGTGTCCACACAAGAGACAAACAGAGGGGCCTGGCGCGGTGGCTCACACCTATAATCCCAACACTTTGGGAGGCCAAGGCAGGTGGATCACTTGAGGTCAAGAGTTCAAGACCAGCCTGGCCAATATGGTGAAACCCTGTCTATATTAAAAATACAACAATTAGCTGGGCATGGTGGTGTATGTCTGTAATCCCAGCTACAGGGTGGCTGAGGCACAAGAATCACTTGAACCCAAGAGGTGGAGGTTGCAGTGAGCAGGGATCATGCCACTGCACTCCAGCCTAGGCAACAAAATAAGACTCCATCTCAAAAAAAAAAAAAAAAAGGAAAAGAAAAAAGAGAGAGAGAGACACAGAGAGAGAGAGAGACACAGAGAAAAAGACAATGTGATGATCGAGGCAGAGACGGAAGTGATGCAGCCACAAATCAAGGAACAGTGGAGCTACCAGAAGCTGGAAGACCCAAAGAATGGAATCTCCCATCTGGAGCCTCTGGAGGGAGCACAGCCTTGCTAACGCCTTAATTTTGCACTTCTGGTCTTCAGAGTTATGAAAGAAAGAAATTTCTGTTGTTTTAAGCCAGTTTGTGAAAATGTGTTACATTTTTGGTGGTGCAAAAGTAATTGCAGTTTTTGCCATTAAAAGTAATGCTTATAATATAAGCATTATTTATACCATATAGTACTTATATTAGCAGAATTGTCATGGTCTCAACATTGAATCCTTTAGTAGTACATCTTGTGGAGCTCTGTAACTCATGGGTCATCAGGCTGCTGGCGACTCAAGTTCATAAAGACCCCTCCCTGAAATCACTATCTGGTCTTTAATCCTTAACAGCTGTGAAGTCACCACCACCCCCGGGAGAGTTACTTAAATCTGGCATTATTGTTTAATATTCTCATTTCCCTCCTGGTGATGAATTCCCAATGGTGGTGAGCCCTTAACTCAGCAGCAGTCCTGGATAGTTCATCGTCAAAATGCCAGCATCAGAACCACCGAGAGCACGTCCTAAAGATTCTGAATCTCAGGCCAAGCCCTAGACTTAGTGAGTCAACAGCCAGGCATGGGAAGGGTGGGAGAAATTGACAATCAGCTTTTTGAACAGATTGAGCAAGGTGCCTGCTATGCACACCAAAATTTGAAGACCGTCAGCATGAGAAGGGGTTAAGGGACCTTGAGCCACACAGCCTGGGGCTGATTTTCAGCCCTGCTCTTCCTCATCATTTAGAATCTTAAGCAAGTTTAAGGTCTGTAACTTTTAGTTTTCTCATCTGTAAAATGAAGTTGGTGAGTATGGCTCATCAAGGAGTTGTGGTAAAAGAGGGTTTAGATGAGATTATGCATGCAAATCACCTAGCATAGTTGCATAATAAATTCCGGATATTGTCAATATGATGGGGATGGTGGTGAATGATCATGGTGATGATGACCCTTTCCCCTAAGTACATGGTCCAAGGACCCCCATATTTAGAACTATGTGAGCCTTCTGGGTGATCTTCCCAGGACTAATTTATCATTCAATGGGGTGAGGTACTCACTGAAAAATTCTAATCCAATCACATTGAATTAACAGAATCCATATCACCTTCTCAAAGAAGGAGGAAAATCTACAAAATGAAAAGATAATGGTGACCACCTCTTTATTTGGGCCTTCCAAGACTATTAAAAGACTTTGGTATATGTTCTTTAAAATCTGCCTTTGTCAGTCCTTTGCTTAGTCATTCGTGTCAGCAGGGCACACAGTGGCCCACAAGACCCACCCCTTCCTACCTCTCCCATCTTGCCTCGGCCTTCTTCCTTTAAACATGTGCAGTTTCCCAATAATTGTACAATGTTAACCCCCAATGCCTTTCTGCATACTGTTCCCTCTGTCTGCAATGTCCTTCCCCTCCTCTAGCCCACCCCGTCATCTGTAGTACTCCCGTTCATCCTGCAAGACTCAGCTTAATCATCACCTCCTCTGTGAAGCCTTCTCTGATTCCCTTGCTTCACCACCACCATTTCTATGGCAGAGTTCTTCATCTCCTTCTCTGTGCCATCCTCTTTTCAACACATACCCTGCATAGCATAGATGTCAGGGACATCAGATCACCTGGGTTTAAATCCCAGGACTATGACTTACTAACTGCGTGACCTAATCTCTCTGGGTCTCAGTTCCCCCATCAATATAATATGAATTGTTACAAACCTTCAGTGAGGTGATTCTTAAGTATCAAACATGGTCCCTGGAACTCAGTAAGCAGCTAACAATATCCACTAGTCTTATTATTCTTCTTCAGAATGGTCCAAAAATACAAGTAAGGTAATCTCTTCCTTTTGCTCTCCAGACATCCACAGAAAACTTACATAGACAGTCAACAATCACATGGGCGAACTATAGGGGCTCAGACTTGGGAGGAACCTCAGAGATCATTTGGTCTAACTCAGTTTTAACCACAATAGGACAACATCACTGTGACTTGGGATGGAAGCTAGAGGGCTCTGTTTATGTGACTGAGGGAACCAGAACAAGACAAAACACTTTGCAAACTCTATCCTCACAACGTCCTTGAGAAACAGGTTGAAGGTAAGAACCCAGGGCCTCAATTTCTAGAATGAAAAACCTGTGTCACAGGGTTGCTTGACCAGCAAGGAGGGTCAGCGCCTCTGTGGCCATCCAGGCCACTGTTCCATGCTCTCCATTGACAATTGCGAGACCAGGAAGCTGTTTGGGTCCCCAAACTGCTGTCGTTACAGGAAATGAATGTGAGGTGGTAAGCATTAGGTTATAAGAATAAGGTAATGTTCAGGTTTTTGTTGTTGTTCTTAAGTGTTTGCCGTTTATGGTGAGCATCTGTTTCCTTTAATTTCAGAAAAGCCCTGTCATGAGAATAGACAATGAAGCATTCAGGAGGCAGCACAGTTTTGTGGAGAGTACGGCAGGTTTCAAATCGGTGGGGCCCAGGGCTCACCCGTCTGTCACTAGCCAGAAGAACTCTTGACAGATCTGTGAGCTCTGAAAGCTTCATCTTCATCGGTAAGGTGTGGGCAATGGTAATGCCTCTCTCATGGAGCTGTCATCACCACCCTAGGTGATACATACAGAACTCCTGACCCATAATGAGCTCTCTATAAATACTACTGTGCTATGATTGGAGCTGGTTGGAAAACTGTAAATGTAAACTCTCCAGGAGGAACTGCAAAGTGTTTTCAGAAGGCAGCTGAGTGTCAGATCGTCCCTAAGGGAACAGACATTCCTTAGACACCTGCTTTGTACCAATCCCTATGCTAGCATTCTACATATGCACCTGCATCTCTAAACCCTCCACTCCAGGTACAGCACCTTGGAAGCAGTCGATAAATACTTATTGATGGTGTGTATGTGTGTACACAGGAATGAATGAACAAATTTATTTAATCCTGACAATATTGCCAGATAAATATTGTCATCTTCATTGTATAGATTAAAAGAACAGAAGCTTTCAGTGGTGACATCACTTCTCTAAAGTCATAGGGTTAGTAGGGTGAATCAGCAAACCCCATGAGGCCTCTCTTAAAAATGTTTGTAAGGCCAGGTGCAGTGGCCCACGCCTGCAATCCCAGCACTTTGGGAGGCCAAGGCAGGTGGATCACCTGAGGTCGCAAGTTCGAGAGCAGCCTGACCAACATGGAGAAACCCTGTCTCTACTAAAAATATAAAATAAGCCAGGTGTGGTGGCACATGCCTGTAATCCCAGACACTCAGGAGGCTGAGGCAGGAGAATCGCTTGAACCTGGGAGGCAGAGGTTGCAGTGAGCTGAGTTTGTGCCATTGCACTGCAGCCTGGGCAACAGGAGTGAAACTCTGTCTTAAAAAAAAAAAAATGGTTGTACCTTAAACCCAAAACATAAGAAGGACACAGCTAAAGGAAGCACACAAAGAGAAGAATTCCAGGTGGGGAAACAGCCCACATGAATGGCATGAGGTAGGGTGGAGAGAAGGCCAGTGTGGCCTGAGCAGCTAGGATGAGCTCGGGGACCAAAGTGAGCTCAGAGCACGCAGGGATTATGGACTGCATTGAGGACTTTGGATTTTGTTCTAGGCACAACGGAAAGCTTTTAAAGCGTTTTACACAGAGGAAGGATGTGATTCCAATTTCATCCTGGCGCTTTTGCCAAGAATGGCCTGGAGGAGGGGGACAGGTAGGGAATCCAGAAGGCAATCATAGCTAATGCCCAGGCAAGAGAAGCTGTGGCTTGGTCCCAGGCTGAGACAGGTGAGATGCAGTAGAGTGGACAGTCTGGGGAAATCTATGTTCAGTTCAGCCAGTAGACCACGCTGACAGATTGGTGTGGCAGGTTAAGGAAAAGAACAATATGAAACTCAGCCTTCTGGCTTGAGACACTCCCTGAGACTTTAAAGCCTAGATCAGAAGCAGGTGGAGAGAAAATCAAGAATCTAGTTGGGGAATTTCAAAGTTGAAAGGCTGTGAGACATCACAATGGAGTGCCTGGGTGAGACCTGCCTTGGAGAATTCTTTACATGGGGTACCATTTAAAGCTGTGGGAATGTATAAAATTACCATGGCTTAAAGTGGAGGACAGAAAAGTGGTAAATATAACATAAGAAGTAGAGCGAGCCTGAGGAAAACCAATATTTAAAAGCTGGGTGGAAGAAAAGGAGAATAAGAAGGAGTAGTTAATGACCAAGGAAGAAAACCAGGAGAATAAACTTAGTATTGACTCAAAGGACAGAGAAGCTCAGAATTAGGAGGTCAGGTCTGGTTCAACTGCCTCATTTTCATATGGGAATCTGTAACCCAGATAGGGGAAGTGACTCACCCAAGATGATACCATTAGATAACCTCAGAAGAACTTTCTAACTATGAGTAGTATTGCCCAGTTGTGAAACAGAGTTTCTCCTCAGGCAGTGGACTCCTCACTATGGAAGGACACAAATAAAAGCTGAATGATACAGCTGGATGCTAGAGAATAATCGTTTTTATGTTTTGCTTTTTTTGTTTGTTTGTTTATTTGTTTTTAGAGATGGGATCTCACTATGTTACAGAGATTGGTCTTTAACTCCGGGGCTCCAGTGATTTGCCTGGCTTCCCAAAGTGCTGCGATGACAGGCACGAGCCACTGGCCAGCTAGAGGATAATTCTGTGTGTGTTTGTGGTGAGGGGCGGTAGCCATGAGGGAAGATTCTCCCCAGGCACAAGGTTGTAGAATAGGTGACGCAAAGATATGGCTAGTACACTTTGTATCTCAGGATTCCCAAGGTCTATGTATTAGCACATGAATGGAAAGATAAAAACTCATAAATACAAATGATCATTTGATGAAAAAGAGGAGAGAAAACAAATCCATTTACAAAACAGGTACACTGCAGAAGTTTCTTGCTGAGGCTCTCTAACTGTGCCAAGAAAGAGAAAAACTGTATCCGCTGACTTCCATAGGGTTCCCTTCCTCTGCGGATTCCGCATGACTACCAAGTGTCAAGAGCTTGGAGATGGAAGAGTCCGCATATCCCTCATTTAGTGACTGGACCACAGTGTGAGTGCCAGAGCCTCCCACCACCCCTGGGAGCACAGGTCTACTTTCCCCACCAGGACCCACAGGCCAGGGTTTCTGTGTGGGCCTTTGCAGGACAGAGCGTGAAGCCTTTTGTAAACATCACCTTCATGACTTATTTACGAGGCACGTAGGTAGAGCAATCTGCTCCCAACGCTTGGAGGGAAGCGAGGAGAGATAAGGTCACAGAGAGAGCACTCAGAGGCAAAACTACAAAAAAACCCTCAGAATATTTGAGGGAGGGGCTATGTACATCTACTTTTATTCCCTCTGCCGCCACTTCTCCAACATTCATAGCGGCTTTCTGTTTCTCCCTTCCCTCTCCTTCCTCCCCTTACTCTCTCTCAGGCCTGCTTGCCTATGCCATTTGGCCACTCTATTTAGTCCAAGATGCTAGGAGCCACTAGGGCCTCCAAATAATAAGGGTCCTGTGGCCCCTAACATGAAGGAAGAGGGTACAGGTGGGTACAGATGGAGGAAAATTGTACACAAGTGTGCAGGAACCACAGGGGAATCACGCTAGGGGCAGCAACTCTATTTTCTCCCAAAAGTAACAACACAGGATGTGGAGCAGGAGGAAACTGAGGAAGAATTGCCCAGTGGAATAAGAGCAAGAGCTGGTCAGGGGTTTACAGGAGGACTCTCAGGTAATACAGGAATTTGGCTGAGTAGAGGTGCTGTGATACTGGGGTAGCCCCAATCTGCACAGTCGTGTGGCTTCCTCCAATAGTGCTCAGAAGCCGGAGTGCTGGAGGAGAGGGCTGTAGCAGGGACCACATTTGGGGTTTGGCTGAATGCTTCTGGCAGGAGGGTCAGAGCTCCACAGAAGCAGGAGCATTGATAAGAGAATTATTTTGGTGATCAGTCAAGTGGCCTAAGTTAAAAGGGAAGCTGTGAATCCAGTAGCCACCGACTGATGGGGAGAAGATGGAGGGGAAAGCAGGAAGGAGGCAGACAGGAGGAAACTGGGGTCAAAGCAAGGGATATTGAATGCTAAGGCTTCAGAGATGACGCCAGGCAGTGCTGACGTTCGCCACAGTATGGCTATGGGATAGGGTGGCTGAGGTGGAGCAGGGACGAAGGTCACCAGAGTTGGCAAGGTCGAGGAATGAAAAAGCAATGATGCTACTGTGTACAATCAATGTTCCCAGGGACACTGAGGTCAGTCATGATGACAAAAAAAAAAGTGAGGTAAGAGAAAGATACCGAGCCAGGACCCAAGTCGCCAGGAAGTGCTGGGGAAGGAACAACCACAGCTGGGAAAGGCAGAGGCATTCACTGGAGGGCACAAGCCTCAGAGACGGCAGCACTATAGGGAAAAGGAGCAACAAGTCCGAGAAAAAGCAACAAAAGACCAAGAGCTGCAATGAGGAGCTGTAAGGGAGCCAGTCAGCCCTGGAATCCACCCACAGCCCGGAGCAAGTAGAGCTGTGAGAGAGTGAGGCAGACAAGGGAGATGGGCCAGAAGGAGTAGGTCTCGGGAAGAGTGCTGGCTGCTCCCTAAGGTGGGAGGAGGATGTTTCAAGCAGCCAGTGATATGGAATAGTGAGCACAGGTGAAAGATTTGTGAAAAAGAGGGAGCAGCAAAAGCAGAAGACAGGGGAAAACGCAGAGTGCACCAAACACACAGAGGTCCAGAAAACCTATATTTGGGGTTCAATGATAAAATCAAGATTTAAGGCCTGGTGTGGTGGCTCACACCTGTAATTCCAGCACTTTGGGAGGCCAAGGCAGGCAGATCATCTGAGGTCAGGAGTTCAAGACCAGCCTGACCAACATGGTGAAACCATGTCTCTACTTAAAAAAACAAAAATTAGCTGGGCATGGTGGCAGGCACCTGTAGTCCCAGCTACTCAGGAGGCTGAGGCAGGAGAATCACTTGTACCCGGAAGGCAGAGGTTACAGTGAACTGAGATCTAGCCACTGCACTCCAGCCTGGGTGACAGAGTAAGACCCTGTTTCAAATAAATAAATAAATAAAATAATAAAAATAAAATAAAATAACGATTTAAGAGAACTTAATGAGAGATGTACAGACATTATGTGATTTTTATAAAAGTGTTTTTGCCAAAATCAAAATCACAACCCAATTGTCCATCTGCCAATGATTGGACAAGAAAAATGTGTCAGTCACACAACGCAATTCTGATACCTGCCACGACATGGATGAATCCTGAAAAGATTACACAGAGTGAAATATGCTGAACACAAAAGAACAAATACTGTATGATTCCACTTATCTAGGAGATACCTAGACTAGTCAAATTCATAGAGACAGAAAGTAGACTGGTGGGTGCCAGGGGATGGGGAAGCAGAGAATGGGAGCTGTTGTTTACTGGATACAGGGTTTCTGTTTGGGATGATGAGCAAGTTCTGAAAGTAGATGGTGGTGATTGTCGTACATTGCAAATATACTTAATGCCAGTGAAATATACACTTAAAACAGTTTAGATGGTATACTGTGTGTTACATACATTTTGTCATAGTAAAAAAAGGTATATTAAAAAATTGAAACCAAACCTGGTCAAGCCTCTGAATTCTACTGCCAATTTATAAGGGAAAAAAGGAGACCGAGTAACGTGTTAGAGGACACTACTGGGGATATGATCAGAAAAGTTTATGATTTAAGAAATTTAACCAACAACAAGGAACCTTTTTTTAAATAACAAAACTCAAGAGAAAAAAGGGGAGATGCAGGAGAAACCTATAAATTAACAGGGACTTAAAGACATACCCATATTGAATCCTAATTTAAACAAAAACAATTGAGATAATTTGAACACTAGATATTTGACAATATTAAGAAACTATTGTTGGCTGGGTGCAGTGGCTCACACCTATATTCCTAGCACTTTGAGGGGCCAAGGTGGGCAGACAGTTTGAGCTCAGGAGTTTGAGACCAACCTGGACAATATGGTGAAACCCTGTCTCTATAAAAAATGCAAAAATTAGCTGGGCATAGTGGCTCGTGCTTGTAGTCCCAGCTACTTGGGCGGCTGAGGTTGAAGGATCACTTGAGACTGGGAGGAGAAGGTTGCAGTGAGCTGAGATCACGCCACTGCACTCCAGCCTGGACAACAGAGGGAGACCCTGTCTCAAAAAAAAAAAGAAAAGAAAGAAAGAAAGAAAGAAAGAAAGAAAAGAAAAGAAAAAGGAAAGAAAAAAACAAGAAAAGTATTGTTAATTTATTTTGGTGTGATAATGATCTTATAAGTAGGTTTTAAAAAGAATCCTTATCTTTTTTTTTTTTTTTTTTTAGATGGAGTCTCGCTCTGTCGCCCAGGCTGGAGTGCAGTGGCATGATCTCGGCTCACTGCAAGCTCCACCTCCCGGGTTCACGCCATTCTCCTGCCTCAGCCTCCTGAGTAGATGGGACTACAGGTGCCCACCACCATGCTCGGCTAATTTTTTGTATTTTTAGTAGAGATGGGGTTTGACCATGTTAGCCAAGATGGTCTCGATCTCCTGACCTCATGATCCACCCACCTCGGCCTCCCAAAGCGCTGGGATTACAGGCGTGAGCCACCGCGCCCGGTCAAGAATCCTTATCTTTTAGAGATACATACTGCAATACAGGTGAACCAGTATGAGGTTTAGGACTTGCTTAATAAAAAACATCCAGGGCAGGAGAGATACAGTGTCAGAAGTGAACAAGAGTCTTCACAAAACAAGATTGTCCGTGGGCTGAAAATTGATGAATTTCATGAAGGTGATGGGTTTATGCAGCTTCATTATATCACTATTCTCTCTACTTTTGAATAAGTTGGAAGCATACCATAATAAAAAGTAGGGAGAAAATGGATTTTTGGTGGCCTAAAACCAACTAGAAGATATCTTAATGGGCACACATGTAAATTCTATGTTTGAGCTCAGAATGAAGAAAGATACCAGGTATCAAGAATTTACACAAAAATGATCTGGGATTTAGTTGGCCCTGAGATCTGCATGAACTAGTAAAGTGGGGTATCTACTACAAAAGTTAATCCTACCTTAGGCCAAGAGCACAACAGGATCCTCTGTGTTTAGGTTTGCTAAGGAATGTCTGGAATAGTGTGCTCAATTCTCAACCCCAGAATTTATAGAAGACATTGTCAAACTATAAACTATTTACTACCAAGTTCAGCTGAGAGAAAAGAAGACTTAGTCAAGGACACAGTGGTGAGCATTCCAGGGAGGCAGCTTTTGGCTGAACACAGGGATTTGTGCCACACCAGGAAGTAGCATGAAATATCACAGTGCTCTTCGACATTTTTCACTCTATTATCCCGAAGAGCAGAGAAGGAGGACAAATATGTCACCTGAGGTAGCAGCACAGACTGGAAAAGTCTCAGAAATTTGTCTAGTCTTTAAAAATTATATGAATTTGCATTCTAGGCAATAATACTTTAAGCTGGTAAAGATGATGTTCTAGAAGTATGCAGTCGGCCAGGGGCAGTGGCTCATGCCTGTAATCCCAGCACTTTGGGAGGGCAAGGCAAGTGGATCACCTGAGGTCAGGAGTTCGAGACCAGCATGGCCAACATGATGAAACCCCGTCTCTACTAAAAATACAAAAAAAAATTAGCTGGATATGGTGGTGTGTGCCTGTAATCCCAGCTACTCTGGAGACTGAGGCAGGAGAATTGCTTGAACCTGGGAGACAGAGGTTGCAGTGAGCCAAGTTTGCACAACTGCACTCCAGCCTGGGTGACAGAATGAGATTCTGTTTCAATAAATAAACAAACAAACAAACAAACAAATAAAAGCATGCAGTCATCCTGTGGCTTCCTCTGCCACTAGCATACTATGCCATAATGAGGTGTAAAAGGAAACTTACCCCAGGGAGAGACACATAAAGGGGTGAATAGAGCTCCTGCCCCTCCATAGCTCTGTGCCCTTCAATGAGTGATTTTACCTCTATGAGACTCAGTTTTACTCATCCGTAAAATGAGGTTATTTACATGTACCTAATAGGTTTAATGTATGGATGTCAGATTCTCTACCGAACAGTTACAACTATCATTTATTGAGCATTTGCTATGAATCCTATAAAGTCACTTTTGTTATGCTGCTTCTTTGGAAAATGTGAAATGGTTCCAGCACAACTGGTACAATACGAAACAATATGAGCCTAACATACATTTCATGTTTGCTTATGCAAGGTTTCATCTGTGAGAAACACTAGGTGCACCCTGCTGAACCGAGCTATGCAGGAGTACACAAAACACACCTCAAACATCTCCCAGCCGCCTCAGCTGGGATGTTGTGTATTCAGCATAATACACAAAGGTGTGTGTTAGGAACCACACCCATCCACATCTGGTGTAACAACTTTCCATCTGATTTCAAATAACTCTTCTATCACAACTTCTCAATAACTCACAAGGTACAACCCTTCTGACACCCACTTACACAAGTAAACTTTGAATTATTCCTAGTAAGACAAAGTGCAATATTTTTGAGTATTTATGCATTTTTAAGCGAATGTGTAAAACTGTGCTACCATTTTATTTGGGATATATACATATTTGAGGTGTGTGTGTGTATATATATATATGCACCAAATTAAAAACTGTATGATTATATATATGTAACTCGTGACATTTTTGAGTATTTTCCCCTAACCCCATTCTCTCCATAAGCCCCGTGGTTTCTGTGTGATTTTTAGGAACACATGTGTAGTATTACAGCAGAACTGCCTGTACGAAGCAATTTGCATGCTTTCAGTTGTCCCAGTAACTCAGGGAAATGGATGCTATTATCTTCACATTGTAGGTACTCAGTAAGTGACAGCCGCTGCTATTACTAATAATAACAATTGAATAAGTCCAGCATTGGGAAAAGGCCTCTTGTCAGTTACTACGGGACTTTCACTTATTGATGATCAAGCAGTTGAATGATGGACAATAGGTTTCTGGTGGGCAATGTAGTCCCTTCTATTTCTCATAGTCTCCAGTTCTGGACCCCTTTGGCCAGGAGTGTCTATCAGAGACCTCTGTGGGCCAGCCCCTCCCCGGCTGCCATTTACCCACTAGACAGGTCAGGCAAGCCCATGCCCTGGCCGTTCCCTGTTCAGTCGTGGGAGGTGTCTTCTTAGTATTCCCTTTCCTCTGTGACTCAGTACCTTCACTGAAAGATCAACTGATCAATTTGCTCGAGAAGCTTATTACAGTTCAGTCAAATACTTTTTATAAAATCTGCGTAATTACTTGTGGCCCAGATGTCTGGAACATCTGTCACTTCCTGCCCTGTGTTCTCTGTGAAATGAAGGCCTCAAATGAGTCACTGGAAGCTTCATGTCACGGATGAGGGTTTGCCTTCGATGCCCTCCCAGGTCCTTGCAATTCTCGGTGACTAATTCTACAGGTTTCCCTTCTGGATAGCATTTTCATATATATGTGTGTGTGTGTGTGTGACTTCTTGAAATCAAAAGCTAAGAAGCACATTTATTCTTCAGTCAACACACTGGAATGAGAATCTCCTCTGTGTTGGGTGCAGCACAAGATACTGGGGACACAGCTGGAGGCAGCCCAGAGGCAATCCACACCATTCACCCACATGGAGCGCACAGACTACCAGATTCATAGAAATAACCTAACACAAGTCTACATATTTTAGACATGCTTTCAAATTAAATTTTGAGAAAGATGCCCACAATTCATCTCTTCACTCAGATTTCTAGGGCAAAAGAAAAAAAAGCAAGTTAAAAATCTCAGCTTTGCCACTTTATAGATTTATCATCTTGAATAATTTGATTACCCTCTCTAAGCCTCAGTTTTCTCATCTGGACACGGGAACTCTGCAGATATGGAAGGGTAGCTACATGGACTACAAAGCATATGTCATATAAATAGCCAGCACAGTAGTACATGCTTTTCTTTCTTTCAACTGTATAGCCCTTAGCCTTCAAGGTAGCAAGCCCTTAGCCCAGGGGGCTCTAAGCCACTGTTTTCTGGAAGCAAGCTCATTCATCACAGAACCCTACACTTACACCTAGAGCTTCACACCAGTGTTGGTCCTTGCGGTTTGAGTTTGACAACACAGAGAAGTAGCCTTGAGCTGAGTCTAGGAGGGAAAATTTGCCAGAATGTCTTAGCATGAGGTAGCCTCACCACTTTGCAGCCCCTCAGATTGGCCCTTGGGGAGCCTCCAGATGTGTAAGTATGATAAAAACCAACCACGTCTTAATGGAAAAAGAGGCAACCCGAGCCACCCACCTTTCCCACCCACGTCTGCATTTGCTTCTCTGAAATTGAGTTTTCTTTATCCTTGTTAAATGGTCATTTTGATCCATTAATCCACTTCTTCACTGTATGTGACAGATACTTAGTTGTTGGCTCGATTTTCGCCAGGGGCAAAGGGAGGGAATGATTCTGACATCAATCAAATTCACAAAGGGTTTTTTTCATCATGAAATATAATAATACTTTATATTTCCAGTATTGTCAAGAAATACGTTGTGAGCAGCCAACACAAATTGAAAGCAGTGGCTGTAGGTTTTGGTCCAGGCAAATTAATATGCAAGAGAATGCCAAGATGCAGTGTGGCCCCACATAAGTGACTTTTCCCAAGGACTTGCCTGAGCTGCATTAAAAAATATTGAATGTACTGCATGCTAGAAACTGTACATATATTATTTCTAACCTCTCAACAACCCCTGGAAATAAGAATTATTATCCTCAGCTTACAAATAAGGAAACTGAGGCCCAGAGAGGTTGACCCCAAAAAATCCTCACTGGCCCCTTTTTCAGGATTATCTTTTCTGGCTTGGTTGAGTATCCATGGAATTTGGTTTTCATCGAAATTTTGTTTGTTGATATCTTTCTCTTTCTGTTAAATGCCTATTTCCCCTGCCCCATCCACAACGGCCAAGAGGGCAAGGATGCTATTTGCGTTACCTATTTGGTCAACAAACATGTGAGTCCCCAGGGTGTTAAGCTCCAGACCAGCTTTTAGGAGTCTCAAAGGTGAACACAACAGCTTCAGGCTCTCAGGAGCTTTCAAGCCAGCACTCAACCCTGTAACCTCAGCTCCTAGCTGAATGCCTGGCACACTACAAACATTCAATCGATATGACATTGACTACATGAATCCGTGAGAGTCAGATCAGCCTCCTCCTGAATCCTGATGCACCCAAGCCTCCCTTATGGTGCCTCCGACATGTCCTTCACAGTGTCCTTTACATCAAGCGATTTCCTCCGGCTTTGTTCTTACTGTCTCGAGAATCTGTCTCCTTTACAACCCAGACGTGTGCAAAACCAAACAAGCCTTAATCAAACAATGCCCTATCAGATCCTTCGAACCCACCCTGCCTGGATGGCAAAGCCCATCTGATTCAAAGCTCCACCCAAAAAAACCATCTCCTCGGAGAAGCCTTCCCCAACCCTCCATTGCAGACCCAAGACCATTCTCCTGTGCCATCATGCAGCACCTGGCTTATACCTGGATTTAGACACATATCACACCATGCTGGCATTATTTTCATGCTGCCGTTGCAACTAGGCTGTGAGATCTTTGAGGGTAGACTCCACAGGTTGCTCATTTGTGTGTCATCTTGTATTTGTTAAGAAACTTCAACACCAAGTAACAGAAAACCCAACTAATCGTTTAAACAGTAAAGACCATCATCTCACAGGAAAAGAAACTCTGGGATATGGAGGCTTAATCTGAAACCTCCAAGAACACTTCAAAGAACCTGCACTTTGCATTGTCCCACTCTGTTGTTTTGTTTATGTTTCCAAGATGGTAGCCACAGTTTCAGGTATCACATGTAGACACAACAGCAGCAAAGGAAACATGAGGAGAATAGGGACACGTCCCCTCTCTGATGTCTCTTTTAGAGATGAAAAACACTTTCTCGGTCATCCAAGCTGACTTCCCCTGATACCTATGAGCCAGGAGTGGGTCATATGTCCATACCTAAAGTAGTCTTGAGTAAAGAGAATGAGACCACCTTGATGGCTGAGACCAATTACTTCTCTCCTCCAGAAACACAAGGCTTCAGTGGAGAGTGAACAAAATCAGAGCTTTCTTAACAGAGGAAAAGAGTGAGGAATGAATGAAGTTGACAACCCAGTGGCATCTGCAATTTCCTTGTGACTTTTTACTTTCCAGACTCACTCTTCTCCTAAGTAGCACAATGGAATTGTTGCTTACGGTAGATCTAGGTAAAAACTGGCTGGATTTCTGAAGGACTTACAGGTCATCTGTAGCTGGCCTTTCTCTATGCAGACCCAGTACCACCTAGGTCATTCTGCTCACTGTGGGCTAGTGCTGTGAATTCATTCATCACTCATGGAAGCATACTGATTTCTATCATGTACTAGCCCATCAATGAGGTGCTAGGGACATAGAAAATAAGCCACAGACCCTATCTTCAAGTGGCTCTGTTACTGCTCAATCTCATTTGTTTTTTCTGCCAAAATGAGACAGGCAGAGATGTTCCTTTTGTACAGAAAAGGATATTGAGGTATGAATTAGCAATGTGATATTCCTGCCAACACAGAAGCTCACCTCAGAAAGAAATGGTCAGAAATGTAAACAGCCAACTCTAAACTTAATTCTCATTCCAGTCAGCTGCAGACCATGACCCCACTTGAGATCTATTCCATGGGACAAGATGGCAAATGAGGCAGAACACTAGTGCTTCTGTTCCCCATTCCCCAAACCAGCATGTTCCAGAATGTGTTTCTATGAGATGTCCCTGGGAAGAAAAGAGTTCCATGGTCAGATAATTTTGTGAAATTCTGCCTATCAGCCCTAACCTCTCTCAGAGAGTCACAATTTGCTTTAATGCACTGAAGTCTCTGAGAAGTCCTAAAGTATGTAAGTAGGTTATTTCAGCTGATTAAAATTTTGATCACTCACAAGGCTGAGTGTGGTGGCTTACACCTGTAATCCCAGCACTTTGTGAGGCCAAGGTGGGTGGATCACCTGAAGTCAGCAGTTCAAGACCAGCCTGGCCAACATGATGAAACCCTGTCTCTACTAAAAATAAAAATAAAAATAAAAAAAATAGCTGGGTGTGGTGGTGGGCTCCTGTAATTTCAGCTACTTTGGGAGGGTGAGGCAGGAGAATTGCTTGAACCTGGGAGGCGGAGGTTGCAGAGCCAAGATCGCGCCATTGCACTCCAGCCTGGGCAACAAGAGCAAAACTCTGTCTAAAAAAAAAAAAAAAAAAAAACTCTCACAAAATACTTTTTCGTTGCAAAACCCCTCCCTACATCATTCATTCATTAAGTAGTTATTGAGTATCCACTATGTGGCATGCACTACATAGTTTTGAGCAAAACAAACATGGTCCCTGCCTCCATGGACTTTATAAAATAGTGGAACTAAATTCCGTATCACCAAAAATAGTGCTCACTGGGGTAATCACTATTAACATGAAACGTCATGGTTGATTTGAGTGTTTTTGTAACTAATTACTTAAGTTGATCTCCACAGGTATTGTCATCAACCCATCCATGGTGACACAGATGAGAATCAAGTTCAGGACTATCTTCCTGAGACTATTAGTATCTACAAGAACCATATGTTTCCAAATATCCTTTGATGTATTAGCCAGATTTAGGTGCAATAACAAAGAGCACCCAAATCCCAGTGGCTTAAAAAAACAATTGCTCTCTAGCTCATGTTGCATGTGGATGGCTACAGATCAGCAGCTGTAGAACCTGCACCACCTGTCTTATGCTGAGATACAGCCTGGAGGAACACCCCTCTGTGGAATGTGGCACTCTCTTGGCAAAAAGAGCAAGAAATCAAGCAGAAACTCATGAAGACTCTCAAAGGCTTCTGCTCAGGCATGGGGTGTGTTACATCTACTCACAGTCCACTGGCCAACACAAGACACATGGTCAAACCCCAAGTCCATCAGTGAGTCAGGAGATGTATCCTCCTCCCTCCTATGGGAGACACTGCAAGTCACATGACATTGCAGGGAAAGGGGTCACATGTAGTCCTCTTAAAAGGAAGGGGCAGGAAGTGAGTAATTGTGGACAACACAATGACCTGGGGACAGGAAGAACAGCCTTGTGTGGGGTTATGACAATGGGCTCTGAAGTCAGACCCGCCTGAATCTGAATCCAGGCCTGCTAGTTATTAGCTGAGTGGCTTTGGGGATATTAGAAAAACAATCTAATCCTCAGTCCCTTGGTCTATAAAATGGGAGTATCAGTATCTACTTTACAAGGTTGTGGTGAAGATTTAATGAGGTAAAGCTTAAGTTCTTAGCACAGAGCCTCATGTAATAAAACACTCAGTGAATGACAAATATAATAATGCCAGAGTTAGGCCGGGTGCAGTGGCTCATGCCTAGAATCCTAACACTTTGGAAGGCCGAGGCAGGCAGATCACCTGAGGTTGGGAGTTCGAGACCAGCCTGACCAACATGGAGAAACCCCATCTCTACTAAAAATACAAAATTAGCCAGGCATGGTGGCGCATGCCTGTAATCCCAGCTACTCAGGAGGCTGAGGCAGGAGAATCACTTGAACCTGGGAGGCAGAGGTTGTGGTGAGCCAAGATTGCATAATTGCACTCCAGCCTGGGCAACAAGAGTGAAACTCCATCTCAAAAAATAATAATGATAATAAATAGTGCCAGAGTTTTCTTTGCATTCAAATCGGTGGTCTTCAAACTAGATCTCATGAGCACCTACGATTCTCACCACTGTTGGTGCCATTCTGACCTTCCCTCAGTAAGACAGCATCTCTCAACCTGGAAAAGGCCACTGGGTCCACAGGGAAGTGGAGGAAGAAAAACAAAGAAAATGATAACAGCTGACAGTTTTGACAAGCTGTTCCTTTGGAAGCTGCTCAATCACAGACAAGTCAACTCTGGCAACACATGAAAATGATGTGCCTGGAACAAGTAAATATACCTTTGACTCCTGATATCCAAATCTGGCTTTGGAAAAAGAATACAATTCATCCAAGAGTCAAAAAAAGGGAGCAGGTGAAGGCCTCCAGGCAGAGGATCAGTGTGGGAGGCTACAGGTTCTCCACAAGCAGCCTGGGTTACCGTGAGGATAGGCAATTCTCACCTTCTCTACTGCAGGAGGAAAAGCAGCCCTGTTGCCATGAGTTCTCACCCAAAGAGGTCCGGGCCATGTGTGCTACCTTCCTCTTTGATAAGAGGGACTCGTTTCAGCAACATGACCTCATTCCCTCTGTAAACTGCATCAAGTCGTCAGCAATCACAGAGGTAACCTCACCATCTTAAGTAATTACCCATTGGATCTTTGGGACAGTAGTTCCTTGGTACCTAGAAAGTAGGATAAGAAGGGTTTCAGGGAACCCTAGAACTCCTCCCCTGTTCTCTCAGAGAGAGAGAGCTTGGGTCTTAGAGTAGCTCTCCTGCTTCTCTCTAGAATATCTGCCATAAGAAGGAGCCGAACTCTAAGGCAGCCTTACCCCAGTCTTGCAGCTGTTACAGAGCCTGATGGTTATGAATACAGAGTCTTAGGTCAGCCAACCTGGCTCAAATCCTATCTGTGTGACCTTGAGCAAGTTGTATAACATATTTGATTTTTGATTTCCCCATCAGTAAAAATAGTTATTTTTAAAATATAAGTTAATATAAGTTATTTTTTCCCTTTTCGTCCTTCAGCCATTGTTAAACTCTCATGATCACCGTCTCATTTCAGACAAACGACTGGTACATCATTCACTACATTGAGTCTTCACCTGGAGTAGTTTCTTTAAATGGAACTGCAGATCATCAGAGAATCACTTCTTGATGTTTGCGTGCGAGCATTATATTATATAAGTTTATTAACATATTTACCCAAACTGATTCTCCCATCTGTGGATTGTTATATTATTATTATTATTATTATTATTATTAAGATAGAGTTTCACTCTTGTTGCCCAAGCTGGAGTGCAATGGCATGATCTTGGCTCACCGCAACCTACGCCTCCCGAATTCAAGCGATTCTCTTGCCTCAGTCTCCCAAGTAGCTGGAATTACAGGCATGCACCACCATGCCCAGCTAATTTTTTGTATTTTTAGTAGAGATGGAGTTTCTGCATGTTGGTCAGGCTGATCTCGAACTCCCGACTTCAGGTGATCCGTCCACCTTGGCTTCCCAAAGTGCTGGGATTACAGGCGTGAGCCACTACTCCTGGCCCCTTTTTTTTTCCCCCCCCGAGACAGAGTCTTGCTCTGTTGCCCAGGCTGGAATGCAGTGGCAGGATCTCGGCTCACTACAGTCTCCACCTCCTGGGTTCAAGTGATTCTTCTGCCCCGCCCTTCCAAGTAACTGGCCCTACAGGCGCACACCACCACACCCGGCTAATTTTTGTATTCTTGGTAGAGACGGGGTTTCACCATATTGGCCAGGCTGGTGTCGAACTCCTGAGCTCGTGATCTGCCCACCTTGGCCTCCCAAAGTGCTGGGATTACAGGCATGAGCCACCGCACCTGGCCTGTTATATTACTGTTTAGAAACATTTGCTACCATCTTCAGGTTTCTTATATCCTTTCTGTAGGTTTAGTATACATCAGTAGAAAGTTTTCTAAAACAGAAGTTGCCATGTCCTATTGTGCTTCTTCTGGTGCCCTCTCAATGGAAGAAAAGAGTTTCACCTCCTTCCCACCGGTAAGCCTGAACTGAATAATGGGAATGCCTTTGGTCAGTGGATGGCAAGCAGAACTCTGCTTCACATCCAAGCAGAACCAGTAAGAGGCACGTAGTTCTGCCATTTCTCACTTCCTTCTGACATGTGAATATCCATGCCCAGACGCCACCTGCTCCTTCCAAAGAGACGAGACCATGGAGCAGAGGCATAGCTGGCCTGCAACCAACAAGTAACATGAATAAGAAATAAATGTGGTTCTTATAAACCACTGAGATGTGGATGTGGTTTGTTAGGACAGCATCACTTAGCCTAAACTATACAACAACTGTGAGGTATGGAAATTGATAACTACCCCATTTCACAGATGAGACACTGCAGCTGTGATGTGCAGACACCGCAAGGGTGGAGAATGAGAGCCCAAGTCTCCCGCACATGCTTTTGTTTCCAAGCCTTGTGCTCATCCTACTACATTATGTGCTTCCCAACAAAGTTTGGTTCCTTTGTAGAACTTCTCATAGTTCAGATTTTTATTTATTTTTACTTTTTTTTCTTTTTTTTGGCACAGGATTTCACTCTGTGGTGCAAGCTGGAGTGCAATGGTGCAGTCATAGCTCACTGTAGCCTCGAAATCCTGGACTGAAGGAATCCTCTCACCTCAGCCTCCCAAGTAGCTGGAACTACATGCCACCATATCCAGCTAATTTTTACTTTTTTGTCAGACTCACCCATCAGTCTAAGCTCCATGAAGGCAGGAGCCATGCCTATCTTTTTCAACATTTTATTCTCAGCTCTGAGTACATATTAGATGCTGTTCCTTGATGAACAAATGAATGATCAAAATGAATGAATGTATCTGCCCATTCAATAACTTGATTCTTTCATTTCTATGTTGGGAAGAAAAAAAAATGACCACCCAAACAAGTAGAAATTTTGCATTTTAAGGGGCGGAGCAAGATGGCCGAATAGGAACAGCTCCAGTCTCCAACTCCCAGCACGAGCGACACAGAAGACCGGTGATTTCTGCATTTTCAACTGAGGTACTGGGGTCATCTCACTAGGGAGTGCCGGACAATCGGTCCTGGTCAGCTGCTGCAGCCTGACCAGCGAGAGCTGAAGCAGGGCGAGGCATCGCCTCACCTGGGAAGCGCAAGGGGGAAGGGAATCCCTTTTCCTAGCCAGGGGAACTGAGACACACAACACCTGGAAAATCGGGTAACTCCCACGCCAATACTGCGCTGTAAGCACACCGGCACACCAGGAGAATATATCCTACACCTGGCCGGGAGGGTCCCATGCCCATGGAGCCTCCCTCCTTGCTAACACAGCAGTCGGCAGCAATCTAACCGCAAGGCAGCAGCGAGGCTGGGGGAGGGGCGCCCGCCATTGCTGAGGCTTAAGTAGGTAAACAAAGCCG
>NW_012114821.1:17730669-17770817 GCF_000951035.1 Colobus angolensis palliatus | reverse complement strand
AAAAATAAAAATAAAAATAAAAAAAAGAAATTTTGCATTTTAGTTTTTTAATTTTTAAAATTATTTTTAAATTTTTATGTATTTAGGGGGTACAAGTGCAGGTTTCTTACATGCATGTGTTGCACAGGGGTGAAGTTTGGGCTTTTCGTGTAACCCTCATGCAAATAATGAACATTGTCCCCAATAGGTAATTTTTCAACCCTGACTCTCCTCCAACCTTTCCACCTTTTGTTATCTCCAATGTCCATTATTAAAGGTGGGAAATGTTTAGATTTAAAGTGGACGTTAGACCCAGTGACCTGGCCAGAATCAGGAGGTGTGGATGGATGACACCCTTACCGTCCAACTCATTCACTTTCTCTAAGTACTACTACCACCATCACTCAAGCCCTGCCCAGGAAAGGGATATCTGTAATCCTAGACTGTTCTGGACAGCTCCACCCATTGGCCCCTCAAACTGGGTGCATCCCAAATCTACCTTTCCATTTTCTTCCCCAAACCTGCCTCTCCACCTGCATTGTTGTCCTGGAAAGGGCATCACTCTGCCCAGTCACCCAACCCAGAGATGTGGGAGTTAACCAGAGTCTTCCCTTCCATCCCCAACCTAGTTAGTCACCCAGTCCAACTTACATGTGAGATTTCTCTAAACTTTCCTAGCTCTTTTGACCTGAGTTTCAGACCTTATTTTCCTCTCTTCTGGACCTCAACAGGCAGCTGCGCTTACTACTCTCTCCATCCCCACACCCTGGATCCTCTAAAACACTTTCCATACAGCTGTAGGGAGACATAAAAAATAAACTATAAATCCATATACACATATATAAACAAACAAACATATCATTGTCCTGCTTAGAAAAGGTAAGGGATGTTAGATATTATCTGGCTCAGTGATTTCCAAACTTGTTTAATCATAAGAATGACTTTAGGGCATTTATTAAAAATATAGGTTCCTGGGCACCACCCTCAACCTACTTACTTGGAATCTTCCACGGAGGAGCCTGGGAATCTGCTTTGAATAAATATTTCAGGCTGTGCTTGTGATTAGGCAAGTTTAGAAATCATTGACATAGCCTACTAGTTAGAATGAGATTCAGCTGTAACAGGAATCTCTAAAACAACAGTTAACTAAACAAGATAATGGTATTTGTCTCCTAAGTTAGGCTGGCCATTGGTCCAGGGCTGATAGGGCACTTCCTGGTGTCAGGAACACAGGTTCCATGTTGTCCACCATCTTTGGCCTCAAAATCATGGCCCAGGATGGCAGCATTCACATTCCTGGCTCAGGTTGGAGGAGGAAAGAAAGGTGCATGGGGAGTTGAGTCTCAGGAGGGCTCCTAGAACTGCCATGTGACTCTTCTGAGAGACCACTGGCCTGAAGTTGGCTGGGAAATGCAGTCTGCATGTCCCATCAGAAAATGTGGGCAAAATCAATATTGTGAGGTAACTATGAAGACCAGTACTCCTATTTAACAGAAAAATAATCTGAGGTCCAAAGAGATTAATTAGTTTGCCCAAGGTCATAGAACTAAGTAGTGTCCCCAAATACGGCTGCAGTTTGTTTACTTTCAGTTACTGAAAAATAAGCTATCACACAAGGAGATGTTATTGCTGATGGTTCACAAAGGGTTGGCAATGCTTTCCAGATGGCGTGGAACAAAGGAACCATATCTCTATCTCCAGAGGTGGCCTCTGTCTTTCTAGATATCTCTGTGAGTCAAGAAACTTGACTTTTCAAGAGGTGACCATTGGACATGATATTTGCAGTAAGAGAGAGGTACTGACCTAAAGCAAAAAGATTTTTCAGCCCTGAACCCTTCAGTCCATTAACGTCTACGCCCCCTGTTACATGAGAAGATCAAGTGCCTTTCTGTGGTGTCAGCCTCTCTCTGTCAAGGTTTCCATTAATCTTAAAGAAAGCGATGCTAAAGAGTTCACCACTGCACCATTGCCTCCTTCGCCTAATTCCTCGATGCCTTTTGTTCCCCTCATTTTTGGCCACAACTAACCATTCAGTCATTCAACAAATCCCTCTTGGGCACCTCCTCTGTGCCAGACACCATGCTAGGCATTGGGAATAAATGAAGAATAAAATGCAGACCAAGCCCTCAGGGCAACCCCCAGCTGGTAGAAGAGACAGGCAAATAAAGTGATTGTTCCAGAATCATAATTTCACTGCACTGGGAAGTCTGAGAGGCCTGAGGTCAAGTGTCAGTGCTATTTATTACCTGTGTGATCCTGGGCAAATCTGCATTTGATTTCTCACCAATAAAATAAAGTTCCCTATCAAGTAGGGTTTGGGTGAGGATTAGCAAGGTAATGTACAGGACTTCGCACATTATTGAATATAGATGGTAAAAATGTATTGTATATTTCAAAATACCTAAGAGTATATTTTCAATGTTTCACTGTAAAAAATGATAGTTAAACAAGGTGATGGCTAGGTTAATTAGTTTGATTTAATCATTCCACACTGTATACATATCTCAAACATCACATTATACCCCCTAAATGCAGATAGTTATGATTTGTTGATTAAAACATATTAACTTAATAATAATTTTTTAAAAAGAAAGAACCACTTCAAGCTTTACCATGTTTCTTTTTCCTGCCTTGAAATTCATGGAACCATGCATCATGATGGAGCTTCTATCACTTGGGTCCTAGAGTGACCAAAATGATCCGAGTAGTCCTGCCAGCCTCCAAGGGACAGATAGCACGAGCAATAAATAAACCTTTGTGGATCTAAATCACTGAGACTGGGGTTGTTACTGAAACACAGCACAGACTGTCGAGCTGGAAAGAGAGTCCTATAGACCACACCAGCCAGGAAATACACCTGGGAAACACCTGCTGGGAAGATGCACGTAAACACCTACAGGAAAATTTCATTTGCAGCAGCTGGCGTGACAGCTGGAGCAGCTCTCTCACTTCACTACAGCCTTGCTGCAAAAAATCATTTCTCCCTCTGAAAGAAGCAAGTGATACCCACGGGGGAAGATGAAGCCGTTTTTCTTTCTTTCCCCTGCTAATTCTCTCAAAATCCAGAAGTCGAGCAATCTCTAAAACAGAACCACTTAATAAGTGCTTACTATGTATGGAGGCCAGTGCTGAGCAATTTATGTCTATTTTTCACCCAGCAACCCCAGGAGACTGCTGCTGTGATGATCACTCCTATTTTCTAAACAAGAAAGTTGAGCCTTCAAGTGTTTAAGTAACTTGCTTTAGATCACACAAATGGAAAGTGTGCAAGCTATGCTTCCAAGCCAGTTTATTTGACTCCACTCCTGCTTGTTATGCTGCAAGGACCTGTGTCTGGGGGCCAAGAAGAGCTCCAGCTATGAAGCCTGAGAAGCTATCGCAGGTGCCTCTTTTTCCCAGGATTCAAGTAAGTCTACCATCTGAAGTGATCCTGTCACATGGCACATCCAGTTCATCACAAGAGCACCAGATCACCAGGAAAAGGGACAAGTAGAGGAGGGTTAGCACCTTCCAAGCCATTCTCATGTCCACACTGCTTTTCTTCTTCTGTGTTCCACCTCTAGCCTCAACAGCAGCTACACAATGATGTCATACCTATACGGGCAACAGCATCCAGTAAGATAATGTAGGCAGGCCCAAACTGGGCTGGTCCAGGTTATAAGGAATAGAGGGGCTTAGCCTCTGGGGATGTGCAGGAGGAGTCTAGACAAACAAACACGGCAATGCTCATGGCTCGCAAGGTGAAAGACGACCCCATAGTTGTCATTCACCACCCTGCATCTGGATCTTGACGTGCTCTTTTTACTGCATGAAATGCTCTTCCCTGCATCACCTGTCCTTGCCTACACTTCTTTATACGTCTGTCACCCCTCTTGGACTCAACAAATGTGAAGCACAGGGAATACATTTTATTCATCTTCATATCCCTTGAACCCAGCTCAGTGCCTAGCACACAGTGAGTACTCAATGAATTCATAAATGAATACTATAGCCCAAGTGTGGATCTTCGTGTTTCTACAGCATTTTACTCCCTATGAAATACTTTGACTTTTGTGCTTCTCAAAAAGTCTGTGAATCAAGCAAGGCAGATATCATTCTCCTTTTATGTAGGAGAAACAAAGATTTCACAATTTTAAGTGACTTGGCCAAGATCACCGGTGAGCAAGTGGTACAGCCAGAAATGAAACTGTGTTAAATAACAGGACCACAACTAATACTTGTTAGGGAGACAGGAAGAGAAAAGGAGAAATGGAGAGAGACAGAGAAAACACAGAGGTGATTTGGATTCAAACCCTAATTCAATGGTCTGACCATCTGCCCATAATAATTTGGTGAGACTCCCACTGAAAGGCTGAATCAATGATTGTTTGTATAGTCAGAGATAAGTGGACACATTTCACATTGACGAATTATCAAACAGCAATTTTAGTAATGTCGTTAGACTGTAATAGAGATAGAAGGCAATTTAGATACGCATATCCTCTTTCTAATCATCATTCGTCCATCAGCCTTGGAGGTCAAGTTGAGTTTAATCTTCCTCGATGGCTGTACTTTTGGTTTCAGTCTCCCATACTCACTGCACCTCCTGTAACTTCCACTCAGCATGCAATAAGAGAGGCATGTGTCCAGAGACTGCGAAGGCAAGGTGGTTCTGCTTTGATAAAACAAAAAAGGCTTGTTGTAATGCTGGCTTTCCTCAGATAGTCAGCCTTGTCTACACTTCCACAAATTTGCCCACCTGAATATGCTGTAGTATATTTTAGGAAACTCACAATGGTTCTGCAGAAAGGACTGTTTGCATGGAGGTTTTCAGCAGCCTTAGCAGGCATGATGTTTGAATCCTGGAAATCATCTATTTTTTATGTGTAAATAAACAGT
The DNA here is from genome assembly GCF_000951035.1 of Colobus angolensis palliatus. NCBI lineage: Eukaryota > Metazoa > Chordata > Mammalia > Primates > Cercopithecidae > Colobus > Colobus angolensis. Next base: position 17,765,960 of record NW_012114821.1, on the reverse strand, counting down.
GGGAGGAAAGGAGAAGGCATCCATACAATTTTAATGAATAAGATTCCCATCCGTCATCAAAAGAAAACAAAAGGTAGCTTAATGGGCACAAGGAGGCTATTTTTCTAGTGATTTCTCTGCTCAGCTCTCCTGGGAAAAGGAGTGGCTTCTAAATTAAAAAAAAAAAAAAAATCGTGCTCTGAGTATTTTATTTTCCTGTCATTTCATTGTCTTTGATCATGCATTTTCTAAGAAAGGAGCACTTAACCTCTAGTATCAGATCAATGTTGGAAATGCACGCTTTATTTTAAGATCCTTTTCTAATACATGGAAACTGTATCTTCACAAGTGAACTTAACATGATTCAAACATTGCATTCCACAACCAACGTGCTTCAAAACTATTTGCTGACATCAAGCTGGTTTTTTCATCAACCACTAATGAATTATTTTTGAAATAGCGACTTTTTTCCAAATAAAAGTTACTTAACTAAATTCAAGCCATGATGTTTTAAAACCAATTTGCACATGGACCCTACCCAAGTGGATTCTCCTTGCACCAACATGGCAGATTCTCCATGGATTTCTCCACAGGAAGGTGAAAGCCTCCTCCAGTCACACGAGTAGTCTATCATGAATCTGTTTGAATTCCCTTCCCAGTGAATGAAGTGTATTATGTTGCCAGAAGGATACTCCATCATCTATAATAAATATTCATCTGCATGTATCATGCACTTGAGCTGCATGACTGATGAACTCTAGCTCCGGAAATGAAAGGGAAACTCACGAAGACAAATGTCACCTTTCAATGCTTCTCCCACAGATAAATTGCAGTTAGATTTAAACAAAGTCAGTAATTTCATGCTTTCCAACTGGTGCCTGATTCAGCTTAGATGGCCCCTGCTCTGTTTAAGGGTGCTAATATCCAGTTTGATTAGTTGAGTTTTGGCAATCTCTACTAGGGAACAGTCAACAATGTCTACTTTATATGCTTATTGAAATACAGTTATGCTAAATACACTTCCCCAGGTATTTATGTACATTGGATAATTTAAAATTTGGGCAACTTAAAAGCCAACATAGGTACAGCTCTTTTGAAAAATAATTCGGCACTATGCCATAAAAATGTATTTCCCCTTTAACTCAGGAATCCCCCTCCTGGGGATAAATCCAAAAGCTTTATAAGGAGAATCATTTATCTCCCAGCGTCTGTTTTCTTTTGATGAGGGGAAATTCCACATCCCAGAAGATACTCTCCTTTTCCCTGCAGTCCCAGAGGGAAAGGAGGAATTTGGCTGATGAGTGGATTTGGGAGGAGCCACAGAAGAATGCTCATAACATATGTTGGGCTAATTTTCTTTCTCCATGCTCCATCTGGGGAGACAGTTTGGTCTGCACTGAACAAAAAGAGATGTGAAATTCAATTCAGAAAACAAAATTTTAGGAGACTGGTATAGCTGATACCTTATTCTGTATCTAACTCGCCTTAACATCGCTCATTCATTTGTATCAGATCTTGTGAGAGAAAGAGAAAGGTTTCATGTCTTAGCCCTTATCAAACACCAACAAGCTTCAGACTTAAAGACGTCCACTGTGAAATTATTTGTTATCTAACAACGGAAACATTTTATGAGCAAAATCCACTCAGTGTGATGCATAACATTAGGCAGCCACTACAGATCATGTAAACACGATGCCTAGAATATACTTGATAATACTGAAGCAAAAAACAAAAGGATAGATAATACTTGCAAAACATTGATAATTATGAAAAGAGGTTGGTCAAGCCAGCCAGCCATGGCTGTATTAGAGCGTGCAGAGTGGTGCCACGGATCCTATGAGGGGAATACCCAGCCTCACCACTCTGACATGTTCTTTGCATGACCAAGGCCAAGAGAAGAGCTCAGTGACATCTGATATTTTCCCTGCTGGAACTCTGCCTACTCCCACAGTACCTTTATGCTCGGGAAAACGTACATAGTTTAATATAAGCAGTAATGTAAAGTATGTGACAAGGTGTGAAACCAGACAACCCATACATTCAACAACGATGATACCAAAAATATTTATTAAAACTAAGCAGCAACATCAAAATTCTTATGTGTTGCTGAATACAAAATGGAAAACTCAGGGACACAAAAATCCATAGGCACCAAATGATGACAGTATGTTTTGAATTGGGTATTATTACTAGTATCTGATTCTGTACAACTGTGGCCCTAATGATATGTGAAATTTGATAGGAATTACATTTAAAATTGTACTTAAAAACATCATGGTGAAAAAAAGAAGAATTCAAAGAATTAGAGTGATGTTAAAATGCTGGGATTATGACTTCTATTATTTAAATGTATTTTTTGGAAGTGTAATGACTATTGAATTCTGTGCAAGTATTACACATTCTTAGGGAGTGAGTCCTTGGGCAAGGTAAACATCTTTCATGTCTTTGGTTGAAACATGAAATGAGAAAATTAGGGAAATTAAGGCCAGAAATTTGATGAAGTCCTATTATTAGTAGAACTAGGTCCTTTTTGTGTGTGTATGAGGAAACACTTATAATGTTGACTCCATTGCCCTTTATTGATGTTTTTGTCTACAGACACCACTAGACTGTGAGCTACATTCTTCTGATTCATTTCCTTATTACCACCACCCAGCCTATTCCCTAATACTTAGTAGGTACTCAATAAATGAACATTTGAGTTCTATTCCATTGGGCTGTCCTCTGATTGCTTCAAAGACCTTTGACATGACTTCATAGCAAAAATTGTAAATTATTTGGCAACCAGGATGACTTTGGTCAATATTCTTTTAGCATCTTCCCAAAACACACAACACAGCATTAGGTACACTACTAATGAATTGATTGATAGTTGATGAGAAAAATGAAAGCTAACAATTGTTTTAGCTTTTATTTTAGGTGCAGAAGTACATGTGGAGGTTTGTTACATAGGTAAACTCAGGTCATGGGGGTTTGTTGTACAGATTATTTCATCCCCTAGGTATTAAGTCCAGTACTTAATACCTATCTTTTCTTCTCCTCCTCTTCCTCCCATCCTTCACCCTCAAGTAGATCCTAGTGTAACAGATTTACTGATACATTTGGCTTCTTATGGACAACTGTCCTGGAGCCCTTGAAACACTCATTGAACATTTACTGTGTGCCCAACACTCTGACATACAGTTTGCATGCATTTTCTTAGTCTTCACAACTCCATGCAGTAAGCATTGCTGATGTCCCTGTTTCCTAGTTTAATAAAATGAGGCATGGAAGAAGCAAGGACAAAATTCACAGCTACTGAAAAGTGAGACTGTGATTCAAATGCAGAGTGTCTGACCCCACAGCCCAAGCTCATGGGTACCCCTATGTCATGCTGACTTTTTGCTAGTCTTCCCTCTGGCAGAATTTGCGTGACAGAGGTAAGAATTTTAACTACAGAGGATCCTGGCATAGTTTTGTTATTACCAACTAAATGTAACTAGCATTGTAGTGTTGTTCATCACGGTTTCCATATTACCACAACATCTGCCAGTGTGCTGCCACACCGTTGGCCTAAACATTGACACAAAGAGAGAAGTCAGATCACAGAGGTAACCTGCCTTGATTTTCAAACAGATAAACTCTGGCAAACAATGTATTTTTGCACTCAACACTGATTCCAGTTCCAAAAATTCCTGGAACTGGCGAGAAGATGGCAGAAGCAAAATGTAAACATTGTCAGTGCTTTGTAAAAAATGATAGTTAATAAAAGATGATAGCACAGAAACTTACTTCTTTTGTTTCCCATTATTTAATAATTTATTATATGAAATCCATTGACCTTTCCATGGGCTGTTTTTTTTGTTTGTTGTTTTTTTTTTTTTGAGGGAGAGAGAAAGCTGGAGCATTAATTGTGGTTTAGCTATTTTAGTAAGCAGCATTAGCATACAAATAGGACATCAATAACCAATTACAATCTTCATCTTGGGAAAGCAGGTCTCCTCCATCCGCTCTGTGAGTGGTAACTCAGCCACTTAAAGGTCTTGGGCACTTCATGATGACGGCATTCAAGGCGCTTCTCAGTCAACCCCCAGGGGGTCTCTCTAACCTGACACCCTGCCCCTCCCTTCTGCATGCTGTTTTCTAGCCAAGCAGGGGTCCACCTGCTGCACTCCAAGCAGAGCCTATGCCCATCCGCCTGTGTTTCTTATCTCCTGCCAATCCTGGTCACTCAATCTCTGATTCTTTAATTTCTCAATTCTATGCACTCACCTCCCATTCTTTACTTATTCAGCACATGCTGAGGGGATACTAGCTAAATATCAACCATTGAGTGACTTAGGGGAAACACCAGGAGCAAAGCAGGCATGGTTCCTCCCTGCTTGAGGCCTACAAGCTAGTGCAGGGGACAATAAACCCAAAGCAGACGTGATTCCTCCCCGCCTGAGGCCCACAGGCTAGTGCAGGAGTCAATAAACTTTCTCTCTAAAGGGCCAGATAGTAAATATTTTGGGCTCTGCCTGCCACAGTGTCTGTTGTGGCTCTTCAATTCTGCCTTTGCAGTGGGAAAGCGGCCACTGACATGACATAAATGGATGGAAATCGCTGTGCTCCAATGACAATTTGTTTATAAAAAAACACAGGCAGTAGTCTGGACTTGGCCTACAGGCCACAGTTTGCTCACCCCTCGTTTAGGGCATTGAACTCTGAAGTTGAAGAGGGCTAGGTTAGAAATCCAGCTACTCCACCTATCACCGTGTCACCTTCAGCAAGTTTCTCTGCACCTCAGTGTCTTTATCTGTAACACAGGGAAAATGAAGTATACACCAGGCTCTGTTTTCCCAGTAAAACCCATCCCGTGGATCCCATGAGTCATATCCACACTTTTCACCATGACCTGGAGAGACCTTAAATGATCCTCCTCCCACTTACTTTTTTTTTTTTTTTGAGACGGAATCTCTCTCTGTCGTCCAGGCTGCAGTGCAGTGGCGTGATCTCAGCTCACTGCAACCTCCACCTCCCGGGTTCGAGCGATTCTCCTGCCTCAGCCTCCCAAGTAGCTGGGACTATAGGCGCGCGCTATCGTGTTGGGCTGATTTTTGTATTTTTAGTAGAGACGGAGTTTCACCATGTTGGCCAGGCTGGTCTCGAACTCCTGCCCTCAGGTGATCTGCCCACCTCAGCCTCCCAAAGTGCTGGGATTACAGGTGTAATCCCCTGTAGGATTACAGTGGCCCCACTGACTCTTCTACCCCTTCCTTACTGGTTCCTGTGCCCCTGACTCCATTTCTGTGGTGCTGATCTTCCTTCCCAGCCCAGGGCCATCATGGATGCAGGGCCAGCTCCTGGGACTGCCCTCCTCCTGTGGTCACATGTCAGCTCCTATCCTTCAGGGTCCAATTTCAAGCACAATTCCCTTCAAGAGGCTTTCTGTGACCATCCCGTGTATACACACACACACACACACACACACGGAGGAACAGCCACCAGTCCTTCCCCATCTTCACTCCTTGTTTCTTTGGTAGCATTTATGCCAATTTGTATTTGTTTGTTTAACTCTTTATTTTATGTCCCTCAACTAAATTATCAGTCCCATGAGTGCACGGACTTCACTGTGTCTCTAGCACCCAGCCCAGTGTTGGCATGAACTGATTAATCGACGAATGAGTATTTGTGTCATTAGGAAGTCAATCAATAAATGATGGCAGGTGAATGCATCTCAATTAAAAAAGCAGCATGGTGTTTCTTCTCTGCCACAGTTTCATCAACCATGGTAGACCAATGCCTCATGTTTCTTCATTTCCTTTGGCACTAATTCCATCTTAGAGCTGGTTTACATTTTGATTTCTGAAATGATTAAATCATTGACATGCAGCGTGTAATTTGAGTATGTCCCAAATATCCCATGCTGAGATACCCCTAAGGTTTCTAGGGTTCCCTTCTTCTTATTTCTGGTGAGTTTTCTTCCTTCTCTGAAGAACCCCTTCAGATAAAAGATAGCAAGACCAAGGTATGAAAAATTGACCAGGGGTTCTGGTCTCAGCTCCCTCAGATTGGCTGTGTGAGCCTAGACAACTCAAGCAACCTCTCTGAACTTGTTTTTTTTCAATTGCAAATGAAGAAGATGAACAGATAAAGCAACAAAAATCTAATACTCTGGAGCAGTCACCAGCTCTTGAGCCACTGGTGTTAGCAGATAAAAGTGAACAAGAAAAAAAAATTGAACATACCTGCCTCATAGGAGCAAACAACTTTAAAGCAACTAATCCAATGCTGCACCCTTTTGTAGAGCTCTCGCCAGAGTGGACTTGCTTGGGCCAAGCCAGCCCCTGAAATGATTAATTATTGTAACAGCAGAGAGGTAAATGAAGAAGCGACAGATGGCCCATGTGAAATAGTCTAAAATCACCTGCTATGAAATTAATTCCACATCTTGGAGGCTTGGGGCTCAGAACACCATGCAAAAAGTGACTGTTGATAAATTGTGTGTGTTTGTGTGTCAGCCTCTCTGCAAACACCTAAATAATATATGTCGTGTCATGTTTTCTTTCCTCCATCTCCTTTTAATACATTATCATTTACAGAAAACTGCAGGGAAACGTGAAACATCAATCAAGCCATTAATTCCTGAGATTATGCTAATGAGATGCCTGGAGCGTTTGTTTCCCAGAATAGCTGCTTCCCCCAGCCCCAGGAAGGAGCTCTTGGCTCCCCCTAGCTCAGCCCTCTCTGCTTAGATCAGGAGCCACTGGCGCCCAGCGGGGTGCTCCTCTTAAAAGGGCACTGTCACGTCAGCACTGGCATGAGGAGGATTCGCCCAGCCAGACAGTGAAGGCAAGCTGCAGATGACACAGAAAACGTGCGAGACAAAAAGACCAGAGAGAGGTGAGAGCCCAGCTAACGAGCTGAGGATGCCTCTGCCACAGTTATCAGTCCTGCTGGCGAGCACAATGGAGGAGGAAGACAGAAATGAAATAAAAGCAGTAAGAGCTTTACGAGGGATGGGGAGATGGGGGCGTGATGGTTAAAAGGTACAAAAATCCAGTTAGACAGAAGGAAAAATCATTGTTTTGTGTTAAGTCCTAAAGCACAGCTAGGTAAACACACAGATATTCCTATACATACGATAGGGTTACGTCCCAGTAAACATGGAAAGTTGGAAATATCCTAAGTCAAAATGGGTTTAACACACTTAACCTACAGAACATTATAACTTCACCTCACCTACCTTAAATGCACTGAGAACACTTCCATTAGTCTATAGTTGAGCAGAGTCATCTAATACAAGGCCTATTTTATAATAAAATATTGTATTAAATATCTCATGCAATTTATTATATACTGTACTGGCAGTGAAAATAGAATGGGTACTCAAAATATGGTTTCTACCGAGTGCATATAGCTTTTGCATCATGAGAAAGTCAAAAAACTTGTTTGTCACACCCAAGTAGTCAAGAACTGTCTGTAGTTTGTAGTTTGTGTGTAGTATTGTGCATTTCTAAAGTACTTAGTACATTTCAAATGTGGCCGGGTGTGGTGGCTCACGCCTGTAATCCCAGCACTTTGGGAGGCCGAGGCGGGCGGATCATCTGAGGTCTGGAGTTCAAGACCAGCCTGACTAACATGGTGAAACTCCGTTTCTACTATAAATACAAAAAAAATTAGCCAGGCACGGTGGCGCATGCCTGTAATACCAGCTACTCAGGAGGCGGAGGCAGGAGAATCGCTTGAACCTGGGAGGTGGAGGCTGCCATGAGCTGAGATCACGCCACTGCACTACAGCCTGGGGAACAAGAGTGAAACTCCGTCTCAAAAAAAAAAAATTCAAATGTTCTCATTATAAAATAATGTTAAGTTCTTGAGGTGATGGATATGTTAACTAGCTTGATTTAATTATTTTACATTGTATTCATAAATTATAACATCACTTTGTGCCCCATAAATTTATAAAGTTACAAACTGTCAATTTATAATTTTTTTTTAAAAGATGTTTCATCAGCTGAGATGACAAGCAGAGGCCAGAACAGCCACGATTTCTACTCATGTGGAAGAAAATCAGGGTAATGAGGTTGGTGTCAGAGGAGAAACCTCAATTACAGTAACTACCACTCACAAGGCACTTATTGGCCACTGTACTGCAGTGCCGCATATTATTGCAAGTACTGTCTCCCTGCACCCTCCTATCAATGAGGCTCAGAAAGGTGACTCAAGGTTGCCCAGCTGGTGAATAACTGTGCTGTGTCGCAAACCCAGGTGCACCAGATTCCAGAGCCGTGATCATTCTGCTTTGTATATTGTGTATGTATACTTAAAAACTGTGCTAATGAAGTTGACGGGGGTTACAAAGGAAAAAAATAATTAAACAAAATAAAAAACTGTGAATTTAAGTTACTCTTTGGAAGTCATCCAGAGAAACAGAAAATGGGTTTAGCTGCAGTGTCTTTAAGATGCTTCAAAACAAAATCACAGGCTACAAACAGATAGGATGAGAAAGCTTGTGGCGATGAAGCAGCTCTGTAGCTCAACAGTGGTGCTGGCTGATCAAATCTACATTTATGGGAAAAACTGCATAGAACGTGCACACACACACACACACACACAAACCCTGTGGCTTGAACCAACGTCAGTTTCCTGACTGTGATGATACTGTACTAGAGCTATGCAAGATGTTACTATTGGGGGAAGCTGGTGTTGTGTCCTTGGGACTACCCTGTACGTTAGTTTGCAACTTGCTACAAGGATATAATTATTTCAAAATTAAAAATTGAGGCCAGGCTCAGTGGCTCACACCTGTAATCTCAGAACTTTGTGAGACCGAGGTGGGCAGATAACCTGAGACCAGGAGTTCGAGACGACGCTGGGCAACATGATGAAACCCCATCTCTACTAAAAATACAAAAATTAGCCAGTCATGGTGGCGCGCACCTGTAATCCCAGCAACTCTGGAGGCGGAGGCAGGAGAATCTCTTGAACCCGGGAGGTGGAAGTTACAAGTGAGCCAAGATCACACCACTGTACTCCAGACTGGGCAACAGAGTGAGACTGTGTCTCAAAAAAAAAAAAAAAATTAAAAGTTGAAAAAAGAAAACCAACAACCTCACAGCTAACGCTTCCAAGAGAACTTCAGGTTTGCAAAAATTTTAAAGTCAGACAATACCAAAAGTGAATGGACAGGGAAGAAGTGGAATTTTCATAGATTCTAATGGGAGTGTGAATTATTGCAACAAGTTTGGGAGCCATTTGGCAGTACCTAGTCAACCTAAAGGTGAGCATATCTTTAAGCCAGCAATTTCTCTCTGAGCTGTGTACTCCTGGAGATACTCTCACAAGTGTGCACGAGGATGTGCGTGGAGTTTTATGTATAACAGTAAAACATTTGGAAACAAGCTCACTCTCTATTATCAGGTGGTTCTAAATCAAAGCAATTGGATGCCAGGTCTGAGTTCTTCAACTCAGAACCATTCTGCCAGGTTGCAGCTTAGTTTAAGAACAAACTTTCTGACAGAAATGGCATCCCACAAAGCAGTCAGCTGGAACCATGCTGCGGGAGGTTAAGCTGAGGTTCTAGTTCCTCTGATGCCAGCTCTAGGAAATTCAAACACATTTGTGAAGTGTTAACACACTTTCATGTTCTAAAGGCCACTGTCAAGACAGGGAACTGGGCTCAGTCAGTGACCGCACAAGAACGTGGGCATGCTGAATCCCTGCGAAGCCAATAATGCACCAAGGATTGGAAGAGAGAAGCCAGAGACCAGCAAGATTCAAAGCAGATGAGCAGGCCACCTTTCGTTGGCATCCATGAAGAGAGAGTGGATAAGGCAGCTTGTTGGGGGCATGACGGAAAGATGGGAAGTGGGGGTCTCTTGGTCAGAGGAAGCTGTTGAGCAGCCATTGAATGGGAAGCAGGGTGAAGGAGCCACGTATTGGCCAGTTTTGGGGGCTATGCTCTGTGCTAGGTGCTTTCTAAAGGTTATCTCAGTTAAGGTGAGAGCATTCTTCTCCCTCCTTAATGGAGATGCGGAGATCGAGTTCCAGGGAGGCTGAACCATTTGCAGGCTATAACGGATGGATCCGGGTTTCAAATCCAGGCCAGTTGGATCTCAGAAGTCACTTTTCTCCCTTGTGGCTTCATTGCCTTTACTGAAGGTGACTGCTTTTGTAAGCAATCTATTCATTTGCACTTTAATTCCTGATATTTGGAACCATGAACCCAGATTCAGGGCTGGCTGGGAGGACCCACTCATTGAGTTTGGAAGCGCTGATCAGCAGGTGATTCGAGTGTGGCCTTTAGAGACAGCTGGATCAAGTTGTCTTTGGAAAGGCCCTTAAACTCCCTGAGCCTCAATTTCTATGCTATGAACTAAGGATAAACGAAATAGTACTTACCTGGTGGGAATACGATGATGTAGACAGTGGTCTCAGCCTGGTTCCTGGCACCAAGCAAAAGCCTGATGAGAGCTAAATAGAAGTACTTTATGTGTATTTGTTTTTTTCCTCCAACTAGATTCTAAGTTCATGTTGGGAGACACACTAAATTCTATTTATTTTGCATGCCCTGCAATGCCTAGAACAATACTTTCTATCTGTAGGGGTTAGTCCAGAGTAAACCACACAAAAACAGTCTACTAGACTGCAAAATCTGAAAGAGTCCTTTCTATACCCTGAGGCTTTACGCTGAGAAGCTGGTGTTGTTTTAAAACCTCAGCCCCTGCTAGGCATGGTGGCTCATACCTGTAATCCCAGCAGTTTGGGAGAGCAAGGCGGCAGATCACTTGAGCTCAAAAGTTTGAGACCAGACTGGGCATACCGGAAAGAGCCCCATCTCTACAAAAAATACAAAAATTAGCTGGGCACGGTGGCACATGCCTGTAGTCCCAGTTACTTGGGAGGCTGAGGTGGGAGGATGGCTTGAGCCCAGGAGACAGAGGTTTCAGTGAGCCAAGATCATGCCACTGCACTCCACACTGGTGATAGAAGCAGACTCTGTCTCAGGAGAAAGAAAGAAGGAAACAAGGAAAGAAGGAAAGAAAGAGAGAGAGAGACAGAGAAAGAGAGAAAGAAAGGAAGAAAGAAAGAGAGGAAGGAAAGAAGGAAGGAAGGAGGGAGGGAGGGAAGGAAGGAAGAGAGAGAGAGAAAGAGTGAAAGAGTGAAAGAAAGAGGAAAGAAAGAAAGAAGGAAGGAAGGAAGGAGGGAGGGAAGGAAGGGAGAAAGAGTGAAAGAAAGGAAGGAAAGAAGGAAGGAAGGAAGGAAGGAAGGAGGGAGGGAAGGAAGAGAGAGAGAAAGAGGAAAGAAAGAAGGAAGGAAGGAAGGAGGAAGGGAGGGAAGGAGAGAAGGAGGGAAAGAGGGAGGGAGGGAAGGAAGGAAGGAGGGAAGGAAGGAGGGAGGGAAGGAGGGAAGGAGGGAGGGAAGGAGGGAAGGAGGGAGGGAAGGAGGGAAAAAGGGAGGGAAGGAAGCAAGGAAGGAAAGAAAGGGGAGAAAAAAGAAAATCTCAGACCCAGAATATCAGAGCAGGCTAAACTGGCAGGGTTGTCACAAAAGCTGGAAATTGTATCCGTTTCAAAACTAGAAGGCACATCTCTTAGATGCTGTTTGCTTTATGGTGGTTGATTCACTTCGTGTGTATCTAGAAAAGACTTCTGCCAATTCCTAAATTGTGAAACCCTAGTAACTCATTCTATTATCATAAGGAAAACATCCCTTTAAATATACATTAAAATGTAGCGAATGAAGTCTCTCAAGAAACAAGCTGCAAAGGTGGCTGGTCTCCTGAATATCTTATCACAGTCAAAGTAGGAACACCAGACAGAAAAATGCCAGTGACCAAAGTATCCCATATTTGTCTAGCTCCAGCACATACACGGTTTCATCTGACCTTAACCATAACACCAGTGAATGTCCTTGTTAGATGCATTGTACAAAATAGGAAACTAAGAAACTAAGAAAAGAGGGAGACTAAGACAAGTCAATGAACAGATACAGAACCACAAAGAATAAGAGGCAGAATGTAAGCCCAAGACTACCAACTCCGAACCAAAGTTCACGCCTTAGGCTTTATTGCAGCAACTTTTATTTCTAAAAGCGTCTTTCCTATCTGACCAACAATTGATCTCTTTCACATTGTAAAGTTCAAACAGCTAATCTATCAATGAGTGTCACCTTCCTCTTAATCCCCAACAATTACTTTCTCACTTTGTGTTGGCGGTGTTCAGCCCTGCCGAACAAGATGCTTCCGTCTTAGAACACCCCAGGTGAGAGCAGGCCCACGAGATTCTCGTGTGAGCACGAATATTAATCTGTTGCACGGCTCACTTCTCTCTGCCTTTATCATCTCCAAATGCAGACCCCAACCCTTAGCCATACCATTGGGTTGTCCTCAAACTGAGATCACAGATGTAAGTCACTTTGAAAAAGTTACAAGCACTATACAAATGTAGGCATCATTATTACCAAGGCAATAAAAGGATTTATCACACTGATAAATGGTGAATATGTTTCTGTGCCTCTGTAGTTTCCAAGAACCGGAGTAATTGCAGTTGGCAGATAAATCCAAGGCAGTTAACCAAACCCAGGAGTATTTGGAAAAAGGCACAAGTTGGCCAAATCCAAATGATTTTAAAACACACTATAAAAATAAACAAGTATTCCGATATAATTAATTCCAGTTTCGTCAATCCTTCCTGCTACTTGGAGCAATGTAGCTTGTTATGAAGCAATTACCCTTTGGATCCTTTTAATCCCAGCTGATCATTTTCTGCTTTAATTGTCTTGCTGGGTTTGAATGTTGTTGTAGTTCAAATGCAGCCAATTAGCATGGCCTCAGCCACCTTGTGATATTTTGCATGCAAAGAACACTCCTTAAAATCCGTGGTGGACTTTGTCCCAGATTGTACCAGTAGCCACAGTTCACACCCTCAGGTGCTTATTAAGTAGAAGAAAAAAAAAAAAAAAGAGCTAGCAGAGGCTCAGAGAAAGCCCTGGAAGCAGCAAGCCAAGTTCACCAGGGCTCAACAAAAAGGATCAAGTTTTCATAATGCTGGTGTCAAAATGTGGCCCAGGATGCCTGGACAGAGAGGGAGGCCCTCATCACTGGAGATGATTAAGCAGATGGCACAGGGGATATTCACACGTCTGGATGGGGCTGGGAGAGGGAGCCACCGGTGGCCTTTGTGATCACAAAGATTTCTCCCTCCCCTCCTTAGGTGTCTGTGATGCGAGGTGATTTGGTAAGCAACAAAACAAATACAGCTTTGCATCTAGGTTATATAGGCTCAAATCCTGGTTCTGCAATTTACTGACTGAAAACTGTAAGAGAATCTTACAGATGTGAACAGGGAACATTGTTTCAGGGCTTATTCTATTATGATTGGAACAATTATTACTTAACTCCTCCGTGGCTTAATTTCCTCATCTGGAAAACAGTGATCATAGTAGTATTGGCATCATGCAGTTGTTCTGAATATTAAATGAGCAAGCACATGGAATACACTAAGCACAGTGTCTGCCATACATAAGTGTTCAGTTCCTTCAGCCACCTCATCACCATCATCTTTATTCTTTTGGTGGTGTCATAACTACTGTTTCTGACTCCTTCCTCATCAACTGCCGTCTGCCCTCTGCACTGCTACTGGATGCTCTTTCTAAATGTAAGTCCAATCCCATTCTGCATTTGAATAAACCCCTTCCACTATTCCCCAGCACCTACCGAATAGGGCCCATGTTCTTTAGCCTGGTAGTTAACACCCTTCAAAGCCAGTGCCTTTTTCTCCTCCTCATCAATGTCCCCCATCCCTGATTCCCTTGTAGCCTCTACCACAAACCAGTCATTGTTCACCAAGTCCCTAGCGCCTGCCACACAGTAAGTGCTTAATGCATTTTAGCTATATGTTTTCTAAGTAAATGATTTTGGCATATCTTAGATACTTCTGGAGGGAGGTTAAAGTATTGGGAAAAGTAGGAGTCCAAATTTCAATTCTGCTGTGTGGTAACAAGTTCCCTAACCCCTCTGGAATGGTTAATACTGAGTGTCAGCTTGACTGGATTGAAAGATAAAAAGTATTGATCCTGAGTGTGTCTGTGAGGGTGTTGCCAAAGGAGATTAACATTTGAGTCAGTAGGCTGGGAAAGGCAGACCCACCCTTAATCTGGGCACAATCTAATCAGCTGCCAGCATGGCTAAAATATAACCAGGCAGAAAAATGTGAAGAGAGAGACTGGCCTAGCCTCCCAGCCTACATCTTTCTCCCGTGCTGGATGCTTCCTGCCCTCAAACATCAGACTCAAAGTTCTTTCGCCTTGGGACTCGGACAGGTTCTTCTTGCTCCTCAGCCTGCAGACAGCCTATTATGGGACCTTGTGATCATGTGAGTTAATACTTAATAAACTCCCCTTATATATATATCTATTCCATTAGTTCTGTCTCTCAAGAGAACCATGACTAATACACCCTCTGAGCTTCCATTTTCTCATTAGTAAGAGACGGGAATAATATTTCCTTGTTGCAGAGTAATGGTGAAGAGTAAGTGGGATAGCCTATGTGTGGATTCCTGCCGCGATGCCTCGCACACAATGGGAGCTCCAGATCCACCAAAGGCCCTCCTTTCACTTTAATCTTCCCTGAAACCAGGAAGCAGAGCAATACGAGGCAAGACTTTATTTATTTATTTATTTATTATTATTATACTTTAAGTTCTAGGGTGCATGTGTATAACGTGCAGGTTTGTTACATATGTATACTTGAGAGGCAAGACTTTAACTCCCAGAGCAAGCTTCACTTGGTAACAGATTTGGCTGTAAGAACACTCACTGGGCAATTACTAAGCACCAGACAATGTGCTTGTTTTCTGCAGAGGCAAGTGAGGAACACAGACCAACTTCTCACTCTCAGGGAGTTTAGTCTCACTTGAAAGTCCCACTGCATCTCAAACCAGTCTTGAGGGCGGTCACTTAAGGAGGCAGGTTATGAGGTGAGGAGAAAATGCTATCAGCGAGAAGGCTCTGAAAGGTCATCAGTTTCAGAATGTAGCCCTTCTTCAAATTTGGAGAAATTAGTCAAGCCTGTCATTTTTCTTCTCAGAAGGCAGTGCCGGAGATGTGAAGCATGTAAGTGACCCTCTCAGGGACTTCTTGATAAGAGGAGAAAATAAAGCCACGTTAACAGAGACCATCTTTCATTGCCCCATACAAAAATGCAAATACCCTAAGATAGTAAAAAACACACACCCACACAACCCTGTAAAAACAGAACAAAGCTGAAGGACTAATATTATCTGATCCTGATAATTATAAAGCTTCAGAATCAAAACACTGTGGTATTTGTATAAAGAGAGACAAATAGATCAATGGAAGAGAATATAGGGTCTAGCAATAAACTCGCGAATATTGACAATGAACTTTTACAAAGGTGCAGTGGAAAAAAGGATTGAGTTTGCAACAAATGATGCTAGAACAATTGGATCTTGATATAAAAAAAAAAACTTGGATCCATACTTCATATCACAAACAAAAATTACCTTAAGATAGATTATAAACCTAAACATGAAACCTTAAACTATAAAACCTACAGAAGAAAACATAGTAGAAAATCTTCACGGCCTTGGGTTTCGCAAAGCTTTCTAACATATGACCCAAAAAAGCATAAAAAAAAAAATGATAAATGGTACTTCATCAAAATTAGCACTTGTGTTGGACACGGTGGCTCAGGCCTGTAATCCCCGCACTTTAGGAGGCCAGTCAGGTGGATCACTTGAAACCAGGAGTTTAAGACCAGCCTGGCCAACATGGCGAAACTCTGTCTCTACTAAAAACACAAAAATTAGCTGAGTGTGCCTATGCATGCGTGTAATCTCTGTTAGTGAGGAGGCTGAGGCACAAGAATCACTTGAACCCAGGAGACGGAAGTTGCAGTGAGCTGAGATCAAACCACTGCACTCTAGCCTGCACTCCACTTTGTCTGAAAAAAAAAAAAAATTCCACTCATCTAAAGATACAGGCACAGACTGAATGAAAGTCTTTACAAGTCACATATCTGAAAAAGAATTTATATCCAGAATATATGAAGAATCCTCAAAAACTCAACAATAAGAAAATTAAAAACTCAGAAATGAGCAAAAGATTTAAACAAGATTTAAACAGATACTTCAACAAAGAAGATATATGGATGGCACATAAGCACATAAAAATATGATAGGCCAGGTGCAGTGACTCACACCTGTAATCCCAACACTTTGGGAGGCCAAGGTGGGCAAACTGCTTAAGCTCAGGAGTTTGAGACCAGCTTGGGCAACATGACAAAACCTCGTCTCTACAAAAAATACAAAAAATTAGCCAGGCATGATGGCATGTGCCTGTAGTCTCAGCTACACAGGAGGTTAAGGTAGCAGCATCTCCTGAGCCCAGGAGGTCAAGGCCACAGTGAGCCGAGATTGTACCACTGCACTCCAGCCTCGTGACAGAGTAAGACTCTGTCTCCAAAAAAAAAAAAAAAAAAAAACCAACATCATTAATCATTAGGAAATGTACGCTGACACAATGAGATGCCACTACACATGTATTAGGAAAGCTAAAATTAAAAAGTCTGACCATACAAAGTGTGGGCAAAGATGTGAAGCAACTAGACCTTTCATGTGCTGCTGCTGGGAATGTTAAAACGGCACCATCACTTTGGAAAACAGTTCAGCGGCTTCTTTAAAAGTTAAATACGTATCTACCTCATCATCCAGCCATTCTTCTTCTAGACATTTACAAACAAAACAAAAAAAATGAAAACAGGGCCGGACATGGTGGCTCACGCCTGTAATTCCAGCACTTTGGGAGGCCAAGGCAAGTGGATCACCTGTCAGGAGTTTGAGACCACCATGGCCAACAAGATGAAACCCCGTCTCTACTAAAAATACAAAAATTAGCTGGGCATATTGGTGCATGTCAGTAATCCCAGCTACTCAAGAGACGGAGACAGGAAAGTCAACTCGAACCCCTGGAGGCAGAGGTTGCAGTAAGCTGAGATCGCACCACTGCACTTCAGCCTGGGTGACAAGAGCAAGACTCCATCTTAAAAAATAAATAAATAATTTTTTTAAAAAAAGAAAACATATGTCCATGCAAAGGCTTCTACGTAAATGTTCATAGACACTGTATTTGTCATATTCAAAACTAAAAGCAACCACGTGTCTATCCCTGGGCAAATGGATAAATGTATTCTGGTATATCCATACAATGAAATACCAACTCAGAAATAAGTAAAAGAAGCCAGATGAAAAGAGTTCACTCTGTATGGTTCCATTTATATAAGATTTTACAAAATGCAAACTAACATATGGTGGGGAAAGGGACACAGGATGCTTTTGGGGGTGATAGATATGTTCATTATCTTGATTGCCGAGGATGGATCAGTGGATGGATTTGTGGATGTATACATAAGTAAAAACACCAAATTGTATACTTTAAATACATCAGCTTATTGTGTGTCAATTATATCTCAGTAAAGTTGATTTAAAAAGAAAGATGCGGCCGGGTGTGGTGGCTCAACACTGTATAATCCCAGCACTCTGGGAGGCCGAGGTGGGCGGATCACCTGAGGTCGGGAGTTCAAAACCAGCCTGACCAACATGGAGAAACTCCGTCTCTACTAAAAATACAAAATTAGCCAAGCGTGGTGGTGGGTGCCTGTAATCCCAGCTGCTCGGGAGGCTGAGACAGGAGAATTGCTTGAACCTGGGAGGCAGAGGTCGCCGTGAGCCGAGATCATGCCATTGCACTCCAGCCTGGGCAACAAGAGTGAAACTCTGTCTGAAAAAACATATATAAGTGGGAGTTAAGCTCCCACATGTACATATATACATATATACACACACACACGTATATATATATATATATACACACACACACATATATATATGAAGAAAGATGCCTGATATACTGAAAAAGTGTCAAGATGTGGAAAGAAAAACAAAAGTAATGAGATACAGAAGAAGAGATACAGAAGAGACTTGAATCCCAAGTGCTCTAAGAGCAGAGAAATGCTACTAATCACTTTATTGCCCAAAACTGGACTCCAGTCTACCAGAGTTCAGGCAGATGGAAAGTAGACTGAGAAAATGCTGAAAACAAATTGATGTGCTATAACCTTGAATAAAATTCAAAGTATTTGCACAAATCTGGTCTACACAGAGGGCCGTATGAATTTAAAAATTTAATGACTTACTTAGAAAATAACACACCACACACACACACACACACACACACACACACACACACACACGAGCTTAAAAACAGTGCCAGTAACTGGTAAGATACGAGATGAATACATTCAAAACCAACCAAATGTTGGGCTGGAAGCAGTCATTCTGAGCCTCTGACATTGTTAATACGTCAGACAGAGGCAGCAGGAAGAGTTCCACTGAGGAAGATCGAATGCCAGTTGAGAAACCAAATAGGTCCCAGTGAGTTAAGGGGTCAGCCCTTGAGACTGAGGGGAGATGAGACCCAGCAGAGAGAAGGTAGGGAAGAAGGTGAAGCAGGTGTTAATTTCACTACCTAGAGGCACTGCTGAAACTCTTGACAGCTACAATTACCAACAGTCAGGCATCAGCTTCTAATGTCTGCTCTTAGTTGATATAGGTCAAAAGGTCTGAAAGGGTTCATCTGGTATCCCCCTCATTTTTTTAGTTTTTATTTTTATTTCAATAGTTCTGGGGGTATAAGTGGTTTGGGGTTACATGAATATGTTCTTTAGTGGTGATTTCTGAGATTTTGGTGTACCCATCACCCAAGCAGTGTGCACTATACCCAATGTGTAGTCTTTTATCCTTCATCCCCATTCCAACCTTCCCTTCCACTGAGTCCCCAAGTCCATTATATCATTGTAATGCCTTTGCATTCTCATAGCTTAGCTCCCACTTATAAGTGAGAACATGATACTTGGTTTTCCATTCCTGAGTTACTTCACTTAGAATAAGGGCCTCCAGCTTCATCCAAGTTGCTGCAAAAGACATTATTTCATCCCTTTTTATGGCTGAGTAGTATTACATAGTGTAGATATGCCACATTTTCTTTGTCCACTCATTGGTTAATGGGCATTTAGATTGGTACCATATTTTTACAAATGCAAATTATGCTGCTATAAACATGCATGTATATGTGTCTTTTTTATATAATGACTTCTTGTCCTTTGGATAGATACCCAGTAGTGGGATTGCTGGATCAAATGGTAGTTCTACTTTTAGCTCTTTAAGGAGTCTCCATGCTGTTTACCATAGTGGTTGTTCTGGTTTACATCTCCACCCGCAGCATAGAAGTATTCCCTTCTTACCACATCCATGCCAATATCTAACTTTCCAATATGTGGTCACATTTGTCCTGTGCCATATTCCTTCAAAGTCTAATCCCATGGCAGAAGGTCAGATATCTCATCTGCTTCTATCTAGTGATGGATTACATGTTTGTTTGTTTTCATGAGTTTCCTATAGAAACAATGCCCTGATTAATACACAATACATGACCCAAAAAATGAGAATCCCAGACAGACCTGTGGGTGAAGGGTATCATTTAGGATACCACCCTGCTAATTACATCTCATAGAAGCTCACCTGCTTGAAGGATCAGTCTTACTCACGCCCTGTGTGCTCATGAAAGAGTTCATATTCATGAGCCATGGATGTCAACGGCAGCAAGAAAGAAGAGAAAATAAACATACTCAACCAGTCGGATCTGCTGAGTCAATCATGGAATCCAATGAGACATGAATTCAAATGCCGCAAGTAAAAACCAGTAGTAATAAGAACCATCACTAATTGGGTGTCTTGACAGACCTAATGCTGTGTGCTCAGTTTTCTTTGCCTCTAATCTTCACTGCTTTAAAGTGCAGATCTTTTTGTCTCCAAGTTAAAGGAGGAGGCCAGGCTGAGAAATGATAAGCAATGTGGCCAAGACCGCACAATTAAGAAAACCAGAATATGATTTGCAAAGCATTTTCACATCCATTATCTCATTTGATCCCAAAACATCCTGACATACCTCTCTTTTCTCAGCAAGTTGTACGTCTTTTGTCCACCATTTTACTAAGTATTCATTTCACAGATAAGAATCCCAAGACCCCAATACATTCTGAAATGACTTATCCCAAGTCACATACCCGGTTAGTCATGCAACCAGGATTCATGCTTCAACTTGCCCATGCCAGCTCTCCCTCGCTTTCATTTATATATAGGGCTCTCTTTCTATCCACTGATTTTTCAGAAAGTTGAACTGCTGTTATCTGGCTCTTTATTAAGGTATATGAACATTGAAGTAACTTCACCTGCTTAAAATAACTCCCTTAACTTTCTTCATGATTCCTCCTCCCCCCATCCAAAGGATGGGCTGGCTCCCAGTGACTATGTTCTTATAATATGACACCCCACCCCTCTTCAGTTAATTAAACCAACGATGGATCTCTGACTCAGAATGAACCAATCAGATTCTTTTCCTCTGCAATTTGAAATTACACTGAGTGTTTCTTTCTCCATGTGGCCATAGCTGTAACACATGACTGGATGCTTAGTAGTGGGTAACAATAACCACTGGTGATGCTTGCCATATGTGTCCAGCTCCCTGCCTTCTAGGAACCTGGTAGGATTGTCCTGCCCGGGCCCCTTGTGAATAGCTCAGTCTATGTGCCTAGGGCTTGCCAATCACTAGGGTTGTGAGCAGATGTGACATGTGCACTTCTGGACAGGATCACATCAAAAGTTTTCTCTGTCTCTCTTGTTTTTTCTTATGAATCAGAAACCTTTTAGGTGGTGGCTGCTTTATCAGCCTGGGTCTCAGAGTCATGAAGCAGGAACTAGAGTTCCCCAACCAACCCACAGTGGACATGTAACGTGAGCCAAGAACAAAATCCTTGTTTTTGTAAACCACTAAGGTTTGGGGGTTGTTTGTTACTACAGCATAGTCTAGCTCATTCTGACTGACAGTTATAGAAATAACAGTAAACCCTTATAGACCAACAGGGTTTGGGAATTATAACTATAGCATAGTCTAGACCAAGGATTGGCAAAGTATAACCCGTGGGCTATAGTTTTATAAACTACATATAATGGAATGCAGCCATGCTCATTCCTATTTACACATTGACTATGGTTGCCTTCATGCTACAAGGGCAGAGTTAAGTAATTGCAAGAGAACCTAAGAGCATAAAAAGCCTAAATTATTTTCTATCTGCCTCTGCATAGAAGTTTGCTGACCCCTGGCCGGGCGCGGTGGCTCAAGCCTGTAATCCCAGCACTTTGGGAGGCCGAGACAGGCGGATCATGAGGTCAGGAGATCGAGACCATCCTGGCTAACACGGTGAAACCCCGTCTCTACTAAAAAATACAAAAAACTAGCCGGGCGAGGTGGCGGGCGCCTGTAGTCCCAGCTACTCGGGAGGCTGAGGCAGGAGAATGGCGTAAACCCGGGAGGCGGAGCTTGCAGTGAGCTGAGATCCGGCCACTGCACTCCAGCCCGGGCGACAGAGCCAGACTCCGTCTCAAAAAAAAAAAAAAAAAAAAAAGAAGTTTGCTGACCTCTGACTTAGACCATTCTGACTGATTACAACAAAAATAAGAACAAGAGCAAATACTTGTATAGTGACCATTCTAGGCATTTGACACACATTAACTCACTCAATCCACGCATCAACCAGTTTCCCTGCCTCCGTGCTTGTACCCCCGCCTTCCTAACCAAGTGAGTTTTCAATCATTCAGTGTCTCTTCATCACGTATCTCCTACCTGTTATAAAAATTTATCCACATTCCTTATCTCTATGCCGCAGTTTCCTCATCTGTAAAGTAGGGGAGATACCGGTAACTACCTCACAGACTTATTAGAAAAATTGAATGAGCTCATTCAGCCCTGACACTTGGCACAGTTCAATGCCTGGCACTTAGTACCATAAGTACAATCATGAACCACAGGATGTTTTGGTCAACAGACTGCATACACAACAGTGGTGCCATGAGATAATAACAGAGCTGAAAAATTTCTGTTGCCTAGTGATTTACGTTACAATTGCCTACAGTTTTCAGTCAGTAACACGCTCTACAGGTTTGCAGCCTAGGAGCCATGGGCTTTACCCTATAGCCTAGATGCGTAGTAAGCTATTCCATCTAGGTTTTTTAAATACTGTACTCTCTACAAGGTTCCCACAAAGACAAAACTGCCTGACAACACATTTCTCAGAACAAGTCCCCATCATCAAGCAACACATGACTATATTAGCCTTAATAACAAAACCCACAACGCTGAAAGCAGACATAAGTATCTTTATTTAACAAATGAGAATATTCATACTGCCACATCATACCGGTATATAGTAGAGTATGCATGGAATAAATGAATGTTTCTTGTTCTCATACCTGACACTGACTTCTAGGATCCTTGCTAGGGGACAACCCCTACCACACCCCAAAATAAGTACTACCTGCATTTTTCTCCTGCCAGATAAATGCAGTTGAGTGATTCCTTCTGAAGCCATTTCTAATACTATGACACTATAAATAAGGTCGTTCAGTAAACTAGATGGTAGTTGCTGTGTCACTTTTAAACAATGGATGTTTTGAATTCCAGAAAAAAATGGTGTTAGGTAAAGAGTGACATTTTATTATAAATTTCCTCCAATGTTATCTCATTTACTTTTAAATTGAACTTAGGTGTGTTTGAACTTGTCCCTGAACTCTCAGTCTCTCAAAACACAAACACACAGTTTGTAAAGAAAGTTTGCCTCCTGTAAGACCTACAAGGCAGAGGGATTTTATGATTTTTTTTTTTTTCAAATCGGTAATGAAGATTTTTCTTCAGACACACTGTCACCTTTTGTCACTGCTTAGCTCTGCTTAGCTGTACCTATATTCTCTCTGAAACATTATCTCTGTGAATCTCCTCTTGCCCATTTGTTTAAGCTGCTGTCTTTCAAGAAGCATTTCAAGGGAAATACACCCTGAACAGCATCATCAAGCTTCAGTAATGTCTTCTGATTGCACGTTTGATCTGTGTGAGTTCCATTTCTCTCCTGCCTTCTTCATCCTAGTAACTACAGCCTCTCCCAGATAACATCAACACACCAGCCTGATGAGACAGAAAATCTCTAATTGCTCTGAATTTCATTACAAGTAGCAGGAGAGAGGAGAAAGACAAGACGACAGGAAGCGCCCTGACTCTCTTTTGAACTCCAGGCTGGGGCCTTACTTGAAACAGAAAGGCTGACTGAAGAGTATCGCATCATTCCCAGAAGACCAGCCTCTGTTACTGTCACATCTTCCTTCTTTTTTTTTTGAGACGGAGTCTCACTCTGTCACCCAGGCTGGAGTGCCGTGGCGCGATCTCAGCTCACTGTAACCTTGGCCTCCTGAGTCCACACCATTCTCCTGCCTTAGCCTCCCGAGTAGCTGAGACTACAGGCGCCTGCCACCACATCTGGCTAATTTTTGTATTTTTAGTGGAGATGGAGTTTCACCGTGTTAGCCAGGATGGTCTCAACCTCCTGACCTCATGATCCGCCCGCCTCGGCCTCCCAAAGTGTTATTCTTTAGTCACTTCTAAACCTGCTCTCCTGTATGTTAATTCCCAAAGATCAACCAAGAAGCTAAAATTCTAAAATTCCTTATTCTTGATAATCCACCACTTAACTCTGTGCACCAGCCAAAATGATTTTTCTGCAAGGTTTCTGTTATGAGTTGAACTATGTCCCACAAAAAGACATGTTAGAGCTCTAACCCCGGGGACCTGAAAATGTGACCTTATTTGGAAATAGGGTCTTTGCATATATAATCAGGTTAAGATGTGGTTATACTGAATTAGAATAGGCTTTAATCCAATATGACTTGTGTCCTTATGAGACAAGCAGCATGGAGACAGATACACAGGGAAGAGGCCCATGTGAAAACAGAGACAGAGACTGAAACGATGCATCCACAAACCAAGGAAGGCCAAGGATTGCTCTTTGGCCTTCTGTGAAGGCCAGAAAAGAAAAGGGCAGAAGCTCAGAAAAGGACATTAAACACATTCACTCCAAAGCCTTCAGAAACAGCGTGGCTCTAGGGCTGACATCTTGACTTGGGACTTCTACCTAACAGAACTGTGAGAAAATACATTTCTGATGTTTTAAGCCATCCAGTGTGTGGTACTCTGGTATGGCAGCCCCAGATAAAGTAACATAGCCTCCAAGCTGTTGTCTCCTGCTTCTTTTCCTTCATATAGGACAATTCCTCACCCACATGAGCTCAGCATCCTCTCTCAAGCCTATCCCAGATCCTCGGATAAGACCTTTGGACTCCTGTAACCTCTGCTTCCCTCAACCTAACACTGTCCAGGGTGCTTTCTAATTGTCTCTCTCTACCCACAAGACTGTGTCTCAGTCATCTTTGAATGCTCTGCACAGAGCCCCTTGCTCAGTAGACGTTCAACCAATATGGAAAGATGAAAAAAGTGAAGAGAGTGGTCAGATGAAGGAGATGGGTAATGTCTGAAGTCAAATGTGAAAAGGTTCAACCAAGGATATGACAGAAAAGTATTCATTCTAAGGGTTCAAATGACTAAGGTTATAATCTAGTGAAGAAAATGAAGATTGAAAAAAAAAAAAACCAAAGCAGGTGGAGTTTGAGAACCAGAGGAATATAGGTTACGGGAAAGTCCATTTCAAAACGCAAAAAGAGAGTTGAGGAGGCAAATTAAAGCTGGTGAACATAATGAATAGGTTAGGATAGAGGACACCTGAGGGGAAGCAAAGTCAACACAAATAGCAAGTGAACTTTGAATCCTGGAGAAAACACATAATACTGGCCTGGAGCACTTACCTTCCAGATTCAGTTATGAGCCCATCTTAAAGACAGTACCCTCCATCTGAGAGGCATACATAAGGACTAGTTTACCAAGCCCCCCACCCCCACTCAAACTAGGGAATGCCACTAGATGCCTCATCCAGGAAGCTTAGTGGGGGAACTTAGGACAGACCTCCTGATACAAGTGATGGTAGGGTTGTGAAATGTCATACCCATAATCCCATTGGATATATCCCACCGGAATAGCAACAGCATAAGTTGCACAGTGGTAGGTCAGAAAGAACCTACTATGGACCTAACTACAATGATTTTATTTAGACCTTGCCCACCAGGTGACATAAAGGGTCATTATCCCCATTTCACAGATAGGAAGACTGAGGCTCAGTGAGGCTAAGTGACTTTTCTAAGATGACCTAGCTCTAGTGAGTGCTTACCTCATTACCTCTTGCTCTACATGTTCACCCAGGTTGCCTAAGATGAACAACATATGGGAAAGCACTTTGATATTTGTTGAATGACTTAGAAATAGAAAAAAGTATTCACACTCAGAACTTGCTAAGACCAGAGGTGCTCAGTAGTGAAAAATGGCTGACTCAAAAAATAGTGTATTTGCCCACCCTCACTGAAAGGCCACCATAGAGAATCTTGCCTCTGTAAGTGCAGTGGATACCCCTCAAAAACCCGCCCTACTGTCATGTTTAGTCCTGAACAATTTATCTTTGCCTGGTCATACATGGTTTTTCATTGCTCTCCTCCTCTTTGCTGAATCTCACTTATTTCTTCCTTCTCTCTCTCCTTAGCTCTCCACTTTTGATCGTGCTTCCTGGAGCACCCCCTACCCACCCCACCTCCCAAGATAGATTACTCTAATTACTTTGGGACTCAGCTCAGAAGTCCCAGAGAACACCGTGGCTTCTGCTTATTGTTTCATATCCCAGCACTTGCCATCTGCTGCATTTGTCTATTGACATAGCTCTCTTCCCCCATTAGATTATAAAACTGTGGGAGCTGGGGTGGCATCTCATAGATATACCCCTGGTGCCCAGCATGCAGGTTGCCTTGTTGATTCTATATTGAAAGCACCATTAGAGACTGAACTGTGGCAGTCCACCCACTCTCTGATTTCTCTTCTCCCCTCTCAGCTGCACAATTCCACACAGATCTGTTGATAGACATGATTAATGGCAAGCTGCAGACCTTGCCTTGTCTGCCATTCCTCTAGAAAACATCTATCCTCTACAAAGCCCAACATACAAGATGGTAGAAAAGAGGAGAATGATGGCCAATTCCTGGAGCATCCTTAAGATCTGATGGAGACTGAGATGGATTGGGGTCAGATCCTCTTTTCTTCCTTAAAAGTGGTTATCTCCACGAGGCTGAGGATCTTCAGAACAGCACTGGCTGGGCCAGGCATTTTCCAGAGTTCCTCTGATCCCAGGGTCCCTGTGGGACTTCTCTTCACGTACAGCTCTGAATAACTTCAATCAAAAACAAGGCAAGTAAAGCAAGTTGGAGAACCCTTCCAAGGGGCCTACCAAATAATTAGAAAGGTTGGTCTAGAAAGAGTTTGAAAATTCCAACCTTTATATTATTGCAACAGACAAGAAGAATCCAGACTTCTGGGCCAGAGAAGAATATGCTGAAAAGTACACATGTGACACAAAAGCTGTGGGCTCTGTATTCCACTTAGGAAAAAGAATCACAAGGACAACCCCAAACTGGTTCCAATTGTGGGATAAAGGACAGTCACTGGGTTGACTTTTGAAGATAGAGAGATGAATTATTAAAGCAATCCTTGCCCTGGAGGAATCATAGTAATTTTAAAATAAAAAGGTCAAAATAATTACATAGGTCAACATCTTGACTCCATGCCCAATACGCTGTTCCAATTCGTTTACTGAAGAGCTATTCATTCTTTGGGGCCTTTCAAATTTTTCACACTGTGGACCACTTCATAGAGGGCAAAAAACAGGTATCGTATGAGTAGAGTGTAGAAGGGGAAATTACTAAGAAGTCAGGGATGGATTCACTTGTGATGCTTGTGAATGCATTCTTCTTTTTATTAAATATTACAAACGAATTAATCATTTATATTCAAAACCAGTGTAACAAGAGGTCAACCCTAAGATCATCAACTCAATCAGAGTTGGAGAGTATTCACTCCTATTTATCCTTTCAGACTCATCAAGGATTTCGCTTCCTCCAGGAAGCCTCCTTGATTCCCCCCACCTTATTCAACAGAATAAATTCCTTCTTACCTGGGCCTTCAGCATGCCACACAAACCTATCATTTCTGTGTGTTTGTTTACGTCTGAGTCCACTATTGCACCATGAACTAACTCAGCAAGGACTGAGTTTTTGCCCCTGTCTGATCCCCAGATTTATCACAATGACTGGTACTTATAGGTGCTTCATGAGTCATGAGGGACTACTGAATCAAATCGACACAAGTTTAGAAGGAGAAAGTCAGTTCGCAGGTTATCAGGTCTCTGAAATAAGCCTTTTGAAAACATTAACCCAAGGCTCAGCATAAATAAATAAATAGTTAATTTGCCTTGGAAAGTCCAGCCACCCAAATCTTGGGCCAACTAAAGGGATAAATTGACACTCTGCACTGCCAGAGAAAATGACAGCCAGCCAGCTTTCACCGATCACTCCGAAGTCACCCACCTGTGCAAAATTAAATCCTCACTAAAGGCATGGAAAAATTAACTGAGTCATTCTTGACCAAAATGTGGTTTCCGGTTACCTAAACTTCTCCCACAAAGAGATGACCCATCATATAAAGGTTCCTAATTCTCTCGGGGGAGTTTAATAGATTGGCTATTGACCAGACACATCATCCAATAAACCTTCCTGCCTCATCTCAGCCAAGTTCTCCCGCCTTCTCCTTGCAGGGGCCTGATTCATGCTCTAGGACACCTGCCAGCAGGGCTCTTGACCTGGTTCCCAGGGAAGGACAGGGCAGCCTAAGAGAACAAGACAGAGGTAGGGTGGAGGCACAGCCTGAAGGCCAGCGGGGAGGGAGGCTTCCCCAGAAGACAGTCGTAAGCACAGCTCTGGGCACACACATTGGCTGTTTACCTGGGATCCTCACACAATGTGTTGCAAGAGTTCTTTCACGGGCAGATTGCAGCCTGCAGATTACTCAGCATCAGCAAGGGTGAGCCTGAGGGGAAGCCACAGCCTTCACAAGGAAACCGGCCCACACCCAGGTTGCACCTTTTACCCCGGGAACTTGCCCCGGGACAATTCCTATGGAGGCTGCCAAGAGAGCCCCACTTGAACCTTGGCAGGGAGGCAGTGCTTGCCCGGGGTGCTGGGGAGCTGCTGTGGATTCTGGGACTTGCTTCCTGTCCTTTCTCCATTGTCCACTCTTCTGAATTCTCCAGTGTATTCTGGGGTGTGTTCCAAAGAAGCTTTTAAAGAGGGAAGATCATAATGGAATCTTGCAACAGCCTTCTAGCCATCCTCTTCCTCAGCTGCTGTCTTGTCCCATCTACTCCGTCTCCCTCAACAGTCCAGAGTGAACTCTGTAGAGGACTCACCTGAACTTCTCACTCACCTTCAGGAACTCCGTCAAGAGCTCCCTGTTTGTCATGGTCCAAACTCATTAGCAGGACATACACTGCCCCACCCAACCTTAGCCTCCACAGATTTATCTCCAAGCTCAAAGAGGGGGCCAAGGAGCAAGTTTAGGGAGTGGTGACTCTCATGACCTCCATTAGCAGCACCCTCATTCTTTGATGCGCATTGTCAGCTGTTTCCAAATCTGATGCGGAGGACTGTACAAACACAGTTTCACGGTCCCCTCAATTACTCTCCAGAGCCCCTTTACCGTAGAGAACCTGGAGGCACCCTGCCATGCCCTCATCACAGTTTAGGTTCCAGCTTAGAGGTGAACTTGTAGTTTTCCAAACATATCATGCATTTTTTTTTTTTTTTAATTCACCAAATCTCTTTCTGGAGCCAGTTACTGGCAATCCTATCAGGAACCACAGTCAGGCCCAGTCTTCCCAGATTCCCCAGAGGGAAAAATGCTACTGAACCAGCAACTGTGTCTTTGCCAGAAATTCCCTTCCTGCTCAGCTTCCTACCTGTTGAGCAAACTTCTGCTTCCTCAAAACTCAGCCCAATTGCCATTTGCTCTGTGAGATCATTCCTAGCCTTCTCTTGGTAATATGCTCTCTGGGCTCTCATCATCTCTTGCAGACTGGCCTTGGTGGCCTGTTTTGCTATGTGTCTCTCCCCATGAGAATGAATGTTCCTCCTTGAGGACAGGAATCACAGTCTCAACTCTGTACCCTGATGGTAGGAACACAATCAACATTGGTGGCATGTAATCAGCCCCTCTCATAGCCCTTAAGATCCCCTTCAAAATGTGGACCCACTCTGACCTGCAGCTCTGTCCACCCTTCCTGGTTGCATCCAAGCCTCTAGACCTCTACAGTCACCACCTCCTGGCCTCCCTACTTCCTGTTCAATTCCCTAGTCTCTATTGCCCCTACAACATAAATCCAATCACATCTCCCCAGCTCAAAATCTTCTGCACTTAGAGAAATATCCCAAGTCCCTACCACAGCCCACCAGGCCCTACGCGACATGGCCCCAGGTAACTCAGGTACCTCCCTTCCTCTTCCCCAACTCTCCACACCTCATGACAGCCACACTGACCTTACTGCTTCTGAAGCCCACCCAAGAGCATTCCCACCTCACCCCATTGCCCTTCTCCTCTGCCGAAACACGATTTCTTCAACATGGTCACCCCTCATTACTTCCCACTCTGCAGTCCCTACCCCTGTGGTGTTGCTATTTTCATAGATTTCTTATTACTAGGTAGCACAGGCATTGCTAAATATGCTTCTTTATTTGCTTTCACCTGTTGCCCACACTCTGTGCCCTCAGTCATCCCAGGCCATACATACAGCAAGTGTCTCCTAAGTAAGCTGCTCTGGGTGCACCAGTTTTCTGCTCCTTAGGGCAGACCCTGAAAGACCCCAGGGTGAGGAGGATGGAAGGTACCATCTTCCCTTTTTCTCCCAGTTCTGATCCGTGTCTGGGTACAAAGATGTGGTCACGGAGCTGCCAGAGCAACAGCTGGGCCAGAGGAGCCCGCACATGGCATGCCTAGTGCCTGATGAGAGGCTCATTCCTGAGCCCTGTATCAGCGCCCAGGACTGCTCACAGGGGAGGAGCTGCCAAGCCAGAAAGCATCCTGCCTTGGCTAAATCACACTCCTCAAACCATTTCCTGGCAATATATGGGGCAACTTGAAAGGTGACAATTATACAGGTTAACCCTTGTCTGCACTCCAGCCATGACAACAGTCTGGTCACAATTCTTCTCTACTAGACCTTACTCAAGAACCCCCAGTTCCTCTTTCCTGGAGTTTCCTGGGGCTACAAAATCTTTCCAGTCCTTTCCCGACTCTCTCTCCATCCGGACTCTCCTTGCTCCAGTCCTGTAATAAACTGCTTGTGGTCATTCTCCCAGCATGCCATACCCTCTAAAGCCTCCACACCTCTGCTTATGCAGATCCTTCCTCCTGGACTGCCCTTTCCCCTCTCCCTTGATAAATAACTTATATTCATCTTTCAAGCCTCAGCTCAAATGACACCACCTCTATGAAGCATTTCCTGACACCTCCTTCGAGTGGGTTCCAGTCCAGGCCAAGTGCTCTCCTTCATGCTCCCATCCCTGGGACAGATTTCATCGTGTATCTGTAGCATTTTATTTCACTTTCATAAATGTTTCCAGGGATTTCTCCCCAACTAGGACTATGAGCTCTTAGAGAGCTGAACCTCTGGCCAGGCATGGTGGTTCACACCTGTAATCCTAGCACTTTGGGAGGCCGAGGCAGGTGGATCACTTGAGGTCGGTAGTTTGAGACCGGCCTGGCCAACATGGCAAAACTCTGTCTCTACTAAAAACGCAAAAATTAGCCATGCATGGTGGTGCACGCTTGTAATTCCAGCTACTTGGGAAGCTGAGGTAGGAGGATCCCTTGAACCTAGCAGGTGGAGGTTGCAGTGAGCCAAGACTGTACCACTGCACTCCAGCCTGGGTGACAGAGGGAGACTCCATCTCAAAAAGAACCAAAATAAAATAAAATAAAATAAACAACAGGAACAACAAAACAGAGAGAAAGAGCTGAACCCTTATTCACCAGCACTAAAAAGCCAGAGAAAAATTGTAAAATGCAAATCAGTTGGTATCACTCCCTTGCTCAAAAAGCCCCCACTAGCTCCCACCTCACTCAGACTCAGAGCCAAAGTCCTTCTTCTGACCTACAAGAACCTATACAATCTTCATCCTGACCCTCCTGCCCACCCATTAGCTCTCTGGCTCTACCTCCTGTGACCTGCCTCCTCATTGGCTCTTCTCCAGCTACACCAGCCTCCTCCCTGTTATTTGAACATATGAGGCATGGGCCCATCCACCGCTGTCCTTGCTTCTGGAACACCCTGTCCCTCAGTTATTTATGTGACCATCTTCCTCAACTCCTCCTGTCGCTGCAGTGAGATCTTCCCTAACCAGCCCACTTAAAACCAAAGCCCACCATACTCTAAGCACGTTGTCATTTCCTATGTCCCTTCTCCACCTTACTTTTCTCTATAGACTTTATCACCATCTAACATGCTATGTGTTTTATTTATCTATTTTGGTTATTATCTGTATCGCCTCACTGCAGCTTCAAGAAGGGCAGGAATTTTTGTCTGTTTGGCTCACTATTAGAGACTCAATGCTTTGAATAGTGCCTGGAACATAAGAGGGACGGAGTATTTTTTGAAGCAATGAATACTATCTCTAGCATCTAGCATATTTCCTGGTACATAGTAGACATCCAGTCAATAATTGTGGAACAATGAATAAAAAAAGTCAGGTGGAGAAGGGGAGAAGAAAGGAAGAAAAGACAGAGGGGAAGGAGAAAGAAGAGAGGCAAAAGGAGAGAGAGAAAAAAGAGAAGAAGGAAGCAAGAAAGAAACAGATACAGTAGGGAGACAGAAATACAAAGAAAAACCAGCCCTTATTTCCCTGAAGACCTCAGACAGTTGTGTGTGTTGCGGGCTTAGACAGTATTAGGTTGTGCAAAAGTAATTGCTGTATTTACTGTTGAAAATAAAGGCTCAAACCGCAATTATTTTTGCACCAACCTAATAGAATTTTTCATCCTAGAACTACCCATCTTAGATTTCCTGGGAAATTTCTCTGCCCTCAGCTTTTTCTTTTTTTTTTTTTTTTTTCAACACAGACCTAACCAGAGAAGAAAACATGAATGTTTTACAAGGGTACTTGGCCATTCGTTTGTGACTCATACTGGCAGATTCTCAACAGCAGCTTGCCCACCTGGGATACCTGCATGCATGCAGCTCCTCCAGACCTTTGGCCAAGAGCTCTTCACTTAATATTTTAAAGAGATTTTTGTTTTCAAAAAGAATGCATTTCTTTTTCTTTTGAGATGGGTCTCACTCTGTCGCCAGACTGGAGTGCAGTGGCGCGATCTCAGCTCACTGCAACCTCCATCTCCTGGGTTCAAGCGATTTTCCTGCCTCAGCCTCCCAGGTAGCTAGGACTACAGGCACGCACCACCATGCCCAGCTAATTTTTGTATTTTTAGTAAAGACAGGGTTTCACCATGTTGGCCAAGATGCTCTCGATCTCTTGACCTTGTGATCCGCCCGCCTTGGCCTCCCAAAGTGCTAGGATTACAGGCTTGAGCCACCGTGCCCGGCCTTAAAAATACGCATTTCTTTATAATTGTGGAATACACACAAAGAAACAAAGAAAAAAATAACCAAGTGTTAATCCGTGTTTATTTCCTGTACTTATATACATGTATATGTAGTTATCAAAATACATTTACACTGTGCATATGTATCACTTCCCATGTCTGGAGTTCCACTATTCCTGGATATGTGCTTAGGACATAGCCGGGGAAGCAGCTTGAGACCATGCGCACTCTGGAAACTGACATCCTTCAGACCAGTCCCAACTCTGATACTTGGTGGCTGAAGACCCCAGTTAAATAACCTAAGTAAAGTGATCGTCCCTCACACTCTGCCAGGACTCGGGGACTGTCCGAGTTTACACCTGCTGTTTCAGTGTAATTAATAAGAACACCCCTTTCATGCTCAAAATGTCCCATATTAAACAATAAATTATATGGTCCTTCTATCCTTCACCCTGTGAGCTTTGCTTTTCTCTACTGTAAAAATACAGAAAACAATATCCGTTTCCAAAGAACTATTATGGGAATTGTATTAAATATATTTGCTCTGCAACACAGACTGCCCCCAAATTTAATGACTTAAATAATAAGCATGTTTTTAACTCATGTATGTTCCAAAGTCTAAGCATGGATGAGCAGGGTGGTTCTGGCTCAGGGTTCCTCATGAGTCCTCTGTCACATTGTCACCTAGGGCTGCAGTCATCTGAAGGCTGGATTAGGCTGGAGGATTTGCTATCAAACCCATTAACCTAGTTGCTGGCTGGAGGCCTCAGTTTCTCACCATGTAGGCTTCACCTTGGGGCTTCTCATGACATGTGAATGATCCAAGAGAGGAAAAGAGGGAACACAATGGAAGCTGCAGATACTTCTAATCTCAAGTGAGAATGCAGCCTGGTGCTGTGGCTCATGCCTGTAATCCCAGGACTTTGGCAAGTCAAGGTGGGAGGTCTGCTTGAGTCCAGGACTTTGAGACTAGCCCTGGCAACACAGTGAGACCTCGTCTCTATGAAAAAGAGAACTAACCAAGTATGATGGCATGCACCTGTAGTTCCCGCAACTCAGGAGGCTGAGGTGGGAGGATTGCTTGAACCCAGGAGGTCAAAGCCGCAGTGAGCCCTAATTATGTCACTGCACTCCAGCCTGGGTGAAAGAGCGAGACCCTGTCCTTTAAAAAAAAAAAAAAAGTGAGAAACTATCAATTCTGCCACATAGACCTACCCTGGTACAATGTGGGAGGGGACTACACGAAAGTGTGAACACCAGGAGGGAGGCAGGATCACCGGGGCCATCTTTGAGACTAGCTACCACAGGACTTAATGTAAATACTGCTTGTAAAGTCCCTGGAACACAGCAGACATGTAATCAATGTTAGCTACTTCAGAGCAGGATCAGACAAGGAAATCTTCTAAAAATAATAGGCAGCACTGGTAAGTTCTCCACAACTAAGGATTTAAATATTGTGTCTTTCTTATAAGCCAATTCAATTCAGTTCCACAAATATTTATTATATACCTACCGCTTGGTATTACGTCCTTGAAACCAAGCAATTCACAACTAACTACTGAGTTGCTGTAGATCCCTGAACTCATTACTTATACAAACAAAAAGGTACTGTTTTCTAATTCAAGATGTTTCTTTATATTCTTAAAACTTCTGAAGACGTAATCTTAGCATGTCGTTTGAGTGTCGCTGTCAGAAGTATTTGATGTTGACTCCTACAAAGTAAGACTAACAGAGTTTTCTGTAGTCAATGCACAAATAAGCTAATTTGCATGGCGTTTGAATATACATCATATTGAAGTCAAGGCTGCAATTCCAAGCATGTAAGAAGAAGAAAAGAAATTAAGTAAGAATTCATCTAGCCATATGGCGGACACAGTCTTTGATGCTTAAAAACTATGAGTTTTGATTGAGCTTACAGAATCCATTCAAAATGTAAGCTAAACTAAAATTTCAGACTTCACCACTATACAATTCATCCATGTGACCAAAAACCACTTGTGCTCCAAAAGCTATTGAAACAAAAATACATTTTTTTAAAAAGTGAGCACAACATATTACCTCCACTACCTGGGGCTGCAGTCAACTGATCCAAGGTACCATTACATTAATTATCGTGATAATTTTTCAGCTATTTCCCCTTCCTTCTTCCCTTGCCCTTCACCCTACCTATTCTCAACACATCATCCAGAGTGACCCATTTAAATATATCTGATCACATCATTCCCTTGCTCAGAAACTCCCAGTGGAGTCACAGAGGCATGGATGCCCTGGCCATATCCATTCTGCATTCTGCTGTGCAAGCCACCTAGGCTCTGCAACCCTGTGCCTCAGGGCCCTTTTCCTGGCTAAGAAGCACACATAATCAAGTCCAGGGCAAGCAGAATGTGCCACATGGTTAACACCTTTGGACATGGCCTTCAACCACCAATGGTCAGAGAGCTGGTGGATCAATTTCCCAGGTTCTTCGGCCCTGGGTTGTGATGACATGCAAGCATTCTCTACACTGTCTCCCACTGGTCTCTTGCAAGACCGAGCTGCAGTTGCTTACAGTCGCAACTAGTTTGATATTACCCCTTTTATTGGGTTCTTTTTCTTTCCTGCCTTACTTCTCCACTGCTATTCTGGTGCTTCCTGGAATCACTTTCCACATAAACTACTTGCACTCAAATTCTTGTCTCAGGATATTCCTCTGGGTGAATCTTCAGCCAGAAAAATGGCTTCCCCTTTCAGAGCAAAAGCCAGAATCTGTGCCATGATGCATGAGACCCTGCACACTCTGCCCTCCTACCGTTCTTCCTCATATTCACTGC
>NW_012114821.1:17724588-17730284 GCF_000951035.1 Colobus angolensis palliatus | reverse complement strand
CAGGCACACGCCACCACACCCAGCTAATTTTTGTATTTTTAGTAAGACGGGGTTTCACTATGTTGTCCAGGCTGGTCTCAAACTCCTGAGCTCAGGTGATCCACCTGCCTCAGCCTCCTGAAGTGCTGGGATTACAGGCGTGAGCCGCCGCACCTGGCCTCATCTGTTTTATTCACTGCACCTTTTCCAGTAATTAAAATAGTGCTGGATACTTAGTAGATGCTCAACAGATACTCGTTACATTATTGATTTAAGGATGCCTTGAATGAAACCTGATTAGATCCAGTAAAAATACTTGTGAAATACCTGCCAGGCCCCTAACTGTTATTATTGGAGTCCCTGCAAGGAATCTTCTACTTCACCATGAATAATCCAATCTTTTCACTTCCCACGTGATGAAGACCAGAAAAGGTGACCATGTTGCCTAATATTACAGAGCTCCCCAGTGGCAGAGCTAGGAGCAAATTCTAGCTCCATCTGGGTTGTGGAGGGATGAGAACCAGTCTGTCTCAGTTTAATCTCAGGTGTACCACTTGTAAGCTTTGTAACTTGTAAGTAACCCGGACAAATTTCTTAACCTTTCTGGGAACCCATTTTCTCATCAGTAGAATTGGATGATGCACCCATTTCAACAAATTCAGATGATTGCACAATATAATGAGTATAAAAGAGCTTGGCACATAGTAGGTATTTATCAGGTGCTCACTGAATCTAAAGAAGTACTAACTTAACATTCCGAAGAGCAGGCACGTGCTTACAATAATAACAGTAATACTTTATTGGGACTAACCAAGTCCCAAGCACTATGCTGAGACATTTTACATGCCTTATTTCATTCAATCCTTACAACACACCCTCTGAAGTTGATTCTAACTTTATCCCTTTCTACAGGTGAAGAAACTGAAGCTCAGAGAGGTTTTCTAACTTGCCCAAGATAAAGGCCATTGCTCTGAGCCTGGACTCTGAGTTCATAATCACTGTGCCATACTGCTTAGAGACATGGCTCTTAGGTCCTTCGAGATTTCTTCAATTTCAAAGACTTAGGAAATATAAAGGACACAATCTGCTTCTCGGCAGGTCCAGGGTAAAGACATTTCCAAAGTCTGATAATTGCTAGCTCTTTGAAATCTCTGTAGAAGGAAACCGGGCTGCCTTCTACAGAGATTTCTATGCTTTCATCATAGGTTGTAGGGTCTTACAGTGCTAACATCTAGAATCCAATTCACTGTCATTGAAGCCCACCTTCACCATAGGTAGCAAGCTTCCCTTCGGAAAGGAAAGTCATTGCTTGCCCGGGTGTGTGTACCTCGGTCTCGCTCACACACACACACAGCAGCTCACCTTCATTTACGGACACCTCTAGCCCAGCCCCTCTCAGTGTGGTCCTAGATCCTGACCTTCAGCGCAGCACCTGGAAATTCTTTAAAAATGCAGACTCTTTGCCATGTGTGGTGGCTCACGCTTGTAATCCTAGCGCTTTGGGAAGCAGAGGCAGGTGGATCACGAGGTCAGCAGTTTGAGACCAGCCTGTCCGATATGGTGAAACCCCGTCCCTACTAAAAAATACAAAAATTAGCCATGGGCATGCTGGTGCGTGCCTGTAGTCCCAGCTACTCTGGAGGCTAAAGCAGGAGAATTGCTTGAACCCAGGAGGCGGAGGTTGCAGTGAGCCGAGATCGTGCCCCTGCACTCCAGTCTGGGCGACCCAGTGAGATTCCGACTCAAAAAAAAAAAAAAAGGAAGGAAATGCAGACTATCAGCCCCCATCCCTCCACCCTACTGTCCCCAAACAGACCGATGGAATCAGAACCTCTGGGGGTGGGGCTCAGCACTTTATTTCAATGATCCCTCCAGGGAATTTTTATATACAGGATACTGAAGTCTGAGAACCACCGCTTTAGCCTGCAAAAAGCAATTTCTCCAATCTTCCCACCCCTTTCTCCAAAATTGAGCTTCAGTATAAATCTCGGCTCCTCTTGGCCTTTAAATGTCAAGGATCCTGAGCTCGGAGAACAAGGACCTCAGCTGGAAATGCCAGGCTGAGGCTTTGGCCCTGGGAGTGTTGGGTCCCCAGCCTGTGCCAGGCATTTGCAGCCTCCTCAAAAATCACAGCTTCTCGGAAAGCCACCTCCCTTTCACTTAGAAATACAATAAAATTCACGTATGGATGAAAAAGACTTTAAAAAAAAAAAAACAGACCTGGTAAGCCAGCAACAGTCTCCAAATAGAACGAGCTGGCTTTGGGGAGGGCGCGGGGGGTGCTGAAATGAAGGCACTCCTGGGGCCTTGTTGCCTCGCCAAAGTTAGGCTATAAACACTCCCTCCGCTCGGCGACCGCGATGGCCTCATTTGGTGCTGCTCACCCACTTCAGTCATATAAAGAGCGATAAAGACAGACAAGGGCAGAATAACCTCTAAATAAAAGATGAGGTAATTTTGAAGGCACATTAGGATTTTATGTGTATTATGGCTTGTGGTTTTTTATTCAAACCCAGGGAGGG
Source organism: Colobus angolensis palliatus (assembly GCF_000951035.1). Lineage (NCBI taxonomy): Eukaryota > Metazoa > Chordata > Mammalia > Primates > Cercopithecidae > Colobus > Colobus angolensis. The sequence continues at coordinate 17,727,783 of NW_012114821.1, read as the reverse complement.
CTTGTGCTGAAGCTGGCCCTGCAAATGGTCCAGGGCTGGACTCCGCAGCTTGGATGGTTTGGGGAAGGCAGGAAAGAGAGAGAGAGAGAGACAGAGACAGAGAGACAGAGAAAGTCACTTTTCATCCCTTTGGCCTGGGTTTTATTGCACCAGACGTTACCACCAGAAGAATAAAAATGAAGCATCCCGGGTCGGCCCTTCCTCTCAGGTTTATGTTTTCCTGAAGGGGAAGGTTGGGCAGAAACCTCAATAGGACAATAGAGACTAGTCCTGAAATGAAAGGCTCACTGCTGGTGGCCTGGTGCAGCATCAAAGCTCCTCTGAAAATGCAGCGGGGTGATGCTTTGCAATTCAGACAGGGTAGCCTTTGCAGCACCAACATGTCTAAATGCCACAGGAGCCTGGAAGAGGAAAAAAGCCCCCTTTCCAAGGGTCCAGGAGGACTCAAGGTGGGGAAGGGAGAAAGGGGAAGGTTGACTCACTGCAAATTCTTTTTTTTTTTGAGACGGAGTCTCACTCTGTCGCCCAGGCTGGAGTACAGTGGCCGGATCTCAGCTCACTGCAAGCTCCGCCTCCCGGGTTCACGCCATTCTCCTGCCTCAGCCTCCCGAGTAGCTGGGACTACAGGCGCCGCCAACTCGCCCGGCTAGTTTTTTTTTGTATTTTTTGGTAGAGATGGGGTTTCACCGTGTTCGCCAGGATGGTCTCGATCTCCTGACCTCGTGATCCGCCCGTCTCAGCCTCCCAAAGTGCTGGGATTACAGGCTTGAGCCACCGCGCCCGGCCGGCTCACTGCAAATTCTTTTCACAATGTATTTTCAGGCAGCTCAAGACAATAAGGAAATCTGGCTGTCCCAGAGGGCAAAGCCCTGAAACTAACCACCAAGTCTCTTTGCTGCCTCTATTTCTCATATACAAAATCAAGATTGTGCCATGGACATCATCAAGGCCACTCTAATTCCCTGAGCAGTCACTAAATGTCCACTCTACATTAAGGCTTTACTTGCATATCTCCAGCACCCTATAGAATGAACTTTATCCCCACTTCATAGATGTGGAAATCAAGGCATACAGAGCTGTAATACCTCACCTGAGGAAAAGTAAAGCAACCAGGATTCAAATCCAGGTCTCTCTGACTTCAGAACTCACACTATACCTGGTAGATGTTTGGTGATGTTGACTATGTTAACAACACTAAGAATAATTCATATTCACGGAGCATTTTCCATGTGCCAAGCACTGTTCTAAGTTCTGTATTATCTCATTTAATCCTCACAGCAGTCGAGAATGTTTTAACCCACTCGACAGATGAGAAACCTGAGGTCCAGAAAGGCAAAGTAAATAGCCAAGTTCACACAAGCAGGCCACGGAGCATCTCTGCCACAAACCACACAGAGATGCCTGCAGGAACAACATTCTGTTCTGAAGTTTCCTCATTCTTTATTCCATCAGTGGGTTTACATCACCTACTATGTGCAGAGCACCTAGCCAGGTGCTTGAAGGGGACAGAAGCCTGCAAAGATGACAGCAATCTGGTGCTTGCCTTCATAGCAGCCTACTCTAGTGAGAAAGGCAGATACATGCACAGGAGAGTTTACGCCACAGTCGTCTCTAAATCTGGGGTCTTCTTACAGGGGGCCTCAGGAAGCCTGTCTCCGAGGAAGTTTCAGTGGGGTTGTTCCCGTTGGCACATATAGACTCAAGCAAGCTTCCCAGTGTCAGCCAGCCTAATTCCCTGAGTCAGCAGCAGCAAAACATAGATACATCCTAAATCCTTTGAAGAACCAGGTAGCCCAGTGTATTTCAAATCCAGGAAAGAGCATCGCAGGTCTCTATCTCAGCCTCTGAAATACAACAATTGGCTTGCTTCAAAATTGTTTGGCCATCTGTGGGTATCCCCATCCCAGCCTGAATGACCCCACCCTAACAGAAAGGGACATGGCAACAACAGAACCAGAAAGAGATAAGAATTGGATATTCAGAATTGGAAAGACCTGGGATGTCACCTAGGCAGGACTCCCCCTCCCTAACTGAATGATCTTGGGCAAATAGTTTAACCTCTCTGTGCTTCTGTTTTCTCATCTGTAAAATAAGGATAATCTATACTCCTTTTTAGTATTGTTGTGAGGAATAAATGGATTAATACATGGAAAGCTCTTAGAATAGTGCCTCATGTCTGGTAAGCCTTTCATAAACATTGTCAATTGCAATTTAATTAACAAATAGTTACTGAAAACCAGCTAGAACTAGGATGATTGACATAGACAGGCTTCATACAAAGCACTGTGCCTGATGCATTCCAGGGGTTCAGTAGCTTTGGAATGAGGAATCCCAGCATCTCAGCATGGGGAGGCTTCCAGCATAAAGAGGTCAGTGCTTTCTCAGTGGGGCTTAGTGGTGCACAGGCCCCAGATCCAGGTAGCCTAGGGTCAAATCCCAATTCTTTACTTGATAGCTATAAAACCTTAGATGAACTAATTATCCACTCAAAGCTTCAGTGTCTTCATCTGTCAGGGAGAAGGTGGATAATGATAGTACCTACTTCCTAGGGTTTGTTGCAAGAGCTAATCCATGAAAAGCACATAGTTCAGGGGACATAGCAAATGTTCCAAAAATGGAAGCTATTATTATTGTTATAGAATAATAATTATTATAGTGTTATATTACCCAACTTTTCTGACCCAGTTAAATGGTGTCTCTTGCAGAGATTCTTCCAAGTTCTCTCCTGCTAAAAGTACTTACCCCTTCTGCTTATCTTCATCTCTCTCTTGGAAAATATATTAATTTCATTTTACTTAAATTATGTATCTCCCTATTTTATCTATCCCATTGGACTGTAGGTTTCTTGAGGTTAGAGATTTTACCTATTTGTTACAGTACGGTCTGACCAACATTTGGCAAGTCGTAGATACCCAATAAGGTTTGTTGAACAAATGAATGAATGAGGTGATAAGGGTATGACTAGAAAGAGAGGTAAGGTTAAGGCAGGTGGGTACTGGGAAAAGGCAAGAGCTAAAGCATGCAAGGCCATAGAACATGTTGGGAAATTATATGACTACAGGTTTTTATTTGTTTATTTTGCTTTGAGCTAACACTTTATGCCAGAAACTGCTCTGAAGACTTTTTTTTCTTTTTTTTTTTTTGAGACGGAGTCTTGCTCTGTCGCCCGGGCTGGAGTGCAGTGGCCGGATCTCA
>NW_012114821.1:17709575-17724288 GCF_000951035.1 Colobus angolensis palliatus | reverse complement strand
TCTGTCACCCAGGCTAGAGTGCAGTGGTGCTATCACGGCTCATTGCAACCTCTGCCTTCCAGTTTCAAGCAATTTTCATGCCACATTCTTCCAAGTAGCTGGGACTAGAGGCGTGCACCCTCACGCCTGGCTAAGTTTTGTGTTTTTAGTAGAAACGGGGTTTTGCCATGTTGCCCAGGCTGGTCTTGAACTCTTGGCCTCAAACAATCCAACTGCCTCAGTTTCTCAAAGTGCTAGGATTATGGATGTGAGCCACTGTGCCAGACCTAGAGTTTACATATATTAAATCATTTACTTGTCATAAGAACCCACTGGGGTGGCTACTATTATCCCCATTTTCAAGACGAAACTGAAAAAGGTAAGATAAATAATCTGCTATCAGCCACAGGCCAAGAGGAGGTGGAGATGGGACTTGAACGTGGACATTGGGCTACAGGGGCCATTCAGGTTGAATGACATAGCAGATATAGCCCATAAATGGTTTGCTTGACACCCACCAACTGCCAGACCATCACTGCAGCCCAGCTTCTCTCCTCTGGCTCAGGGGTGGGCCCAGCCCTTCTTATTTCCCCCCACCCCACCATGGCCAAAGACGAGAGTCCTCTTCAAAGTCCTCCCTGATAGCAGCTCCAACCAGGTCACTCCACAGGTACAGTCCTACAGCAAATGTAACAGCCAATACCTATCCCAGAGTGAAAAAAATTGGGTAATACCATATTTGGGGGTGCCTGATGAGAGAGTATGATGGGAACACCCCTTGGTGCCAGCTTGGCTGAGCTCAACACACCTGGCCATGAGCTGCCCCTGGCACTTTCACTGGGACATCTGGAATCCTGGAAATGGGGCCACATGTTAGTCCAGGCAGGAAATTCTACTCCTTGTTCCATTGCTCCGCTTAGCTGGGTGTCAGGCCAAGACCTACTGCTGAATAAGGCAGATGGCAGAAAGGCTGGGCAGGCACAAAGCCACCACTCCTACCTGAGGGACTCAAGAATGATATCGAGGCACAGGCAGCATTATTCCTTCTCTTTATCCAGGCTGCTCATTTTGTTTGTTTGTTTGTTTGAGACAGAGTCTCACTCTGTCACCCAGGCTGGAGTGCAGTAGTGCGATGTCAATCCACTGCAACTTCTACCTCCAGGTTCAAGCAATTCTCATGCCTCAGCCTCCCAACTAGCTGGAATTACAGGCATGCACCACCATGCCCAGCTAATGTTTGTTTATTTATTTATTTATTTTATTATTTTTTTTTTTTGAGACGGAGTCTCGCTCTTTCACCCAGGCTGGATTGCAGTGGCGTGATCTCGGCTCATTGCAAGCTCCGCTTTCCAGGTTCACTCCATTTCTCCTGCCTCAGCCTCCCAAGTAGCTGGGACTACAGGCACCTGCCACCAACCCTGGCTAATTTTTAGTTTTTTTTTTAGTAGAGATGAAGTTTTGTCATGTTGGCCAGGCTGATCTTGAACTCCTGGCCTCAACTGATCCACCTGCCTTGGCCTCCCAAAGTGCTGGGATTACAGGTGAGAGTCACTGCGCCCAGCCTGTTCTTTTGAATATCCTGCTCAAGTAAGCACCTTCTATCTGCCAGACCCAGATCTGTAAGCGCCCCTTTATCCCTGCCTGCACTCCATTTTTCTCCCAGGAAATTTATTTCTCCTAGGTTGTCATCAGAGGCAGTCTGGCCTTGGGCTTTAAGTCAACTAGTCAGCAAGCAAATATTTGCTGAAGACTTCCACAAACAAGGGCCCCTGCTAGGTACTAGGGACATAGGTACTAGGGACAACCCACCTTCTTGTCCAACAAGCATTAAACTGGTGCTCACAAATAATTAATTACTAATGCGATGAGTGTTACACAACCCAAGAAACAAAGGGAGAGGACAGAAAGAAAGGCATGTGAAGAGTAGGGGGCCCCACAGGGACTCATTAGCTGAGCACTGCTATTTTACAGAAGGGACTGGTCTGCCTCGCTCTTTGAAAGGCCCTGCCTCGTGTCTGTGAATACCTCCCATAGCCCCATGTGTTGCAGAGGACGGAGCAGACATGATCTCCACCCTCCAGGAACATCTCCTTTGATGGCTCATTAACATGAGAAGATGGCGAGTGAAACCTACAAGAGGTTCTGTGCCTGCTCACTTATCCAGGAGAGTTACTCAGAGTTCACTGATTTCATCTCTGGAGGAAGAATCCTTCTTTCTTTGGAGGAGGAATCCTGGATTATGCATCCCTGGCAGCCCAGAACCCCAAATAGAGGGGCCCAGTAAATAATTGTCCAATAATTGAATGAGTAAACAATTCAGAAAAAAGTGAGGACCAGAAGAAGAATTCAATTAGTGAGAAGAATGGATGACTCATAGGTAGGGTGACCATATGACCCAATTGGTCAGGGTTAGTCTCCATGTAAGCCTGTCATCCTAAAGGAGTTATGATTCCCATCCTCTTTTACTCGTGGAAGTGTTCCAAGTTATATGGTCTATGATGCTCACCCTACTTAAAGCACATTTTTAAAGAAATGCAGCCTTGTTGTTCTTCAGATCCTAAGTGGGACTAGAAGCCAATGCCATTTGCTCCAGGTGGGCTAGCAGCTCATGTCATGAGTCCATTGTGTGCCCCTGAATCTATCTAATCTTCAGCTGTCAACCCTCAGAAACACTAATGCAGATGGAGATTCAAGGAAAACAACTACACAAACCAAAATCAAAATGCATGGATCCAAAACTGAGGTCCTCCAATGTCTTACTGACAAAGGGCATCGTAATTCGTAAAAATCAAATCATTCATTTAATTTATTTTTCCTGAGCTTCAATCTCATTGTCTTGAAAATGCGGGAAATCATACCTGTTCTACTTCCTTGCCAAGCTACTGTCATAGCCAATGGGCTCATGTGTGTACCTGCTAAACCGTTAAGTGCTAAACCAATACAAGGTGCTATTATAAGCTAGTTCAGTATCATTATTAAGTCATAAGTATACAACTACACCAGTGTTCACAGATCCATCTGACTCCTCACCATATCCCTCCTCCACTGTGCTCCCAAGACAGACACGACAACAAGACCGCACTCCTTCCTTCCTCTTCAGTCAGCATCGGAACCTTTGCCTCCTGTTCCCCTGTGGCTTCCTTCAGGGCAGGAACCTTCTCCTGGTCCCTCCTTTATCACGGGACAGAGCCTACTGCTTGACACCATGTAGATAGATATTCAATCATTCTTACTAACAAATGAATAAAAGAAAGCTCAGCTCTGGTGCCACCTCCAGAAAGCCTGCCTCAACTTCCCTGGGCAGAGCCATTCGCCAAGGCCTTTGAACAATTCCAGCTCCTTTTCTGTTTCTTATCAAACTGGACTCCAGAGTCAGTACCAGTTTATATCATCTGACTCCCACTCCTCCGGGGCTAATTTCTCACATCATGACTCTCTCTCCCAGTGCCCGATATTCTTTTTAAACAAGGAACTTAGAAATGGTTGCTGAATGACACTTTTTATCTCTTTAGTTTGGCGTTTTCTGCACATGCTTTGTCCCCTCTGTTTTGTGTCCTTTTCCCTCTCTTCTTCACCCACTTACCTTGCATCATCCTTCAGATCCCAGCTAGAGCGCCCCTGCCCGCCAGGAGCCCTTGCTGCCCTCCCTGACTTAGAAGAGCCCCTTCTCTTAGCTCGCTCAGAGCATCGTGAACCTCTGTTTTCTAGGGCTCACCTTGGCAGGGATAGTACATAATTGTACTTTTTTTTTTTTTTTTTTTTTGAGGCGGAGTCTCGCTCTGTCACCCGGGCTGGAGTGCGGTGGCCGGATCTCAGCTCACTGCAAGCTCCACCTCCCGGGTTTACGCCATTCTCCTGCCTCAGCCTCCGGAGTAGCTGGGACTACAGGTGCCCGCCACCTCGCCCGGCTAGTTTTTTGTATTTTTAGTAGAGACGGGGTTTCACCGTGTTAGCCGGGATGGTCTCGATCTCCTGACCTCGTGATCTGCCCGTCTCGGCCTCCCAAAGTGCTGGGATTACAGGCTTGAGCCACCGCGCCCAGCCCCATAATTGTACTTTTTAAATGTCTGATCCTTAACTGGACTGTAAGCCAAGGTGGAACCAGAGAATACAGCTCTGGCCTCCTTGTAAATTGTTGTATTTCCATAACCTAGCACAGTGCCTGGAGGGTAATACATACTGGTCAAATAAATGAATCAAGGTGATAGGAGGGCACTCAAGAGGCAATGTCAGGAGTTCCTTGGAAGATGAAGGTGGACATTCTTCTGGCTCCACTAAAATCATCATTATCACCCCCCTCTATCAAGTGCTTTATATGGGTTTGACCCTGAAATAAGTGCTTTTGTATAAATGTACTCCTTTAATCCTCACAACAACCCTGAAAGAGGGGTCCCGTGTTACAGATGAGAGAAATGAAGCACCAGTTTTTAGGCCTGAATATACCTGTGAATCATTCAACTAAATGATTTTCTCAACCTTGTAACCTGTAAGCTCTAAAGCATTGGGGAGGGAGGTATACATTTGAGAATGCATTGGGGGGGACTTTAAAATAACTAAGAAATGTCTGAAGTAACATCTATTTTTTGTCCTAATTTCTGTTTTTTATATATATGAGGGTATAGGAGGGGGAACGGCAGCAAAGATCCGATTTGTTTTTTCTGCTTTCTTCTAAAGACATGTTTTGGCAATTCTGGAATGAAGGTGGGACTGGACACCCATCTAGACATTGCCCTGGGAAAATCACTTCTCTTTGTGCCTAAATGTCTTCATCTACAAAAGGTGGATAAATAATATTTACCTCATGAGGTGTTCGGAGATTTAATTAACACTTGCAAAGCACTTTGAATAGGAGATGAAAGGCCCTGTTAAAGGAACTATTAGTGTCAGCACCTAGCGCTCTTTGGCCACTGAGGAAATTTAATTTAATCAGGATGGGGAAGTCGGTGCAGGCCCATCCTGGCCCATTCTCTTCTCCACCAGAAGCCATATTGGCCTTTCACTATCCTCTAAGCCTGGAATTCTCCCCACCAAGCTGCTGGTTGTGTCATTTACCTGCCTACAGTTTCCTCTCTTCAATTCCCTCCCTCCTCTTTCCCACGTATTAAATCCTCCAGGACCACTTCAAGCCCCATCTGCTCTGCAAAGTCTTCCCTAACCATTCATTGCCTAATTCATTCATTTACTTATACATTCGACAAGGCTTTGGTGAGAGCCTCCTATGTCCCAGGCTCCATGAAGAGCACTGAGGTTGCTGTAAGTTGCATATTCTTGACCTTATGTGAAGGTCAAGAAGGGGAGACTGGAGCTCAGACAGGTTACAACCCATCCAAGGTCACACAGCTAGTTAGTAAGTAAATCTGGATTGAAACTTACATTTCCCAGGCTCCAAAGCCTATGGCATTTCCTTTCCTTTGTGCCGCTTCCCACCACAAATCAAGGTACATGATACAACAACATAGAAAAAGACTCACCTGACTAATAACTCACAAGCTCAATATAAACTATGTCACTAAATCTGACATATGGGTTGTGCTTGAAATTCTTTTCATAACTAGGTCCCTCTCAGTGGCATCACCAAGGGCTTACTTGAGGGTAGGAGGAGAAGAAGGGAAAGCACCTCATTCTAAGAGAAAAAAATAAAACAATAAGCTATGCCTGCTCTACAGGCACTGCTTTACATGTCCCACAGCCTGACCCTCCTCTGATCAGATTGTCATTGCTCAGTTCCTCTCCAATAAGAACTCAGAAACCCCACCCAGTACTTTCTCTCTTTTGATGCCAGGGAAAAAAGTTAAGGCAGAGTAGGTAAGAACATAGACTTCTAACAGTCCCAGAAGAGATGCCTGCCCTACCTCTTATTGGGTGCAAGACCCCGGACAAATCAGTAAGCTTCCCTGGGACTCTGTTTCCTCATCTGTAAAATGAGAACAACGATAGCACCAATCTTCCAGGGCTGTTGGGAGGATTAAATAAGCTTCTGTATGCACAGCCCCATGCTTGCACACAGTATGCCCCATGCTTGCACACAGTAAGCCTCGTGCTTACACACAGGAAGGCTTCCATAAACTCACTGTCTTTCTAAGATATGGACACTCCCACAGTCATATACCAGGGTCTTGAAAAGTCACTACGTGGCCAACCCTGGATGCTATCAGTAGGCACTGAGGCTTCAGAAATGCACAAAGTGCTGACTGTCCACCGGATTAACTACCTTACATTCTGTAATTTTGCTTCGACACCTTTACCATAACAGTATTGGGCTACAGGGCTTTGCTGAGGACCTATGGAAGTCTGCATGTGAATAAACACCAACTTTCTTTCCCCTCATGGGAGATCAGTGGAGCTCAGGTGTTACATGCCACCACTTAGAAAACTATTGAGACAATTAATCATTGTACCAGTCACACAGGACTCAAGCTAACCAGAAGGCAGAGGACAAAGGTTTGTCGTCAGCACAGGAGAGAAGCTAAAGTCTCCACCAGCCAACTCATGGAGCTCCTGAAAAGAAGACTGGAAAGAAGGAAATTTGACGACGAGTTTGGGCTGGCTGTCTTTTGAAAATCAGGAGACTTTATACTAAAATACAATTTCTAGATTATCTTGATAAATTTGAAGATCTGGTCAGATTTGCGCTTACATTCTAGCATGCCAGCAAACAACTGGAGCTGAGAAATGGTGGCCCTTTCTTGGGAACTGGGCTCTCCACTTCTCACTGGCCTCACCCCTGACTCCCAGTGCACGACTCAGCTTCACCGGCTTGCATGACTTGCCTATCCCCTGTGGGCATTTGAATTTTCTATGCCTAAACGAGCAGTCTCAGAATATGCAACTTACAGTAACCCCAGTACTCTGCATGGAGCCTGGGAGAGAGGAGGCTCTCATCAAAGCCTTGTCCAATGAGTAAGTAAATGAATGACTCAGGCAGTGAATGGTTAGGGAAGACTTTGCAGAGCAGATGGGGCCTGAAGTGATCTTTTATACATACTGTTCCTTCTGCCCGGAAAGCCTCAGCACCCCAACACTCTCTGCCTCACTAACTCCTACTCAGAACTCCTCCTCATTCCACAAGACATAGCTAACACCTCCTCCAGGAAGCCTCTCCTGATTACCATCTCCATCCTTCCCAGACTGGGCTCCTGTTTACAAAGTTTCCATTATCTACTGCTGCATAACAAATGAACTTAAAACGTAAGTGACTTGAAATAACCATAAACATTAATTACTTCACAGTTTCTGTGGATCAAGAATGTGGGAGCAGCTTGCCTGGACAGTTCCGGCTTGAGGCCTCCCATGATATGGCAGTCATCTTCAAACACGGCTGAGACAAGAGGATCTACTTCCAGGATGCACTCACGGGATAAGTAAATTGGTACTGGCCATGAATTGGAGGTATCAGTTCCTCACCACATCCAACTTTCTACAGGGTTGCTTGGGTGTCCTCATAACATGGTGGCTGACTTCTCCTACAGGAAGAGATCCAAGAAAAAGAGATAGAAGCTGCAAAGTCCTATAGGACCCAAGGACCTTATAAGTCACACGCCTTCATTTCTGCAATATCCTACACAGTTTACAATGTGGGAGGGAACTGACTGCAATAAGGAGACACACAAGGTGGCAAGGACAGTGGGGCACAGTCTTGGGATTGGCTACCATGCCGAGTGTTGGTGGCCTCTCACCTCCATCACAACACTTTCCGTGTGGACTGTAGATATCGCCCTATATTTCTCTCTTAGTAAACCTGTGACTTACTAAGAGATTGTTTCTTTAATCCTGATATTCCCAACACTGACAAAATAGTAGCTGTTCAATAAAAGTGCACAGTGGGTGCAGTGGTTCATGCCTGTAATCCCAGTATTTTGGGAGGCTGAGGCAGGCAGCTCACTTGAGGTCTGGAGTTCGAGGCCAGCCCGGCCAACATGGTGAAACCGTTGTCTCTACTAAAAATAGAAAAAATAAGCCAGGTGTGGTGTCCCATGCCTGTGATCTCAGCTACCCGGGAGGCTGAGGGAGGAGGATCACTTGAACCCAGGAGGCAGAGGTTGCAGTGAGCCAAGAAGATCACACCACTGCACTCCAGCTTAGGGGACAGAGCAAGACACTGTCTCAAAAAAGAAAAAAAAAAAAAAAAAGTACCATGTCACTCCTTTTCTCCAAGCCCTCTAGTATCTTTCTATTTCACTCAGAGTGAAAGCCAAGGTCCTTCTGTGTACGAAATTGGTGGGTTCTTGGTCTCACTGACTTCAAGAATGAAGCCGCGGACCCTCGCGGTGAAGGTTACAGTTCTCAAACACCCTGTGTCCAGACTTTGTTCCTTCAGACGTTCAGACAGAAAAAGCGTCTGGTGGGTTCGTAGTCTCGCCCTCAGGAGCGAAGCTGCAGACCTTCGTGGTGAGTGTTACAGCTCATAAAGGCAGCGTGGACCCAAAGAGTGAGCAGCAGCAAAATTTATTAAAAAGAGCAAAACAAGGAAGCTTCCACACCACGGAAGGGGACCCAAGCTCGTGGTGGCTGCCTAATTCCGGCAGCCTGTTTTAATTTTCTTATCTGACCCCACCCACATCCTGCTGACTGGTCCATTTTACAGAGAGCTGATTGGTCCGTTTTACAGAGAGCTGATTGGTCCATTTTACAGAGAGCTGATTGGTCCATTTTGACAGAGTGCTGATTGGTGCTTTTACAATCTTTGAGCTAGACAGAGTGTTAGAAAAGTTCTCCAAGTCCCCACTAGGTTAGCTAGACACAGAGTTAGCTAAATACAGAGTACCAATTGGTGTATTTACAAACCTTGAGGTAGACACAGAGTACTGATTGGTGTATTTACAAACCCTGAGCTAGACACAGAGTGCTGATTGGTGTATTTCGGATCCTCTAGCTAGACATAAAAGTTCTCCAAGTCCCCACCAGATTAGCTAGCCACAGAGTGCCGATTGGTGCACATACAATCCTCTGGCTAGATATAAAAGTTCTCCAAGTCCCCATCCGGCTCAGGAGCCCAGCTGGCTTCACCTAGAGGATCCTGCAGCGTGCTAGCAGGCGGAGCTGCCTGCCAGTCCCGAGCCGTGCCTGCACTCCTCAGCCCTTGGGTTGTCAATGGGACCAGGCACCACGGAGCAGGGGGCGGCGCCCGTCAGGGAGGCTCAGGGCACGCGGGAGCCCACCGCACCTGGGGAGCTCAGACATGGCGGGTTGCAGGTCCCGAGCGCTGCCCCACAGGGAGGCAGCTAAACCCGGTGAGAATTTGAGTGCAGCGCCAGCAGGTCGGCACTGCTGGGGGACCCAGCACAACCTCCACAGCTGCTGGCCCGAGTGCTAAGCCCCTCACTGCCCTGGGCTGGTGGCGCCGGCCAGTTGCTCCGTGTACTGGCTGCAGAGCCCACGCGGGCGCCTGCCTTAACTGCCTCGCGCAGCCCCGGTTCCCGCCCGCACCTCTCCCTCCACACCTCCCCGCAAGCAGAGGGAGGTGGCTCCGGCCTCAGCCAGCCCAGAGAGGGGCTCACACAGTGCCCTGGTGGGCTGAAGGGCTCCTCAAGCGCCGCCAGAGTGGACGCCGAGGCCGAGGAGGCGCTGAGAGTGAGGACTGCTAGCACATTGTCACCTCTCACTTTGAATGGTCTAGAAGGCCCCACACTGCCTGGCCGCATCACCTCACCGCCTTGCTCTTGGTTTTTCTCCGTGCTCACTCTGCCCTGTCACCTGGAGCTGAAACCTGTGGTTCCTCGATCACTCCAGGCAAGCTCCTCTCAGATCCTTTGTCAGGCTGCTCCCTCTTCTTGGCGGATATCCCCAAGACTTCTCCCATCACCTCCTTCAAATATTGCCCAAATATCACATACAGAGAGACCTACCACCTACGCTGAGGTGCCCTCACTAACAGCACTTCTGAATCCTTTAACCCTCTTAATTTTTTCATATAGCACTTGTCACTACATCATATATTTATTTGTCATGTTTATTGCTTATTTTCTGTCTCCTCACCCCGAGACATAACCTCTCTGAGGGGAGAAGTCTTTATCTTGTTTGCTGATAAGGTTGCAGCATCTAGATCATGGTAGGTGCTCAAAAAAATGTGTTGATGGGCCAGGTGCGGTGGCTCATGCCTGTAATCCCACCACTTTGGGAGGCCGAAGCAGGTGGATCACGAGGTCAGGAGTTCGAGACCAGCCTGGCCAACATGGTGAAATCCCATCTCTACTAAAGATACAAAAAAAATTAGCCAGGAGTGGTAGTGCACTCCTGTAATCCCAGCTGAAGCAGGAGAATCATTTGAACCCGGGAGGCAGAGGTTGCAGTGAGCCAAGAGCACACCATTGCACTCCAGCCTGGGCGACAAGGTGAGACTCGGTCTCAAAAAAAAAAAAAAAAAGATTGATGTTGGCCAGGCACAGAAGCTCAGGCCTGTAATCCCAGCACTTTGGGAGGCCGAGGTAAGTGGATCACCTGAGGTCGGGAGTTCGAGACCAGCCCGGCCAACATGGTGAAATCCTGTCTCCACTGAAAAAATACAAAAAAGTTCGCCGGGCATGGTGATGGGTGCCTATAATCCCAGCTACTCGGGAGGCTAAAACAGGAGAATCCCTCGAACAGGGGAGGCAGAGGTTGCAGTGAGCTGACATCATCACACCACTGCACTCCAGCTCCAGCCTGGGCAACAGAGCAAGACTGTCTTAAAAAAAAAAAAAAAAAAAAAAAAAAAAAAGGCCGGGCGTGGTGGCTCAAGCCTGTAATCCCAGCACTTTGGGAGGCCGAGACGGGCGGATCACGAGGTCAGGAGTTCGAGACCATCCTGGCCAACATGGTGAAATCCCATCTCTACTAAAGATACAAAAAAAATTAGCCAGGAGTGGTAGTGCACTCCTGTAATCCCAGCTGAAGCAGGAGAATCATTTGAACCCGGGAGGCAGAGGTTGCAGTGAGCCAAGAGCCCCCCATTGCCCCCCCGCCTGGGCGACAGAGCGAGACTCCGTCTCAAAAAAAAAAAAAAAAAAAAATGTTGATGTAAATGAATGAATGATCCAGTTAATTCATTGGTGTCCCACCCCTTGAGAATAGATGTCAAGAAAACTGCCATATTGTTTAAAAGTGTAAATTAAGAAAATTCAAGGTTCTCTTTTCGTTTAGACAGAAGGGTCTAGAGATGCCCAGAAGTAGGTGAACCTACAGAGCACTTGTTCTGAATTTAAAATAGATTCGGTAGGCAAAATATTTCGCCCTTTGCTCAGCATGCTGCAAGCAAACTTTGAGGATTAGCTCCCTTTGCTTCTGCACCTGCCACTTCCAGAACGTGAAAGAACTTCCCGTCAAGTGCATAAACTCACAAAAGAAACTTGACTTCAGTCCCCAAGCTTCCTTATTTATGAGCTAAATGGATTTCAGCAAATTGTTGCACTTCCTTTGGCCTCCAATTTCTCATCCGTAAAATGGGAATTGAAATAGGTGTCTTTTCACACTTGTGTGGTAAGGATAGAATGAGACAATGTGTGTTGCTTACCACAATGTCTGGCACAATCATAATAAGCATTCGATAAATGCTAAACATTATCATTATTCAGCCCTTATGCTGCAAGGCTGCAATGGAATATATTAAAAGTGTCAAAAAGATAAATTTAATAAACAGTGTTTTTAATGCCCCCATTAGTATGGATTGGAAGATTAAATCTGTTCTAATTCCTGCTGTCTGGGTAATATGCCAGCCAGGAAACCTCAAATATAAAATCGCTTCATCTACCTTTCATATGAGAAGAAAAAAAATCAATGCATTTTTGTTCTCCTCTCTTATCCTTGGCTTATTTATATGCCCAAATAAGGTTACTGTACAAAACACAATTGTGTGGTCTATAAATAATGAACAGCTCCTCCATGTAGTCAGCATCAGCAGAGAAAAGTTCTAAATGGATTTCTTTTGCCGGCATCATTTTCTGCCCTAGATCTGACCCTAAACGTAAATATAGGCAGCCTGGTTGGCATATAAAAGGCCCGATTGACCTGTTGACCCAGTTTGCAGAGACGGCTCCATGCACAACCACTTTAGCAGCTGCTGTAGAAAAACCTTTTGACCACACGAGCCAAAAGCTGCTCGCTCATTCACTGCAATTACTCCTTGAGCCCCCTGTGCGCCAGGCACTGGACTCAGAGACACTCCTCCACCGTGCTTTGAGACACCCACTTCAGTCTAGCACTGGTGGACTTGAGTCTTGCATCTCTTATGGACAAATAATAACAGAGGCTTTTTAGTCATTCCTAAGAGAAGTGGCTGGCCGGGCGTGGTGGCTCACGTCAGCACTTTGGGAGGCCAAGGCAGGAGGCCAGGAGTTCAAGACCAGCCTGGCCAACACGATGAAACCCATCTCTACCAAAAATACAAAAATTAGACAGGTTTTGTGGCACATGCCTGTAATCCCAGCTACTCTGGAGGCTGAGGCATGAGAATTGCTTGAACCTGGGAGGTAGAGGCTGCAGTGAGCCGAGACCACGCCACTGCACTCCAGCCTAGGCGACAGAGCGAGATTCCATCTCAAAAAAAAAAAAAGAAAGAAAGAAAGAAAGAAGTGGCTCACTGTCATGTGGCAAGATTTAGTGAGAAATTCTGCCTTAATCTTCTTCAGGATCCAGCTTTTCCTGGTGAAGTAGCAGATCTTCTTCTCTACTTAGCAAACTTCCATATCTTTTTTTCCTTTCTGTTGCCCTCATCTGCTGTATTATTCCAGCTGAGTAATACAGAAAAGCAAAGCAATCCTACAGGCATGGTTATAACCTCACAGAAATAGGAGGCAGTGAAAGAATGGGGGCTGTGAGCTGTGGGCTGAGTCCCGAGGGTCACTGTAAAAAAGAGCATTTCATGCACACGACGTTGTCTTGTGGAGGCTGGCAGTCAGCTCATCAGGGCTTGTCTCTCCACCGCCATGGGAAGTGAGAGTCCCATGGCCACTAAAAGAAATCCTAGTCAGTCTTCCTTCTAGATTTTTCCAGTTGACAAATAGCTATCCCATGTTTTTATTTCATTTGATCCACACACCACTCTGTCATAGAAACACTAAGAACTTGTGAGGAAAAAGAGCTTACCCAAAGCTACAGGGTTAGTAAATAGCAAATCCATTAGTGAAAACTGTGTTTATACATTCTGGAACCCTCCATACAACGTGGTGGTGGTTAGCTGTGTAACCTCTAAAACTGGCTTGACGGGGGTCAAATCCAGGCTCTGCCCTCAAGCCTCCTCATCAGTACAATGGGCATGTCGCTAATAGTGCCCATCTTATAGGGTGACTGAGAAAATATTATAATAAAAGCAGCTCTTTAATACATGTGGTTGGCACACAGTGAGTGCCCATGAAGACTTCCCAGTTATGACCACTATCTTTGCACCAGACTGTCCACTAAGGCAGAAGCTGCTACTTGTCCCCCTTCTTCCAATAATAAAATCCCAATTTTCCAGCCTTCCTGGCGGTAAGGTATAAATATAAACTCAAGTTTGTCCAAGGGGATATAAATGGAAGTGAGGTAACTTTCAGGCACCATCCTATGGATGGGATAGCCCATCTCTCCACCCTCCTGCTGGCCCCTAAGCAACCACCTTGGACCAAACGGGAAAACCACATGTTGAGGATTGTAAAGTATCAGGATAGCGCCACTGCACCACACCACACCACACCACACCACACCACACCACACCACACCGTGGGCAGCTGTATTTTGATGAGAGCTAAGTCACCTTCATCTCCTTCTCACAGTAGGGAGAACAAAAGAAGTTCCACCCATGTCAAAGCAGCCTCTGTCTCAGAACCAGAACGGGTGTCCCCTCTCGCTGGTGCTCCAGACACCTTGGATGCTGAGGGCCAACTGCTCTGCCTCTGCCACCAGATGGGCCCAGACAGGCTGACTGCCACATGAACTGACTGCCTGCCACATGCCAGGCACAAGGATGAGGACTGCACATCCTCACAGGAGGTCTATAACAGCTCTATAACGTGGCTGTGCAGCCCGTTCCACAGGTAAAAAGTCTGAGGCCCAAGGAGGAGCTGTGGCACTGCCCTGAGACACAGCCCAGATCTAAAATCCAGGCTGCCTGACTCCACACCCTGTACTCTTCTCACGGAGGTCCCTGCCACCAAACTCAGGAGGACCCCAGAGTCCTGCACCCTCATGCAGAGCTCCTCATGTCCCAGCTCTCGAGCCCTGGGGGTGTATAGAGATGAAGGTGCCATGGAGTACTTGGTATCAGGGAACGAAAAGCCAGACTTCCTAGGTTTGACTCCCAGCTTAGCAGCTGTGGGAACTTGGGCAAAGGAACTCTAACCTCTCTGAGTTTCAGCCTCCTCATCTGCAAACCAGGAATAACAATTCACAAGGTGTTATAAAAATTAAATCAGTGAACATGTACAACACTGCAAATATCAATGTATGGGTAGTAGTACTATTATTGTTGTCCTTGGTTTTTGTCTTAAGCCTGAGTCCCTAGAAGCATAGCCAAAGATGGGGACTCTTGTGTAAATGGTTTATTGGGGCACTGTCTGGAGAGAAACATAAGGGAAAAGGGAGGGGAGAAAGGCCAAAGAGCTAAGCCACGTGGTGACTTCAGTTGAAGTCTGGGCTCAGCCTGAGCTCTAGAATGTGAATGGTACCACAGAGCTGCCGTACTTTGAGTTGAGGCATGAATAAGTCATTATCTGGGAGCCATTCATGTGGAGAGAACACAGCCACTCACGGGGATGGGGAGCAGGGGCTTTTTTTTTTTTTTTTT
>NW_012114821.1:17700313-17708914 GCF_000951035.1 Colobus angolensis palliatus | reverse complement strand
AAAAAAAAAAAAAAAGAAACCAACCACCCTGGCAGCTGGACCCAGTAAAGGGTAACCGAGTGAGGCATGAACAACATTGACTAGGTTAGTGTGAGTCATCAAATGCCACCTCTTTCACAAGTTCTGTCCATCCTCCCAGCTAGAAGTCATCTTCACATGCCCATAACATTTTCTCTCTACCATGCATACTAAACTGAACTTTGTTTAGTACTGTATTGTAGCCATTCACATACAATTCTTGATGAGTATTGTCCTTGCTCCGTGCTCATCCCTCTGAGCCCTTGAGAGCTGAGATGGTGCTGAAGATGGGGCTGTCCATCATTCCTGCACTATATCCCCAGTAAGCAGCACAGGGCTTGGCATGTGACAGGCTCTCAGCCAACCTGACCAGAGGCTGAAGAATGCCCTTATCTCACACATGCCAAGACATGGAGTAATATAATGTCAGTCCTTGGAAATACATGAACAAAAAAATTAATATTCAAGTTTTAAAGCCCAGATGCCAGTAAAAACTCTCTTGTGCAATGATTGTAGATGAAGCGTCTGATGTTTTCAGTAACTCAGAGTGTCCACCGCGAGTGTCCTGATGCACCTCCTTAAATGTTGTGTTTTAGGCCAGGCATGGTGGCTCACGCCTATAATCCCAGCACCTTGAGAGGCCGAGGCAGGTGGATCTCACTTGAGGTCAGGAGTTTGAGAGCAGCCTGGCCAATGTGGTGAAACTCCATCTCTACTGAAAATACAAAAATTAGCCAGGCATGGTAGTGCATGATTATAATCCCAGCTACTTGGGAGGCAGAGGCAGGAGAATTACTTGAACTCAGGAGGTGGAGGTTGCAGTGAGCCGAGATGGTACGACCACTCCAACATGGGCAACAGACTAAGACTCCGTCTCAGAAAAAAAAAAAAGGAAGGTATGCCTTAAGTACCTCACTCATTTCAATCTAGTGTCAACCATGATGCCCCAAATCATCAGATTGATAGCCATTATGTGCACCCAAGACAGCATTAATTTATTCACCAACTGCTTGTTCTGGGCCAGGTATTATGGTCACAAATATGGAAATCACAGTTGGTCATTTCCTTAAGGAGCTGCCGGCATTTGGAGGATACAGACATGAATGCAGATCATCTCAGCATCAGATGGAAGGCACTGAGAAGGAAGGGTATGCCGGCAACACCTCTGATCTCTGCTGTAGGTGGAAGTGACCACAGCAGGCTTCACAGAGAAGGTGACGCTCCAGCTTTGTCTTGAAGGTTGGGGAGGACTTTGGCACAAAATGACAATGGAGAGAAGTGCAATGTGCATACAGGTGGGAAAAGGGACAGGCTACATGGCTGGGGAAGGGGAGAGTGATTTGGAATGACCGAACTTTCTGGGCCAGAAAATGGCTCATCTCAGATTCCTGAAAGAAATATTCATTGAGGAGCTTCCAGGTTGGTGAACACATGGGCATATTGTGAGCACAGCACACCTGGAGAGGACACAGAAGCTCCACACCATGCATGTTTCTTCCACTTGGCTGTTTGTGAGTTGTATCCTTTATAATAAGCATATAATAAACAGGTAAACAATAAAAAAGAAGAGTGGAGGAGCCGGGCACAGTGGCTCACAGCTGTAATCTCAGCACTTTGGGAAGCTTAAGTGGGCAGATTGCCTGAGTTCAGGAATTCGAGACCACTCTGGGCAACAGAATGAAGCCCTGTCTCTACCAAAAAAAAAAAAAATTAGCAGGTTATAGTGGCATGTGGCTGTAGTCCCAGCTACTCAGGAGGTTGAGGTGGGAGGATCACTTGAGTCCAGGAGTTTGAGGCTGCAGTGACAAATGATCACACTCTTGTCTCTACCAAAAAAAAAAAAAATTAGCAGGTTATAGTGGCATGTGCCTGTAGTCCCAGCTACTCAGGAGGTTGAGGTGGGAGGATCACTTGAGTCCAAGAGGTTGAGGCTGCAGTGAGCCATGATCACACTCTAGCCTGGGCAACAGAATGACACCCTGTCTCAAAACACACAGAGAGAAAAGAAGTAGAAGAAAGGAAAGGAAATAAGGAATGGGGAAGAGGGAAAAGAAGAATGAAAGGAAAAAAAGGAAAGTCGTCACTAAGGTAAATAGTAGCATAATAATAATTTGTTGAGAATCAACTACATTTCAGAACCTTTACAGTCATTCATTATATCATTTAACCTTTACTATAATCCTATAAAATCCATATTAGGACTCATTCCTCCATCTGACAGGTAAGGGTGCCCAAAGGTTACATGACAGCCCATCATTCTCTAGCTACTAGGAAGCAAGGTCCCGGCCTTTCTGACTCTCTCCAGAGAGGGAAAGGAGTTACACCTTCACATTGACCAGGGCGTTTAAAATCTGTACTTCTGTGCCCAAGAGGTCCATAAAGTTGGTTGAGTCCAATAAATTTCTGAATAGACTTCCTCCTATAGTTGATTGGGATTTTTTGGGAGGAGTTGTTTATTTGTTTAATTTTTTTTAGTGAGATGGGTCTCGTTGTGTTGCTCAGGCTGCTCTTAAACTCCTGGGCTCAAGCAAACCTCCCACCTCAGCCTCCCAAAGTGCTGAGATTACAGGTGTGAGCCACCATGTCCGGACTTCTAGTTGACTGTTGATTCCTTAAATGCTTTTTCTCCCACCTTAAAGGGATGACAGATTCGTTAAGCTATGAGACACTATCTGCTCATTAACGTGTGCTAAATTGCCATGCAATTTCTATAGAATTAAATTACACCTTAATGAATAAGCAAATAATTCGTCAAGACTAATGTTACTCTCTTGAATGCCAAAGTAAGACTTGGACCATTTACTTATCAAATGTTGATTTAAAGAAAACTCACAATGAAATAATAAATAAATCATCAACTCAAAAGTTTAATTTGGTATTCCGGCTCAATCAGGAAAATATGCATAGCCCCAGGTACCCTCCTTGGTTTCCAAATAAGGTAGCAGTCAGAAATATGAGCCCATTCATTTTCATACAGCTGTACAATTACCTGCTAAGGCTATGTAGCTAAAATACACACACACACACACACACACACACACACCCCTCACTATTACACACACAAAGCCAAGCACCACAGCACCTATGCTACTTGATGGGAACCATATTCAAATGCAATAGAAATATTCAAAGCAAATTTGGTATTTTGTAGAATCTGCCTGGCCCTGAGCACCCCTGTAGATGGAGATAAGAAATAGGATCATCTTCCTGCTCTAGAGTTCTCAAAGTGTGGTCCCTGAACCAGCAGCAATAGCATCACCTGGGAACTTGTTAGAAATGCAAATCTCAGGTCACTCCCCTCCCACTCCACCCCCAGACCTGCTGACTCAGAAACTCTGGGGGTGGATGATTCTTCTAAGTGATGCTAATACAGCTACAGTTTGAATCACTACTGTGTATGTATAAAATACCAAAGGAGCTAGGGATTTTCCCCCAGATAGACCCAAGTATGAATTCTAGTGGATAAATACCAGTTGTATTACCTAGGCTGGTTATTTCACTTCTCTGAGCCTCACTGTTATCTTCTTTTTCAAAAGAAAATTAAGAGATGAATGATACCACCTTTGTAACATTGCGGGTGAGGCCACTGAGATGACCCAAGTGATGCCAGCAGAGCGAACACAGACCTCCATGGATTTGGCATCATCCCCTCTCCCTTCTACGTTCCCATTCGAAGGGCTTATTTCCAAGAATCCCCTTCCCATGTGGTTCCCAGCAGAGTCTGCCCATGAAAGGACTTGGCTAGACCCAGAAAGCACAGAGGAGGTGGGGTCAATAGCCTTGGAGGTAGTTGCAGCCGGGCCTGTGTGGTTCATGCAGCTTCCCACATGGTTCCTGAGAACCACCAGCTTTCCCACCATAGTCTAAGAACATTAGGTTGGCATTTCCACACATTCTTGAGCATTAGAGCTCATGAGAACTTCTGTTATGGTGCTTCAGGATAAGTACAGCCATGATAGAGATCCAAATGTCTTTTATAGTCCTAAGTCCTTTGAATAAAGCCCTTACTCCCTGGAATCTATAGTGTACCTTCTTCTCTCCAACCAAACCCTAAGATACACATCTAATTTCCGTTCTTACCCAGGAATACCTTATTTCTATAATAAGCAGTAAAACCGACTTTCTCCAGACTCGAGGGAAAGTCCTGGGATCAAAGAAAGACTTTCCTTTCTTTAGAGACTTTCTTTAAAGACTTTCCTTCAAAGAATCATGCAGGTTCACTGTCACATTACACTCATATATCCATAACCTATTTTTGTATTTTAAATGACTGCTTACAGATTTCCTGCAATTTTGAGTGTGATTTTGCTTCGTTGCAAGCCACCTGCCCCCATGGAAACCAATCATCATTATTTATGCAAATCAATGGAGAAATATGATTCAATTAACAGAAACTTGCTTAACAGTCATCATGCATTGGCTTGTTTTTTATTTGACTTTTAATGTTTTTATAATGTCACATAAGCCGTTTTTCTCCCCTCTTCCAGAAAATGACTAAATGTAAAAGACAAAATAATAATGAAACCTCAAATAGGTAAAGCATTTACAGCACTTCAAAGCCTCCTGATAGTTTATCTCTGGTCAACAGATATTCTCAGACTCCTGCAGAGAACGAGAATGAGATGCAGAGAGGTCACACAGGTTGTTAGAGAAGAGCAGTAACTAGTACTGCAGTTCCCCGAAGGCTCTAACAAATCCCAGGTCCTTGTTGCATGAAAATAAGTCTGTGATTAGATACTAAATAAATTATCTAGTCCTCAGTAATAAATTCCTTATTAGCAGAATTAGGTCACAGCTACAAAAGTGGTTCTCTCTCTCTCTCTCTGTCTCTCTGTCTGCTAAAAAAAGACTTTTTTTTGGAATTTTACCCATGAAAATCTGAACGGGAATTTGAGTTCTTTGGCTAAAAGGTTTTTCTCAGAACATGGGCAGCTTTCCAGACTTCTGTTTTATAATGAATATTCCTACTATTTTTGACTTCTCAGTTTTCCAAGGCCATGGCTACCCAATTTGGCTGTCAGAAGAATGTTGTTACACTAAATCTGTTAAGCTCTGCAACGCAGAAGATTTCCTGAAACCAATTCATAGAGATGGTATCATTGAGGATATGGAGGAGGAAAATATCCTAAGAGATTGGTCCCATTGATTTTTAAGTTGGGTAAGAAAATATAACTGGTGGTGAACATGAAAGTTGAGGCATATTCTAAAATGAAACCTTAGAACAAGAAAGAAAAATAAAAAATGAAAATAAGTGGCAAAGATATCCATATAAATCTCTCATACTAAATTTTTAAAATCTCTCACACTGAGTTGAGTGTATAAACAGGATGAATGCTACCCAGACAACTGCAGCTTTTGTCTCCTAGGGTTAGATGGTCCCTCCAGGCAGCCTGCTTCATCAGGATCTAACGTGACCCTTCAAATTGTCTCTCAGAGATGACCAGCCATGTCTGGTCCATGGGAAGCATGGAAATTGAGAGACAGGATGCTTGACGATTCATTTGAAAAGAGCTGTTCCCTACCTAAAGGAAGGCTTGCTTTCTAATACTGTGTTAGTTATCCTTTGCTGCATAACATATCATCCTAAAGCTCAGTGACTCAAAACAACCATAATGATTTGTAATTTCTCACGGTTCTATGCCTGCGGAATTCAGGAGCAACTTGGCTGGTCAGTTCCTACCTGGGATTTCACAAGGTTGCAATCAAATGTCCTCCAGGACTGCTGTTATATGAAGGCTTGATGTGGGCTGGAAGATCCACTCAAAGGTGGATTATTCACATAGATGGCAGAGTGAGTACTGGCTTTCGACAAGTTCTTCTCTGCAATGTCCTCTCCATGGGGTTACTCGAGTGTCCTGTAGGGATGGTAGCTGGCTTCCTCCTGAGTAAGCAAATCAGGAAAACAAAGCCAAAATGCTACAATACCTTTTATGACCTACCCTCAGAAGTAACGCCTTGTTATTTCTGCCATATTCTATTGGTCACATAGGTCAGGGCTAAATTTTTATAGGAGGTCATAAAAATCAAGAGGCAAGGATCACTGGGGACCTTTTGGAGGTCTGGCTAGCACAAATACTGATGCAGTCTGGGCGCAGTAGCTCACATCTGTAATGCCAGCATTTTGGAAGGCTGAGGCAGGGGGATAACTTGAGACCAGGAGCTCCGGGCCAGCCTAAACAGCATAGTGCAGCCCCCACCTCTAAAATAATAATAATAATAACTCATGCATTGCATATGACTTACACTGAGAAATCTAGAAAAGGCTGGCTAATGCAGTAGTGTCAACAGAGTGCAGGGCAAAGGATGTGGCATTTCATGGGCCAGATGTGGAGCTCTCTGGGAGAGACCTGATGTGGAGTCACCTAATTGGAAACATGGGTATAAAGGACCAGGGGCTAGACTCATGAATATGAAGCCTGTATAGCCACACAGGGTCCTCCACTCAGTAGGACCTCACACTTTGGTGTAATGCACTGACATTGTCTTCTTGAAATTCGGAATACTTTTTGAACAAGGATCCTGACATTTTCATTTTGCACTGGGCCTCACAAATTATGTAGCCTTTCCTGCCTCAGCAGCCAAAGGTGAAAATAATGACCTATGGAAATAAAGAGGTGATCGCTCTGTCAGGAAACCATGGATGTCAGGTCCCCAGGGATAGGGTTTCCTAATGAACTCATAAAAGCATCTGTAAGAAAGTAAGTTCTAAACTGCTGCAAAAACTAAACATATCTAATTGCTAGATTTCTTCAATAGCCTGAGTTCCTCCAAAAAGCAGAGCTTAAGACAAGGGTTTGCATGCAGGTAGTTTGTTTAGGGAAATGACCACTAAAATAAAAAATGGGAGTTAGAAAGAGTAAAAGGGGAGGAGAAAGAGCTGGTACAAGGTTGCATCATTGAACTCATTGCTCTGTGGGCAACTGGGGCTCAATCTCACCAGAGGGCTTGCTAAGGAGCTTTGTAGGATGCTCTGCAAGATTGATCTTCTAAGACAAAGAAAGAGGAATCATTTGTCCTCCAATTGCCACCCTGATGGCCAAACATTGCTCTATGGGTTTATAATGCTCTCATGCATGCATCAGAAAGGCTGAGTGGATTCCTTTGGGATGCTGCAGGGTGGAAGCAAAGAAGCCCTAGAACAGAAAGCAAAGAATACGCTATGTTTCCAAGCGAATCCCATTACAGCTGGTCGCTGAAGCAAGAGATGGAGTGAAAAAGTGGATGCTAGGGGCTCCCATGGCACTACAATCTCCATGCCAAAGTCAGCCAAGCAATAACTTTCTTGCTCCTCTACTCACTCCTTCCCTGAACTCCATCCCTGGGGAGATGGGGGAGGGAAAAACTAGCAAAGATAGAAGAAACTATCTCTAGCCCTTCCCCAGTTGAGGCTTCCCTCTTGAGCTAGCAGAAGGCAAAAGCCTCAACTGTAATCAATTTGGAATTACACGGGAACAGGTAGTTTAATTCCTCCATTTGAGACGTTGCTTTATGATAAAGTGAAAAGAGCCTAGAAAAGTCCTGGGGCCTGTCTGAGTTTTCTTCTAGGGCCATGGGGATTAACAAGCCCCCAGAGTGTACTTAAAAGGGGTTGGATGGTGTAAGCTGGAGAAAGCTACTTTGTGATTATTTCCTCTAAGCTTGTTCATCCTAATCGAAGACATTAGAAATATCCAGAATGCACTTGATAAAACAAGAAGACAATGTTAAGGGGGCGAGGGGGAATGTGTTGTTAGTTGAATTCCTTTCATGACACAAAAATGGAAGGCAGAACTCACATCCATTTCATATTTCTTTGCTTTTTGAGATGGTGTTCATTCTGCCTGAAATATCCTGCTCCACTATCCAGTTCACCTCCCCTATCATTTGTCCCCTCCTGAGACAGGGAGGGTTTTCTTATCATCATTATATAGTATTATCATGTGTATAGTCTGCCTTATACTAGAAATATTTATGGAGACTTTTTTAAAAATAGAGCAAAAATGACACAAATTTTCCATTTTATGGAAAATGAAAGATAAAAAATAAAAACCAAGTGCAGGAAATTACAACAGAGTACAGAGCGAGACCCTGTCTGTTGCTCTACACATACCTTAAGTCACTGACAGGTGCTAGGGGTACAATTTTGGCTCTCAACTCTATTTTGTACCAGCAGCTGATACAAAAAAAGGGAACCCGATCCAGTCTCAGTCAGCAACCATAAGGCAAAACCGCACCTCTTCTCAGGAAAAGTAGAGCTACTTCTGATTCTGAAGTCAGGTGGACAATTGCCTCTAGGGTTCTCCTAAAGAGGCACACAATGTACAAAAATTGAACAAAGGCCGGGCACCATGGCTCACGCCTACAATCCCAGCACTTTGGGAGGCCAAAGGATCCAGCGAGGCAGGAGGATCACGAGGTGAGGAGATGGAGACCATCCTGGCTAACATGGTGAAACCCCGTCTCTACTAAAAATACACAAAAATTAGCCTGGTGTGGTGGCGGGTGCCTGTAGTCCCAGCTACTGAGGAGGCAGGAGAATGGCGTGAACCCGGGAGGCAACAGAGCTTGCAGTGAGCAGAGATCGCACCACTGCACTCCAGTCTG
>NW_012114821.1:17689076-17699798 GCF_000951035.1 Colobus angolensis palliatus | reverse complement strand
CAGTTTCACCATATTGGCCAGGTTGATCTCAAACTCCTGACCTTGTGATCTGCCCACCTCAGTCTCCCAAAGTGCTGGGATTACAGGAGTGAACCACCGCACCTGGCCCAAGCACTTCTTATAATGTCCCTCAATCTGTGACACAGAAATGACAAACAGGAGAGAATCACCAAGACCGAGGCTGACTGCAGACACCTTCGGGCCACCAGGCACTATGGCTTTAATCTCCTTCATTGCACTCACCATTTCTCATTGCAGTCATTTCTGCATGCATCTTTCTCCCTTTATTTTTTTTTTATTTTTTTTTGAGACGGAGTCTCGCTCTGTTGCCCAGGCTGGAGTGCAGTGGTGCGATCTCGGCTCACTGCAAGCTCCGCCTCCCGGGTTTAGGCCATTCTCCTGCCTCAGCCTCCCGAGTAGCTGGGACTACAGGCGCCCACCACCTCGCCCGGCTAGTTTTTTGTATTTTTAGTAGAGACGGAGTTTCACCGTGGTCTCGATCTCCTGACCTTGTGATCCGCCCACCTCGGCCTCCCAAAGTGCTGGGATTACAGGCGTGAGCCACTGCGCCCGGCCCCTCCCTTTATTTTTTATTATTTGTTTAATTTTTGAGACAGGGTCTCACTCTGTAGCCAAGTCTGGAGTGCAGTGGTGCAATCACGGCTCACTGCAACCTCAACTTCCCAGGCTTAAATGATCCTCCCACCTCAGCCTCCTGAATACCTGGGAACATAGATGTGTGTCACAATGCCCCACTAATTTTTTTAAATTATTTTTTATAGATACAGTGTCTTGAGGGTTAAAAGCCATGTCTTGTTTATGTCTGTGCCACCACTGCCAAACATTTGACTTGGTATATATACAGCAAGATATTTTCTGCATAAATGAGAGAATTACAGATTAATGCTTTTAATTAATGCGAGGCAACATGGAAAGCAGGAGACAAATGATCAGATGCCACTTCGTCTGGAGCTCTTGAGAAACTAAATCATGCACAAATGAGATCAGCCAGCCTCTAGGCTGCAAGAAGCAAGGTGGGATGGAATACTCTTAGCTTCCAGTCAACCTCTGAGTGAAAGTATTGAAATGTATTGTACAGAGATCACAGTTTACAAAGTGTCTCAAAACTTGTCATCAACATCCATGTTGGTTACTTATTTCTCATAGCCATATCTGCACAGCATGTGCACCATGTTGACCAGGCTGGTCTCGAAGTCCTGACCTCGGCTTCCCCAAGTGCTGGGATTACAGGCGTGAGTCACTGCGCCCCGCCCCATTTCTTTTGAGATTTCATCTTAGAATTTCAGCCATCTCTGAATTTCACTTAGATGGGTCTCTTTGGTTGGAGGACCAGCGTGATAAGTCTTGATGTGAATTTTGACTTAGTAGTAGATAGTGTTCTTTTTTAGTTTTGTTTTGTTTTTGAGACAGGGTCTCACTCTGTTTCCCAGGCTGAAGTGCAGTGGTGTGATCACAGCTCCCTGCAGCCTTGACCTCCTAGACTCAAGCAATCCTGCCACCTCAGCCTCCTGAGTAGAAACTTAGCATGTGCCACCGTGCCTGGCTAATTTTTTTTTTTTTTTTTTTTTTTTTTTTTTTTTTTGAGACAGAGTCTTACTCCGCCTCCAGAGGTCAAGCGATTCTCGTGCCTAAGCCTCTCAAGTAGCTGGGATTACCATGTGCCACCGCACCCAGCTAATTTTGGTATTTGGTATTTTTAGTAGAGACAGACTCCTAGCCTCAAGTGATCCACCCGCCTTAGCCTCCCAAAGTGCTGGGATTACAGGCGTGAGCCACCTTGCCTGGCTAACATCTTTTTCTACAGGCAATTTTTTTTTTTTTTGGATCGAGTCTTGCTGTGTCGCCCAAGCTGGAGTACAGTGGCACGATCTCGGCTCACTGCAACCTCCACCTCCCAGGTTCAAGCATTTCTCCTGCCTCAGCCTACCGAGTAGCTGGGACTACAGGCTCCCACCACCATGCCTGGCTAATTTTTGTATTTTTAGTTGAGATGGGGTTTCACCATATTGGCCAGGCTGGTCTCAAACTCCTGACCTTGTGATCTGCCCGCCTTGGTCTCCCAAAGTGCTAGGATTACAGGCATGAGCCACCACGCCTGGCTAAATTTTAAATTTTGTAGACACATGGTCTTACTGTGTTGCCCTGGCTGGTCTCAAACTCCAGGCCACCCAAAATACTGCGATTACAGGTGTGAGCCACCAATTGCAGCCTTTTTTTTTTTGTCTTTTACAAAATATAATACACTAAGATTTGAAGAAAACTTACTCATCTTTAAAAAGATTCAATGGCAATGAATCGCTTTTCTGCAAAGACTGGAGTTAGGAGAACCCTTGGTTGATGGCTTTGTTAATTTTTTTATTTTTTTTTTTTAAGATTCAGGTTCACACCTGTAATCCCAGCCCTTTGGGAGGCCAAGGTGGGCAGAGCACCTGAGATCAGGAGTTTGAGACCAGCCTGGCCAACATGGCAAAACTCCATCCTTACTAAAAATACAAAAATTAGCCGGGCGTGGTGGTGCACACCTGTAGTCCCAGCTACTCAGGAGGCTGAGGCAGGAGAATCGCTTGAACTTGAGAGGGGAAGGTTGAAGTGAACCAAGATTGTGCCACTGCACTCCAGCCTGGGTGACAGAGCGAGACTCTGTCTCAAAACAACAAACAAACGAAAAAAAAAAAAACAAAGTGCCCATTTGGTCAAGAGTTCAATTCACGATAATCAAGCAGCTCCTAACACAGCTCTCTAGTCACATTTTCAGATTTAGCTTTTGGGGGAAAAAAAAAGTCTATATTTCCCTGTAGCTCTATGGGATAAACCTTCCATACCTCTCTTGGATTATTATATTTGAAGGATTCCTGAGATACGGAATGAAAGAACTAGCAAAAAGCTATAATGATCGCTCATATTTGATGTTAATTAGAGAAGAAAACAAATCCCTTGCTCTCCTCCCTCAGCTGGGACGGGATTCTTTTCCATGATGCCTCCATGGTTTTTCTTGCCTTGCCTTGAGTGCAAAGGCGATGTGCATTTTTCAGAAGGAAAGATGGCAAACATGCCCATCTCAACACAAATACATTTTATTAGGTATATATACTCTGCAGAATCCCCCCACCCCCCACCCCCACACACACACACAAAATCTAAATGTGCTTTTTATTTTATTATTATTTTTTTTTTTTTGAGAGGGAGTCTCGCGCTGCCCCCAGGCTGGAGTGCAGTGGCGCGATCTCCGCTCGCTGTAAGCTCCGCCTCCCGGGTTCACGCCATTCTCCTGCCTCAGCCTCCAGAGTAGCTGGGACTACAGGTGCCCGCCGCTACGCCCGGCTAATTTTTTTTTTTTTTGTATTTTTAGTAGAGATAGGGTTTCACTGTGTTAACCAGGATGGTCTCGATCTCCTGACCTCGTGATCCGCCCACCTTGGCCTCCCAAAGTGCTGGGATTACAGGCGTGAGCCACTGCGCCCGGCCTAAATGTGCTTTTTAAAAAGGCTGGGCTGGTTTAAAATGTTCTCAGAACCAAAGCAACATACCCCTTTCAGAGCGCTGGAGAAAAAGCTGTTGAACAAGCTCTCATGGCTCAACAGTGGAGATCTGAACAACATATCTGACTCTTAATTTGAGAAGAGAGGCCTTCCTCTTAACCTGTATTTTTGGCTCACTCAAAAAAAAAAAAAAAGTGCTCCTGTCAGCCTTTAATTTCTCTGCCTGGGTCTCTAGTCTGAGGACAGTGTCCTTTTAGAAGACTTCGGCAATTTCTGTGGAGCCATGTTTAAACTGGGCAAGTGGAAAACTAACTCCCTTTAATAAAAGTGGCATTGTTTTGCAGTCAGGTAATTCCAAGTGGGCTCGCTGGTTACTTTCCATGGGAATAGTCTTTGAGGAAGAAAGGGCCTTTGTTGAGTTTTGTTTTGTTTTGAGAACAGTCAATTGGTTCTTTCTACTCTTCCTTCTGGGGCGCCAATCTTTCCAAGGATAACCACAAAGTGCAAGCAAAAATAATGAAAAAGGAAAGAAAGAAAGAAAATCCGTATGCAAACCCAGGCTGTCATTATCTGGGGTTGTTTTCGGCCATTCTTGTCTTCTGACTCCTACCTGGCACACAGATCACTGCTGCTCATTACTGTCTATCTTGTACACGCCTTGCTCGTACATATGGAGGACCAGGGAGGAAAAGCATTGCTGTAAATTTCCTCCTTCTCAAGGAATCCTACTCCCTGAGTTTCTACTTCAGTGACTTCTCACCTTCAGACTCACTAAGGTTGTTCTTGTTTGGCTTCAGATAAGTGGCTGAGATTTTAATTGTTCGAAATTGGTCTGTTTATCAGGGTAACTCTTTCAGTTTTCTTCAAGACAAATGATTAGGTCCTTCGGTCTTTATCAGTATATTAAGTATGTTCTTCAGGTGTGGACTTAACTTTGCCCTCTACTCCCAGCAACCGTTTCCTTTCATAACTTGGGTGTAGTTTAAACACACACACACACACACACACACACACACACACACTCTTACTGGGAGTTATTTTGGAAAGTGTGTTCTTTATCAGTGACACCATACCAACCTCAAAAGAGTCAAGGATTCCTTAAAAAGGGGAAGATTTTCTATATTAAGTCTGAATTGAGAAAGGGGGAAAGAAAGGAGTAAAACAGAGAGTGATAGCAAAAATTAGGAGGTCTCAATGGATTGAAAAGGTAGCAATAAAGGACATTAAGTGTGCACAATCGCTGGGTTCTCTGTATTTTCTCATTTCATCCTTAGGACAACTTAGAGAGATAAGAAACCATATTTTCTCTTTTTAACAGATGAAGAAATTGAAGTGGAGAAAGATAAGAAGCTTGCCCAAAGGCAATGAATGGTAGAATATCTCAATAAGCCAAACTATTTTCAACTTTTTACCGATGAAGTAACTAAGGTTCAGAAATGTAAAGCAATTTGCTCAAGGTTAACCAGCAAATCAGTAGAAGAGCTATGATTCAAGCCAGGTGTGTTGCTCCAAAGTAATTTCAAGGCAAAACCTGAAAAGCAGGAACTGGAAGATGAATGAATATATACTATGAGATGATCTTGTCCTAGTTTAAATAAATCTCAGCCAGCAGCCATCCAAAGAATCTGCTGGAGGAGAAGTGCAGGCTTTTATTGCTCAAGATAGGCTAAGCTATGCTGCAATAATAAATAAAGCCTGAAATTTCAGTGGCTTATAAAAAAAAAAGAAGAAAGAAAGAAAAAAAAAAACATTTGATTCTTACTCACACAAGTCCACTGCTGGTCAAGCAACTCTGCAGTGCAGCTTTCTTTGGTACTTCCAGTATTCAGACTTCTTTCATCCTGTGGTTCCATCATCCCAATAGAACAATTCTATGGTCACCCCAAAGAAGAAAAGAAAAAAAGAGGAGGCACAATACTCTTTATAACCTTGGCTGTGAAGTAACATGCATCATTGCCCTCACAGCCCATGGCCAGAACCAATCACTGGCGCCAGTCTTCCTGCAAGGGAAGTCAGGAGACATAAGCAACCCCTTGGGTATTTGGTGGGTGGTAAGTACAACTGTGTGACACTCCCCAACTTTCCTTGGCCTCATTTTTTTTTTTTTTTTTTTTGAGACAGAGTCTCACTGTATCACCCGGGCTAGAGTGCAGTGGCACGGTCTCGTCTCACTGCAACCTCCACCTCCCAGGTTCAAGCTATTCTTGTGCCTCAGCCTCCTAAATAGCTGGGACTACAGGTGTATATCACCATGCCTGGCTAATTTTTGTATTTTTAGTAGAGATGGGATTTCACCACATTGGCCAGACTGGTCTCAAACTCCTGGCATCAAGTGATCTGCCCGCTTTAGCCTCCCAAAGTGCTGGGATTACAGGCATGAGCCACCATACCTGGCCTCCTTGGCCTCATTCTTGAATTTTTAATGTCTCTGTAAAGAAATGAACACCATTAAACCTTAGTATTGGCCTTTTGGGAGTAGCAACAGGTTAAAGCAATTGCAAAATGCTTTCTTCAACAAAGTAGTAACACCTGAAATTTGAGTCATGATGGGGATCTTTAGAATCTCTGGCTATTCCTGAAAAATCTGGAGGTTACCGCTGCAGCCCTCATATGATGGTTTCCCAAAAAAATGCAGGAGATCCTCCCACCTCCACATTTAAGAAAAACTGAGAACACCCACCTTCTCGACTGGTTTATGATGGGTTATCTTCAGAACAAAAGAACTATTCTAATTTCAGAGACTTTCAAACAAACTGAGTGTTTAACACATAGGCCTTTTGATTCCCACAGGAGGAACCATCACATAAGTTTATGTTGTTACGTGAAATATACCCAGGGTGGAATCTCACTAATAAGCCATTGAAGTTGAGCTTAGGCAGAGATGATCCATTAGCTGGATCCAAGGTAACATAGGAACTCAGATTCCTCAAGTGCAGCCTCAACTGCATTCATTTCATATACCTGCACCATGTCAGGCTCTCATTAGGTAAAAGAGTATTAGTCAATGCATTTTGTTTTTTGCAAGTGACAGAAACCCAACTCCCACTGTCCTCAAACAAGATAGGGAAGGTTTTGGCTCCTGTAACCAACCACTACCACATAGAGAAAGCCTGCTTGAGAATGAAGCCAGCCCAGAGGAAAGCAGGGCCAAGAGGAGAGGGCAGAGTTTTTAGGAGTTGATCAAACCCTTGATCCAACTGTACCTGAAGGAAACATGGAGTTGGGTAAGCAACAAATTTAAGGTTTTTAAAATGTGTTGTATAATATTTTGTTTGCTTAGGCTTATTAGATACTAGTTTCTATTGCATATAACTGACAGCCCCAGCCAATAAATATGCTGAGTAAAGTAAAGGACACAGTGAAGTTGTCCTATAAAAAAATGTCACTGACCTTGGTTTCTCTGTCTTTCCCAAGTCAGTGTTCATACATAGCGATGTATTACACTCCTACTAAATAAGAAGCCCTGTTCTAGGTGCTTCAGATATAGAAATGAAGACACACAAAGACTCTGCCATTGTGGAGTTTATATTCCAGTAGGGGAAATGTAAAGCAAATAAATAGATAGGATGTCTGGTCTTAGGTCAAATGGGGAAGTTTGGTGATTACCGCTTTAATTCCAGGGAAGTCTCAATTCAGAGGATACCAACTGGCCTCATAATCTGTCCCTAGAGAATGGTCAGTCTCTGGGTAAATGTCATCCCAACCTCTCATCTCCATAACTGAGATAGTACATTTCCTTTTGCCTTTCAAGTGTGACAGCCATTCCTTTTCATTAGCCAAGAGAACAATGGACAGATTGAAAAGAACCCCAAGCTAGAAGTATATGAACATAGATCATTGTCCCAGCTCTGTTACCAATAAGCAGCCCTTCCCCTGTCCCTGTTATATGATTTAATGATAGAATGGGTTGGACGATACAGCATTGCTTTCAGTGACTCCAAGAGCAATGCCAGAAATTCTACTGTAGACATCTACCACAATTCCTGGTTCATGGTACATGCATGATATATATTTACGAATTAGTTCTCAGCTGATTAGTTAACTGAGATGCATGGAGATTAGAACCCACCACCTCTACCACAAGAACATGGTTATCAGAGAAGAAATATGTATCAATGTTACATATTTATTTTTAAATTATTTGTTTCCTAGATTCATTGTATATCTCCCTACAGGCAAGTTTCATGAGACTAGGGATTTTGTCTGGTTCATCTTTGTGGTCCAGGGCCTATGTAGTGCTCACTAAAATGGAGGAATGAGTGAATGAATACCATAAGAGTTTACAGAGTGAGCCAGGGAAAGCTTATGAAGATGGGACATTTGAGCAGAATATAGGAAGATTCTTAGAATTTAAAAAGCGGGCTGGGCATAGTGGCTCATGCCTGTAATCCCAGTACTCTGGGAGGCTCTCGGGTGGATCACCTGAGGTCAGGAGTTTGAGACCAGCCTGGTCAGCATGATGAAACCCAGTCTCTACAAAAATACAAAAATTAGCCAGGCTTGGTGGTGGGCAACAAGAGTGAAACTGTCTCAAAAAAAAAAGCAAAACTTTTAATTTAGAACTTTGCTTTAGCACTGTCAATCTGAAAGCAGTATTACAATGGATTGTCAAAGCAAGAGACTAAAGTTGGGAAACAGTCCAAAAAAATAGGAAAAAATGAGATTTAGAAAGGCATGAACAGGAGGAATTATCGTAACAACCCACCCCAGCATGTAATCCCTTTGAAAAATAGTAACTTTACAGTGGAATAATCTGGCAAACACTTCTCTAACCAAGTGTTCAAAGCTGATATCCATCACCATTGATGTCAACTGGATATCATGTACCCCCTGATGTGATGAAAAGGGCACTTCACATCTGTAATATTTTTTTCCTAAAAACCCAAAACGTTGGTCTAATTATGAAAAAAAAAATCAGCCAAATGCAAATTGAAGGATACTTTACAAAATACTTGACTAGTACTCCTCAAAACTGTCAAAGTCATGAAAGCAAGGAAGACTGAGAAACTGTTACAGATAAAAGGGAACTAATAAAACGTAACACTAAATGCATTGTTGTATCTTGTATTGGATTCTGAAATAGTGGAAAGGGTATTAGCAAAAACTGGTAAAATTGAAAAAATTATCTGCAGCTTAATTAGTAGTAACATACAAATGCTAGTTTCTTAGTTGTCACAAACAATGTGATGATAAATTAGGAGTCATTGAAACCAGGTGACAGCTATATTATCTTTTCAACTTTCCCACAAATTTTAAATTAACCCTAAATTTTTTAAAGTAATGTTTTAAAATAACATGCATTTATTTAGCTTACAATTGTACAGGTGGATAATTTCAAGTGGGCTCCACTGAGTGGTTCTTCTAGTCTTGGCTGGGTTACGGTCAGCTCAACAATGCAGTTCTGCCTCTAGAGACTTGCTGGCTTTTGGCTGGAGCACCTTGGCTTTGATAGGCATGATCTCTTGTTCCCCCAAAATCTAGCCTGATTTGTTTCCATAGTGCCTGGGCAAATTTCCAAGAACAAGTGGAAGTGAACACAAGTGTACAAAGCTTCTTGAAGCCTAAGTTCAGAACTGGTACATCATCAACTCCATCTCATTTTTGTGTCCAAAGCAAGTCATAAGGCCAACTCAGATCCAGGGGAAGGAAACAGGTATCACCTTTTGACAGCACAGCTGCACAGGCATGTTGTAGGGTGCATGAATTTCTGCCATATCTACAGTCTTTCATGTGGTATTTAGTTTCTTTCTCCTTGAATCTTAGAGCAGTTCTGAATGGTCAAGAGCAGTTCAGTTGAATTGCTTCTTGTCATTTATTTGCAGCCACTGGCAGGGTAGAAGCTTGGGGGTGCAGAGGTCTAGCATCAGCGATTCTCTCTCTTTTTCTTTTTTCATCAGTTATTTTCATTAGGAATCTGGTATCTGTGAAACAACAATGATTTGCAAGCATCGTTCTGAAACCCAGCTCCTCCATTTATTAGCTCTGTAATCTTTGCCCATTTTTACCTGTTTACACCTCAGTTTCCTCTTTCATAAAATGGAGATAAGAGTAACAATGTTACGGTGTTATGAGGATGAAATGTATGTAAGGCCATACCTGGCAGCCCCTCCCCTTGCCCAGCCTAGATTTGCCTGTAGGAAAAGAAAAATACTGTTGTGCAAATCTTGCCCAAGAAGTTTCTAGCTCAGTGAGATATCACAGCTCTGCTGCAAAGGTCAACTCAAAGCAGCTTCCGAACTCACCTGGCCTCCTGAAGGAATAGACCATCCTCAGAAGAGCCTGAATTGGATAACAGTTAACTAGGCACCAGCCTTCAAGCTTAACATCTCATTTCCTTTCTTAAGACACTCAGTTAGGAGGACATTACCATTTTAGCTGCATGGAGAACTAGCCCTGGAGAACTTAAGATCACAAAGCTATGGAGTAAGAGAACAGGGATTAGAATCGAGCTGTTGGACCCTCAAGCCCAAGCTGGTAACTACTGTGTATTCCCCCACTCCTTGCTATATTATCCTCTGCCACCCAGGCCCCCACTTAATAACAGGCTCTATTCCAAGACACTGCATAGTTCTTGATGGGGACTTTGGTGCTCCAGGGACAAACTCTGAGCAGCATTTGGCCACTATGTGCTAAATTAAAAACTCCAAATACCCTTCACCTTCCCCAGTGGAACTATTTCCAGCATTGTTATTCAAGCTCCCCTCTCCTAAAACTGCAGTTATTTAGAAGCAAAACATTAGGGAGCAAGATAATGAGGCTTTGAAATTGCCAACATTACTCATCCCCAAAGCTCAAATGGAAGCATTCACAGCTTCCCTTCCTCTCCTGGTGACAACCAATGTCTCCAATTCACCACTGAGGAACTGGGAGAGGTGTGAAGATGCAAAATTTCTACACTTTCAGAGCTGGAAGGGAGTTTAAGGCAGCTAGTCCCAGTGCACAGATGCAAAAATGAAGCCTGGAGAGAAAGGGATTTGTCCACAGAGCTAACCAGAAATGTGAGAAATCCAAAGGGTTTTTCTGTCCAGTATTGCATCTGATCCTGACAAGAACGTTGTGGAGCAGCAGAGCACATATATTTTGGAGAAGACAGGCTGAGTTAGCCAATGTAGGGCATCCAGAGTGTCTGCAGCAACACTGAGACTAGAACCACCCACCTACTCCTGCTGCATCACACAAGATTTGTCTAGGCTGATTCCGATTTTTTTTTTTTTTTTTTTTT
>NW_012114821.1:17672130-17688756 GCF_000951035.1 Colobus angolensis palliatus | reverse complement strand
TTTAATGAAGTCTGCTCTGTCACCCAGGCTGGAGTACAGTGGCGCAATCTTGGCTTACTGCATTCTCCGCCTCCCGGGTTCAAGCAGTTCTCCTGCCTCAGCCTCCCAAGTAGCTGAGACTACAGGTGCCCACCACCACACCCAGCTAATTTTTGTATTTTTTTTAGTAGAGATGAGATTTCACCATGTTGGCCAAATTGGTTTCAAATTCCTGACCTCAGGCAATCCGCCCGATTTAGCGTCCCAATGTGCTGAGATTACAGTCATGAGCCACCGCACCAGGCCTGATTCTGATTCTTAACTGCGTGTCTTCATGTAAGTCATGACTTCTCTAACCTCAGTTTTCTCAACTATAAAATTAGAATCAGGATGATTCTGAGTGCTGAGTGATTAAAATGAAATAATGATCCATCAAGCTCTAGGTGTAGAATTAGCATGTGACACATGCTGCAAAAATGATAGCTGTTTATATGATAATTTTTGTACCGAAGCTTATGTTTTTTTTTGTTTTGTTTTATTTTGTTTTCTTTTTGTTTTTGTTTTGAGACAGGATCTCTTTCTGTCACCCAGGCTGGAGTGCAGTGGAAAGACCATGGCTCACTGCAACCTCTACCTCCCAGATTCAAGCAATTCTCATGCCTCAACCTCCCAAGTAGCTGGGACTAGAGGCATGCACCACCACACCTGGCTAATTTTTGTATTTTTAGTAGAGATGGAGCTCTTCTATGTTGGCCAGGCTGGACTTGAACTCCTGGCCTCAACCAATTAACCCACCCTAGCCTCCCAACGTGCTGGGATTAGAGGTGTGAGCCACTACACCCAGCCAAATTCAATATTTTTAAAAAATATTACTTAATAGGGTCAGGCATATGGCTCACGCCTGTAATCCCAGCACTTTGGAAAGTCAAGGCAGGAGGATCCCTTGGGCCCAGGAGTTTGAGGCCAGCCTGGGCAATATAGTGAGACCCCATCTCTTAAGAGACAAAATTAGCCAGGTGTAGTAGCCCAAGTCTGTAATCCTAGATACTAGGGAGGCTGAGATAGATGGGAGGATCACCTGAGTCTGGGAGGTCGAGGCTGCAGTGAGCTCTGATCAGCCACTGCCCTTCAATATAGTGAGACAGAGTCTCACTCTGTCCCCCCAGGCTGGAGTGCAGTTGCACAATCTCAGCTCACTGCATCCTTGACCTCCCCGGACTCAGGCGATCCTCCCAAACCTCAGCCTCCTGATTAGCTGGGCCTACAGGCGTGTGCCATCATGCCTGGCTAATTTTTGTATTTTTCTGTAGAGACAGGGTTTCGCCATGTTGGCCAGGCTGGTCTCGAACTCCTGGACTGCAATATGCCTGCCTCGGCCTCCCAAAGTGCTGGGATTAAAGGCATGAGCTACTGCGCCTGACCATTTTTTTTAAATCACAGGAAAAATGATTCAAAGTGTCACTTCAGAGACACAAAATTTTGTTTGAGTTCTGGTGTAATATTTAGATGATTTATTCACAGAAGGTGATCTGCTAATTCAGGGACCTTGTTTTATGGCCCAAATTCTTTCCAGTTCATTCAACTCCGCTTTCGCAGAGATGGGGGTAAACATAGCTTTCTGACAAACGTCCTCATTTTGACTTTAAGTAGCAAAGAAGTGTTAGTGTTCTGGTTGTTTCCTTTTGTTCATCATAGACAGCTAAATGGCACATAGGCCGTCTTGGCTCATACCTGTAA
Organism: Colobus angolensis palliatus; assembly: GCF_000951035.1. Classification (NCBI taxonomy): domain Eukaryota; kingdom Metazoa; phylum Chordata; class Mammalia; order Primates; family Cercopithecidae; genus Colobus; species Colobus angolensis. The sequence continues at coordinate 17,687,040 of NW_012114821.1, read as the reverse complement.
TCCCAGCACTTTGGCAGGCTGAGGCGGGCAGATTGCTTGAGTCCAGAAGTTCAAGACTAGCCGGGGCGATACAGTGAGACCCTGTCTCTGCACATCCCTGTAGTCTCAGCTACTCAGAAGGCTGAGGTAGGAGGATCGCTTGAGCCTGGCAAGTTCAAGAGAGCAGTGAGTCATGATCACAGCACTGCACTCCAACCCAGGTGAGAGTGAGAGATCCTGCCTCAAAAGAAATAAAAATGAAAGGCACATAATTCACAATCCATGTCAAGAAGACCTTGCTTACTCTGTTTTCTCAGTGGACTTTGAGGCCATTCTCTTTCTCCTGAACAATCTGTATCATAGGTAAGTTATACAGTCCCATCCCTCCAAAATTCTTACCTTTAAACACATTTCATGACAACAGGGTTTTGCAGCTAAAACCTTTACCCACAGAATTTTATCTTATCCATTAGTGGGACATCCAAGACATTTCCACCAACCCAATAGCGCACAAGTGAAGCTAAGTGAACATTTGTTGAAAAAAAATTACAAAATACTAAGTTTACATTGATTGAACACATATGTGCCAGGTACTATAAGCGCATTATATGCATTATCTTACTTATTCCTCCCAAGAATTCCATGAGGTAGGTACTGTTACTATCCCCATTTTAAAGATAAAGGATGGAGGCTGAGAGAGTTTCAGTAGTAGAGATTTATGGAGTAGGGACAAAAGTATTGGAACCTGATATCCTCTCTTCTCTAACTACCACACTGCCTAGTTCAGAAAGTACAAATCGGAGGAAGAACAAGTGAATGGACAGTTAATAGGATGTCCTATTGATTTCTTCAGGCTCTTACTCTCAGATGGCTAACTGAGGGTCTCCTGACCCTCCCTGCCATCAATCTCTTCTGCTTACTTCAACTGCTTGATTTAGTTGATACCTTTCAGGAAGCCAACGTTGGCTAATATCAACTTCAATGAAAATTTCGCTTTAGAGATGAACCAAAATGAACCACATTTTCCCATTGATAATTCACTTAAGCTTGGCTTATGCTCTCCAGTTTCAAAATCTCCATCCTGTCCTCTTCACACTGCCTGAATTTGAATCCCTGTTCCACCATTTCCTCTTTTTTTTTTTTTTTTTTTTTTTGAGATAGTGTCACTCTGACACCCAGGCTGGAGTGCAGTGGCATGACCTTGGCTCATTGCAACCTCTGCCTCCTGGGCGCAAGCGATTCTCTTGCCTCAGCCTCTCGAGTACCTGGAACTAAAGGCATGCACCACCACACCTGGCTAATTTTTGTATTTTTAGTAGAGACTGGCTTTTGACACATTACCCAGGCTGGTCTTAAACTCCTGGCCTCAAGTGATCTGCCCACCTTGGTACCATTTATTCTTGAGTCCCAGGCAAACTCACTTTCCCACACTGCAGTTACCTCTTTTGTAAAATGTAAATAAAATGGGCACTCATCTGATTGGGTTGCTGTGGGGACTAAATGATGAACACATGTAAGTGCTTATTGGAGAGTCAAAGACTGAAAATCTCTCCATCCTTTCAGTATGTCTCTGGGACTGCATTAATAATCACACCTGGAGAGGCAGAGGTTGCAGTGAGTCAAGATCATGCCACTGCACTCCACCCTGGGCGACAGGATTGAAACTTCGTCTTAAAATAATAATAACAACAATAATCTCACCCGGAGACAATGGCCAATATCTCAAGGCCCTTGATGAGTGAGAGTGTAGACCAAATCACGCTTCTGCTTCCCCCTGTCCATCCCCACCCCAGGTTTCATGTTGAGATTTTACAGAGAAAAAAACATAGTCCACTTGTAAAATAAACCAAATAAAGACTGGGCGTAGTGGCTTATGCCTGTAACCCCAGCACTTTGGGAGGTCAAGGTGGGTGGATTACTTGAGCCCAAGAGTTCGAGACCAGCCTTGCCAACATAGTGAAAGCTCATCTCTACAAAAAATGCAAAAATTAGCCAGGTGTGGTGGTGTACACCTGTAGTCCCAGCTACTCAGGAGGCTGAAGTGGGAGGATCACCTGAGCCCAGGAGGTTGAGGCTGCATTGAGCTGTGACCATGCCACTGCACTTCAGCCAGGTGACAGAGGCGAGGCCTTGTCTCAAGAAAAAAATAAAAATAAAATAAATCCAATAAAATGTCTGAAAACTCCTAACCTCTCAGTGTTCTGTAAGGCTCCTTTCATTGCAACTGTCAGCATCTTCAGTTCTGTGTCTTATGCACTGGGAGCCATCTCTGAAGCTCTTCCCATCCACCCACAGCACTTTTTATTACACTGCCAGGTGTAGCCATCATTTACAGGGGAGCAGCCCTCTATTCTGATAAGGCATAAAAAATGAGCTACGGACTGATCGTCCAGCCGTGTGTCCTTCTGCCTTATCTGCAAATCCCATTATCAGCAATTTTCTCAAGCCTATTCAGGTCACTTCATTCTCTTATCCTCACCTACAAATGCTCCTATTCAGTCTTTCTTGGGCTCCTTTAGGAAAATGCACTAATAATGTACTATCTATTTTTTAATTGGCGTATCAATTAAGATATGCTTCTGTCATTTGTGCAATTATTAGATGTGTTTCCACTGCAAAAGAAATGCAGACTACAGCAAAGCTGCTTTTAAAATGATAATAAACAGTACTGACATGAGTCTGGTTAGTATAGCACACTCATATATTCCTGAGGCAGTGCAAATTACAACATCTCCTTTTTTCCTCAAGCTTTACCAATATGAATCAAGGACTTTACAAATGCCTCTGACTCAATAATTCTGGATTCTACACTAAGCAAAGAATGCTAAATATTAAAAACAGCTTTATTCCCAGAGATGTTCATATCAGTGTTATTTACCATAGCAAATCAATGACACATTTCAAATTTTAAAAAGGAAATGATTAAATGAGGTATTTTATAATCACCTAATAGACTATTTTGCAGCCATTTAACATTTGCTCTCAATGATGCTGGCAATTTTTGTAACACAATGTGAAATGGGAAAAAAAGGCAGATACAAAGGAACATTTATAGCATGATTACAAATTTATAAAACAAAAACTTTCATTTAGAAGAAAGATAAGAAAATGTAAAGGCACAAAAATAAATGAATGTTATTATGGTAAATCCACAGGGCTGTGAGAAAGAATAAGGGTCCTAATTTAGACAGGAAGGTCAGGAAAGTCTCTCTGAAAATGTAGAGGATAAACAAAAATGAGCCAAGGAAAAAATTCATCAAGGAAGTAGCCAGGAAAGGCCAGGTGTGGTGGTTCACGCCCGTAATCCCAGCACTCAGATGGGCAGATCACCTGAGGCCAAGAGTTTGAGACCAGCCTGGCCAACATGGTGAAACCCCATCTCCACTAAAACTACAAAAATAGCTGGGTGTGGTGGTGCATGCCTGTAGTCCCAGCTACTCAGGAAGCTGAGGCAGGAGAATCGCTTGAACCCTGGGAGGTGGAGGCTGCAGTGAGCCGAGATCATGTCACTGCACTCCAGCCTTGGTGACAGATCGAGACTCCATCTCAAATAATAATAATAATAAAATTTATAAAGAAATAGCCAGAAAAAAATTAAATAGGAAATTTAAATTAAATTTAAAAATTAAATTTTTAAATTAACCAACGAAATAATTAATCAAGGAAAAAAATAGCATGTACAAAATTTCTGAGTCAGGAAAAACAGGATAAATAGGAATTACTGAGGTACTGACTATTAAATGCTAACTATACATTGACAGTTGAGTCGGAACTAAAATGTCCTTGCATTGAATAGTATTCATTTTATTTGTTGACAAGAAAACTTGCAACTAAAAGTCTGAGCCTGGCATGTGATAGGAAAGGGTAGTAACAATAGTACTCATCCCCAAGGCTGTCATGGAGTAAAGCCTTGCTAGACCTAAGCACTTAGAATAGGCCTGGCAAATGGCCAATAAGCACATAGAAAGTTGCTCAGTGTTGGCAGGGCATGGTGGCTCATGCCTTTAATCCCATTACTTTGGGAGGCTGAGGCAGGGCAGATTGCTTGAGCCCAGGAGTTCAATATCAGCTTAGGCAAGATGGTGAAACACTCTCTATGCAAAAAATACAACCATTAGCCATGCATGGTGGCATATGGCTATAGTCCCAGCTGTCCCAGCTACTCAGGAGGCTGGGATGGGAGTATCAATTGCGCTCTCAAGTTCGAGGCTGCAGTGAGCTGTGACTGTGCCACTGCACTCCAACCTGGGTGACAGAAAAGACCCTGTTTCAAAAAAAATAAACAAAAAAGAAAGGTAAGTCAAAAAGTACAGTAAGGTACCACTTCACACCCACTGACATGACTATAATGAAAAAGAGAGAAAGACAGATAACAAGTATTGACAAGGATGTGGAGAAAGTGAAACTTCATATACTGCTGGCAGGAATATAAAATGGTGCTGGCCGGGCACAGTGGCTCATTCCTCTAATCCCAGCACTTTGGGAGGCCAAGGATCACCTGAGGTCAGGAGTTCGAGACCAGCCTTGCCAGGGTGATACCCCATCTCTACTAAAAATACAAAAAAATTAGCTAGGTGTGGTGGCAGATACCTGTAATCCCAGCTACTCGGGACGCTGAGGCAGGAGAATCGCTTGAACCCAGGAGGCAGAGGTTGCAGTGAGCCGAGATTGTGCCATTGCACTCCAGCCTGGGGCAACAAGAGCAAAATTCCATCTCAAAAAATAATAATTAATTAACTAATTAATTAATAAAATGGTGCAACCACTTTGAAAAACAGTTCAGCACTTCCTCATATGGTAAGAATAGAATTACTATATGAAGGCTGGGTGTGGTGGTTCATGCCTGTAATCCCAGCACTTTGGGAGGCCAAGGCGGGTGGATTGCTTGAGCTCAGGATTCCAAGACCAACCTGGGCAACATGGTGAAACCCTGCCTCTACCAAAAATACCGAAAATTAGCTGGACGTGGTGGCATGCACCTGTGGTCCCAGCTACACGGGAGGCTGAGGTGGGAGGACTGCCTGAGCCCAGGGGGCAAAGGTTGCAGTGAGTGGAGACTGTTCCACTGCACCACTGCACTCCAGCCTGTGCAAAAGAGGGAGACCCCATCTCAAAAAAAAAAAAAAAAAAGCAAAACTATATGATCCAGCATTTCCATCCATCAATAGATAGATAGACCCAAGATAAAAGAACACGTGTATTCCCACAAACATTTGTACAGAAATGGTCACAGCACTATTATTCACAACCCCCCCCAAAAGTAAAAACAACCCAAATGTCCATTAATGGATGAGTGGATAAATAAAATGTGATGTATCCATACAATGGAATATTATTTATCAATAAAAGGAAGTGAAGTACTGATAATGCTATACCATTATCATCCATAATCACCAAAGTTCATTATGGATGAATTTTGAAGTGATTATGCCACATTGAAGCAGCCAGGACAAAGGACCACACATTGTATGATTCCATTAATATGAAATGGCCAAAATAAGCAAACTCATAAAGACAGAAAGTAAGTTGATGTTTGCCAAGGGCTGAGTATGTTGTGGGAAATGGGGAGTAACTGCTAATAGGTATAGGGTTTCTTTGGAGGGAAATGAAAATGTTTTAAAGTTAACTGTGGCTGGGCACCACAGCTCACACCCTCAATCCCAACTACCTTGGAGGCTGAGATGGGAGGATGGCTTGAGCCCAGGAGTTCAAGACCAGCCTAGGCAACATAGTGAGACCCTGTCTGTAAAAGGTTTTCTAAAATGAGCCAGGTGCATACGCCTGCAGTTCCAGATTCTCAGAAGCCAGAAGTGGGGAGGATCACTCGAGCCCAGGAGTTTGAAACCACAGTAAGCTATGATTGGGCCACTGTACACCAGTTTGGGTGATAAGAGCGAGACCCCTTCCCTCAAAATAAATAAGATTGTGGTGATAGATGTACAACCCTGTGAATAACTAAAGATTGTTGAACCATGCACTTTAAGTGCATGAATTGTATGGCGTATGAACTTTATCTCAATAAGGCTGTCATTACAAAGTTAAAAAGCGAGGCAGGCGTGTGAGCACATATGTGTCTAATATTAGCTAAAATAGTATCACCATTATTAAACAAACTTTAAAAAAAGACCTTCTTTCTGAGAATGCAATTCTTCCTTATAATCAGAACCATGAATATACCAGGAAACTTTTTAAATCAGGGAACAAATGCCTGTGAAGGACAGGCACAAGCCAGAAAGGGACTATGGATGAATTAAGTGGGCTGAGCATATGGGAGCGGTAGAGACTGGGGCAAACTGAACAGCTCCTGGCCCTTTTAAAAGAAATCAGCTGCTCCTCAACTTCCATCCACTTCTGAATGTAGGCCCAGAATTACCAAGTCTGCCTGTTTAAGGAAAAGCACAAATTCAGATTTTTAATGTGAAATCTATTGACTTGTGAGTGTTGGCACCTATTTTTAAATGTTATAAATGCTGAGAGGGCCAAAACCTGTCATCCAAGCCAACCTACCAGTAAGCAAGACTTGGTCGTCAAGCAAGTTTGCTGCCTCTGCTCTGAGTACTTTAGCATGACTTTCAAAACCTCCCACCTCCACCTCACCCTGCCTAAACCCACTTTACCCCTCACCACCTCTGCAAGAAGTTATCCAAGCTATGAAGAGAGACGAAAGAATTCATACATAAATAAAGAGTCCCAAAACATTCTCAAAGATGCCAAAGTAAGGCTAGGGTGGCATGGAGAGGGAGTGGGGCATAAAGTTTTCGATTCCTAATCTAATTAGAGAGCCCTATAACAGATTCTTTGTTCAAAGACCAAATTTAATTTACAATTTTATATCCCCAATGAAGTCAGTTTTTATTAATTTCCAGCACAGTATTTGGATATACTGGCCAGAACTTCAATATGTTCGTATTTAGTGTTTAATCCTCTAATGCATTCCAATTAATTACTTCAGTTTTGTGGCAAACTGTCTTTGGCCAACATCCAAGCTGGACACCCCATGCCTCTCCACCCATCCAAAAAGCCAGCTCGGGGGGTGTCCATATAATGACTTAAGGAGCTGAATGGTAAAGGACAAGAGTGGAAGGAAATTGTGCCTGCAATTATGCACTAATGCTTCACCAGAGAAGCAGATGGCATTCTTTGCATAAATTATTATTTATCCTTGGAATTCCCCTCTGCCTATTACCAAATCAACCCTTGAAAAAAAGTCTTTGTTGGGTCTGTGAAGTCCCCTGGCCAGTTTCCAACGTCTGCTCCCTCCCTCACATCCCACCCTACAGAGCTTCAGTGAGGGTAAGAATTCCAACATGGCCTACAGGCAAGGGTTTCGAAAATCATCGACGTTCTAAATATCTATGGACGGAGGTGCACAGAGAGGAGTCCGCTTTATTTTGCAGACTGGGAATCTGGGTGCAATGACCGCAAGCAGAAAGTGTGGAGCAGAACCTCCCAGCCTCAGCTGTATCCCCAGTGATAAGGCTTGCCACGCATAGATGTCACCAGGTTGCCCACCACAGCACGGGGCTTAGGCTGAACTGTACATTCTCTCATGGAATCCTTGAATAAGGATTGAGGTGGCAATAATGCTCCACTTTGAGGAAATGAAACGAAGAAACCAGAGACTCTGAGATGAAGAAAATGGCTTTGGGTTTTTTTGTGTTTTTTGACTTATTTATTTACTTATTTTGTACAGATGAGGTCTAACTTTGTTGTCCAGACTGGTCTCAAAGAGTGGTGCTTTGGATTAGGTCCTATCATGATGAAAAATAAAAATAATTTTTTAAAATTTTAATTTAAAAAGAATACTGCTTTTCTTTTTTTCTGACTGGGTCTCTCTATAGCCCAGACTGGAGTGTACAGGGGCACAATCTCATCCCACTGCAACCTCTGCCTCCTAGGTTCAAGCAATCTTCCCACCAAAGCCTTCTGAATAGCTGGGACTACAGGCATGTGCCACCACGCCTGGTTAATCTTTTATAGAGATGGGGTTTCACCATGTTACCCAGGCTGGTCTTGAACTCCTGAGCTCAAGCGATCTGCCCACCTCAGCCTCCCAGAGTGCTGCGATTACAGGCGTGAGCCACCGCACCCAGCCAGAATACTGCTAATCTTAATATCAACAAGGCAGCTACCATTTTCGAGTGCCTGCAATGTCGTTTAACCTTCAGGACAGCTCTGAGCGATAGCTATAGTTGTTGCCATTTTCTACAGATTGAGAAACTGAGGCTCAATTAAGTGAAGTAATTTTGAGGCACCACACCCAGTCAAGCGCAGCGACAGAATTCGAACTCTGGCTTGTAGGGATTCACGAGACTGCCAAGGCTTAGCTAACCCATTTCTTCTCCTGTGCACCATCATTGCCTCATTGTCTGCCCTCATTTTCTTTCTTTTTTTTTTTATTTTTTTATTTTTTGAGATGGAGCTTCACTCTTGTTGCCCAGGCTGGAGTGCAATGGCACAATCTCGGCTCACAGCAACCTCTGCCTCCTGGGTTCAAGGGAGTCTCCTGCCTCAGACTCCTGAGTAGCTGGGATTACAGGCATGTGCCACCACACCCGGCTAATTTTATATTTTTAGCAGAGACAGGGTTTCTCCATGTTGGTCAGGCTGGTCTCGAACTGCCTGCTTCAGGTAATCCACCCACCTTGGCCTCCCAAAGTGCTGGGATTACAGGCGTGAGCCACCATGCCCGGTCACTCAGCCCTCATTTTCTCACCAAAACCAAAGTCTACTTTACAAGCACAGATATTACTAACTTGTCTTATGAAACTTTCCAGAAGAAAGCGAAAGAATATATGCTTTAGCCAGCCCCTTGGAGGACATGGATTTGTCCATTTTTCTGTATCCACTGTCTTGACACTCATGGTGCCTTTGACCCCTCGGCATTATGCCCCAGGAAAATGGCAAAAGTAAGAGGTAACCTCTCCTTCCTTCTGTCCCTAAGGAAATTTGCCCTGGTCATCACCAGCAGCAGAGAAATAGAAAGCGCCAGGCACCAGGCTTGACTGGGGCAGTGACAGGGCAGAGGCAACCCAGGTTACGATATCAAAAGGTTTCCGGTGCTGAATCTCATGTCTGCTACTCACCATGTGAGTTTAAGCAAGTCCCTGCGACACCTCAATTTTCCCCGTCTGTTAAATGAAATTTTAACCTACACCTCCTAGGATTACTATGGAGATTTAAGGAGGCAATGCAGTGGGGCTTTCTAACCTTTTTAACTCACTGAGATGCATTTCCCATATCGTCCAAGTGCATACACACACACACACACATACAGAAAGAGAGAAAGGATTCATAAAAGAATACTTCATCTGCAATACACTTTGCTATTTTCTGTGCTAGCCCATTTGGCGAAATTGCTCATCATAATTCATTAAATTCATCTCTTTTTTGCTGTTTTTAAATTTTTACACACGTAGGGGACTCAAGTGAGGATTTCTTTCATGTATACATTGCATAGTCATCAAGTCTGGGCATTAAATGTATTCATTATCCCGATAGTGAACATTGTTAAATTGATTTCATGATCCACTAAGGGGTCATCATTTGCCATTTGAAAACTCTGACAGTATGAGCTTCTCCCTAGCCCAGCTCCTGTTACCATCTTCCCATTCTTCCCTTCCTTCTTCAATTCAGATAGGATTTTCCTCCAGAGGGATTATAAAGTTGTAAGGAAATCGCCTGCAGGGGGTGCTGTTCCACACTGCTGTTGAAGTGTGGTTTGGTTTTTATTTCGTTGCATTTGCTTTTCAGTCAACGAGGCCAGTGCATCTGGACTGCCTCCCATCCTCGTCACCCTTGCTCCAACAATGTTGGGGCCCAGCTCATCAACAAGGACACCTGAACAGAGCCCTACCCATCGATGGAACCGAAGCAAGGGCAAGGAAGAGTTCTCAACCCTTCTCTCTGTATATGATTAAAACTGGATTAGGCTAGGTGTGCCTTCAGCTCGGAAGCTCCCTCTAATAGCATTCCTTCATTAAGCATTTACAGAGTGCCTACCACGTGCCAGCCACTGTGCTGGGCTCTGGAGACCACATACTCTGTGAAGGGCACCTTGAGGCTTCATGGGTGAGAACGTGAGTAACACACAATCCATACTGACCCCAGAAGCTTCTGCTCAAGGAATCAGACATTAAAAAGCACAAAAGCTATAAAGTTGTTTTTTGGTTTTTTGTTTGTTTGTTTTTGAGACGGAGTCTTGCTGTGTCACTCAGGCGGGAGTGCAGTGGCACCATCTCCGCTCACAGCAACCTCTGCCACCCAGGTTCAAGCAATTCTCCTGCCTCAGCCTCCCGAGTAGCTGGGCCACAGGCATGCACCACCATGTCTGGCTAATTTTTGTATTTTTACTAGAGACGGGTTTCACCATGTTGACAAGACTGGTCTCAAACTCCTGACCTCAGGTGATCTGCCCGCCTCAGCCTCCCAAAGTGATGGGATTGCAGGCATGAGCCACCATATCTCTGGCCAAAACTTGAATTTTTGTTTGTGTGCTTGCTTGCTTGCTTGTTTGTTTTGAGATGGGATCTCACTCTGTCACTCAGGCTGGAGTGCAGTAGTGCAGTCTTGGCTAACTGCAACGTTGACAGCCTGGACTCAAGCTATCCTCCTCCTCCCACCTCAGTTTTCCAAGTAGCTGGGATTACAGGCATGCGGCACTGAACCCAGCTAATTTTTTTTTTTTTTTTAATTTTTTTGTAAAGACAGGGTCTCACTATGTTGCTCATGCTGGTCTCAAACTCCTGGGCTCAAGCAATCTGCCGGCCTCGGTCTCCCAAAGTGCTGGGATTACAGGTGTGAGCCACCACGCCTGGCCAAACTTGTATTTTCTAACACAGAAGAATGAGGGGATTGTTTAAACTCTCAAAGGAAGGGGAAGGGATCATGAAAAGCTCCTACAGGATGACACTTGAGTTGGATTACTAAGGCATACGAGTAGAGATGTCAGGCTGGCAACCTGAGGGCCGACTCTGCCCACAGACACACTTTGCTTCTCCATATCATTTTTTTCCCAACACACTGCTGTTGGCTTGAAATCTCCACATAATTCTTACAGTAAGTTGCCAACATTTTAAAACCTGGATTACCACCCTCCCTGAAAAACTGGAAACATTGCCACCCATCAGCCCATATTTCAGGGTAACCACCAGAGCAGGTGCCAAATGGAAGCCACCAGATCTACACAGGCAAATGCTCTCCAGTTTACCATAGTCTCCACCACTCCCTACTGTATTCTTCGTTTACATTTCCTGCCAAACTTCTGTCAGCATCTGAGTTGGCAACCCTTGATGTGTTAGCGGAAAATGTGGATCAGAAGTTAGAAAGTTTCTAAACCTGGGTGTTGATCTACGCTTTATGCTTTGAAGGAAAACAGTTTTTCCAATGTTCAGAACAGCTCACCAAGGCAAAAAAAAAAAGCTGTAGATTTCAATAGCAACCTTGCCTAGCCAGGAATAAAGGTGCTACCCTGTGCCCTGGGTTTCCAGGACCACACCCCAGGAATCAGCCCTTGTGCATCACATGAATTCAGTGAAAGGAGGGAAATCCTAATGTAATGCCTTGATTCGTATTAAGTAGGAACAATGCCTAATTCTGCCTTCCTGAACTTCCAGAATTTTGCTTTTTCTGAATAGAGTGATCTGTAAAATGGCATACACTTGGAATAGTAAGTAAGTCTTGCAAGAGTTGGAGACAGGCAGGGGGTGGGTTTGGAATTGTCTCCAAACATCAGACAATCCCTTTGTGATTCTAAACCTCAACTTGACAAGCTTGTATTAGTCCACAATTTTTCACGCTTGATGAAGTGATAAAGGACATCAATTTCATGGAACTCACATGAACCACCATGAAGTACTGAAACATTGAACTTAAAACAGCTCAATCCGTAACTTTCTGCTAAATCTGGGACTCACATTAACAACTGCTAACACTTGCTGAGTGGGGGCCAGGCAGCAGACTCTGTGTTAAGTGCATTACCTCATTTAATTCCTGTAACACCTTCAATAAGATAGGTGCTACAGTTATAGTAGTCCCATTTTACAGATGAGAAAAGTGAGTACAGAGAGGTCATGTGACTTGACAGATTTATCAGGTGATCATGGCAGAGTAGGTCTCCAACCAAGCTGATTCAGCAAACTGTCCTTATATTCTAATTTTTGTATAGCCAAAAACTTATTGAGAAAGTCTACCCATTGACTTCATGCTCTTACCCAGTGTAGAGTGAGCATACATTCATTCGCATTAATTATGGGCCAGACTTCATTCCTGGCCTTGGGACTTTTCTTTTCTTTTTTCTTGGCAGGGGCTGGTAACATTCTGTGTTATTTATTTATTTATTTCTCTCTCTCTCTTTTTTTTAATTACACTGTAAGTTCTGGGATACATGTGCAGAACATGCAGGTTTGTTACATAGGTATACACGTGCCGTGGTGGTTTGCTGCACCCATCAATCCGTCATCTACATTAGATATTTCTTCTAATGCTATCCCTCCCCTAGACATTTATAATCTCATGAAAAAGAGAAAAAGGAGGCCTTTCTCTGATAGCTACAAAAGGCCACAGTTAGTCTATTTTAGCCAGAGACCCCGGATTCCACCCTGAGAACAAAGGTTTATGTTTCAGAACAGCTCAATTAGATGCTTTCCAGAACTTTTTCTGGCTCCATACTTTTATGATTCTGTAAGACGATCATGGGAAAAGGAAGAGTCCACAGAGAAACTGGGACTTGAGCTTGGGCTGGGAGGAAAGGTGGTTCTTAGATAAATCAAGAAGAGACGAGACAGTAAGTCTGGGGAACTGCCTGAACCAAAGTGCTGAGGTGGAAACTTGTGTGTCACTCAGAGTGGCTGTAAATAGACCTGTTTCTCTGAAGTGCAGAGTTGGTGAGAAATAGGGTAAGATAAGGAAGAGGCCAGACGCATGAGGGCTTGGAATTCCAAGCTCATAAGGGAGAACCTCATTTTGGACCATGGGGGTCAACTGAAGAATTTTAAATGAAGAGGAAAATTAATCAGTGTGCAAGGTTAAATGGAGTGGCAGAGACTAGGAGCTATTAGGAATCTACTGCAAGACGATTCTAACGGTTACAGGTAGTGGGTAAAAGAGGAAAGTGAGCCAATAAGGGAAACAGAAGAACGAGTTGAATACGTGGGGATATAATCAGGAGAATGTGGAGCGAATCCAGGGATTCTCAACCTGGGCACTGGTGACATTTTGAGCCCCGCTCTCTGTTGTGGGAGCTGTCCTGTGCAATGTAAGACATTTGGCAGCATCCTTGGCCTCTACCCACTAAAAATGCCAAGTAAGGCCCCATCCCTTAGTGACAACCCAAGATATCTCCAGACATTGCCAATTGCCTCTGGCTGAGACCCACTGATTTATGGAAATCAAAAGAATAATCATTTCCAAAAGCCTGACAGCAAACAGCAATGTCCAAAAATAAAATGACAGTGAGGCCATTGACTTTGGTGGTTGGAGGTCATGAGATACCTTCAAGAAAGCACCTTCTATAATATGAAGTCCATGCAGAAGACGTTACAGAGGAAACAAACAACATAAAAATAAAAGCAACTGAGGGTGAGCTACTCTCAGAAAGTATGCCTTTGAAAAGAAAGTCAGAAGCCATAGCTTGGTCCCTAAAAGAATATGTTCCTGTTCTACTGACTTCCTATGAAGATCAAATTGTAAAAAGCAAAAGTTTCTCTCCGAGGGTTTCCTTTGAGTGACCTGTAGGTCCAACCATGCAAGAGCTCATCGTAGGGACATATGTTGCCCAAAAGGACCATAGCAAAGACAGGCCAGTAAGCCAAGGTGTGGAAACTTTTGAGACTGGTTTGAGCTTGGCACTTGTAGAACAATAAACCAAGCCTTTGAAGAGGTTCAACAAAGGAACCATTTGTCCACTCTGGTAGCTACAAAGTAAGGCAGGATTGCAGCAAAGAACAAAAAAATAAAAGAAGGCCAAGCTGAAGATGTGACCAGAGTTTACTAGGTCCATCCTGAGACCTTCTGCTGGGGTCTGAGATCTAGAAGACAGTGAATAAGGAAACAAACCCAAAACTCAATGCAACACGGGATATGGAAGCTCTCAGGCCTTACGTTGAAAACATTTACTACTTTTTTTCTCAGATACTTTAATGAATGCAGTATACTGCATTCATTAAAAGCCAGGAGGGGAAGGGACAACACTAACCAAAAAACGTGCATTCTTGAAAATGCACAGATTTTCATCACTGCCGTTTCTGTTATCATTCCTATGAAATAGTGATGCCGAATATCATTTCTCATCTGCTGAAGAGCTTTCCTGTGTTCCTCTCATTGGAACACATGCGTGGCATTAAAATGCTTGTGAAACCTTCTCTTTCTTCAACATTCCCTGGCTAGCTTGGTTTTTAATCTAACAGTCCTTCTTTCAAAATGATCTTTCCACTGGAGATAGATATTTATCATTCTCTTCCTTCACCTCACCTCTTGACAGGCTGCACGTGACTTGAAGGAATTTTAAAAATAACAGCTCAGCCACCCTGAGGGGCTTCAGTCTCACCCCCAAGTTCGCTGGCTTTTTCATCACTATGTCCAGTTGCTTTCCATATTATTAACTGCTCTTATCACTAGAGGACCAACTCAGTAGGAAATTTTTTGAGAGGTGGGGACAGAGATATTCAAAGAAGCTGTTGGGGTCAGGGGAAACTGGTGTTATTTTATATAAGTCACACATTCTGAATCTCCCCTTTTGTGTCTCTGGGGAGAAAGGAGAAAGTTTGATCAAATTGCTCATTCTTTCCGCACTTCTTTCTTTTTTCCTAAGTATAAAAATGACATGATTACTACTGTGAGACTATGTGATTGTGAGAATGAATTATTCTTTTTTTTTTTTTTTTGAACAGAGTTCTCGCTCTGGGGAGAAAGGAGAAAGTTTGATCAAATTGC
>NW_012114821.1:17665301-17670768 GCF_000951035.1 Colobus angolensis palliatus | reverse complement strand
AAAAAAAAAAAAAAAAAATTACAGAGGAAACACTCTTTTCTTTTCTTTCTTTCTATCTTTCTTTTTTTTTTTAGAGATGGCATGTCACCACATTGTCCAGGCTGTTGTCAAACTCCTGGCCTCAAACAATCCTCCCACTTGTGTCTCCCAAAGTTCTGGGACTACAAGCATAAGCCACCACACACGGCCTTTTCCTTTCTTTTTCTATTTCTCAATGGATTTTTCCAATGGACATGTATCACTTTGGTTAATCATATATACCAGTTGTAATCTCAGCCATTTTTCAAGCCAGCAAATGTCTATTCTAGGTCAAATATGTCTCAAATATTACTAAAAGAAAATCAGTTATGTCCTTTAACCTGGCTGAGGTCTGACTTTGTTTTCTCTCCTGCGAAAATGGAGATGACACAAAACAACTCCAAGCTGTGACTTGAAAGTAACACCTCAGGTGATGTCACCAGCCTGGGGGAGAGTGAGGTTGAGTCCTGAACCCACAGGCATTATATCTGCCTGGGGTTCACATACCCTACACTGAACTGGCATAATTTGACAGTCAGATGTGAAGATATGGTATATCTGCCATCTTCAGCAACTTTCACAAACTATCCTATGAGGTCAAGCTGGACCTACTTTTGGTTTTGTGATTGTTGTTTGTTTGTTGTTGAGGGTTTTCTTTGAGGTGGCGGGGGAGTGTGTGCCCCTGTGGAGAGCACTCATTTAGCTTCAATTAGAGTAATGCCAAAAGTGCCAGATTCCTGGGAAATCAGCCTACAAGGCTCCTGCAGGAAGGACCCGCCACTGCCAGAAGTCCTGAGGGCATCTAAGTGATCGGACACCATCAGGGATTCTTTGCCCAGTAAAAACCTACTTGACCAGGGACACATGCCAGGTAAATTTCCTTCACATGTACTTTAACCTTACTGCATACTCATTTTAGTATTAAAACTTTTAATAAAATGGTCCTATTCCTTCACACTTTTTTCTATGAGATCTCAAATACCCCTTCTTGCTATTAAAACAACCACTTATTATTCACGAGCCCAATATTTTAAAAGTAAAAATAATAAACCAAGTCCAGGAGCAATGACTCACACTTGTATTCCCAGCACTTTCAGCGGCAAAGGCCGAAGGATCGCTTTAACCCAGGATTTCGAGACCAGCCTGGGCAACATGACCAGACTGCCTCTCTACAAAAAGTTTAAAAAATTAACCGGGTGTGGTGGCACACTGTACTCCCAGCTACTGGGCTGGGGTATCAGGCTGAGTTTGTGGAAGGGTCGCTTTGAGCCTGGGAGATCAAGGTTGCAGTGAGCTTTGATTGTGCCACTGCACTCCAGCCTGGGTGACAGAAGGAGACCCTGTCTCAAAAATAATAATAACTATTACTAATAATTAATAATAGGCAAAATCAAATACCCATCACCTTCTGCCATGCCTCCCCTTTCCCCTATAAATCCAGTGTCTTGCTTTCAAATTTGGTGGTTAAAAAAGATGATGAGTTTCTAAGACGTGGGGGCTAAAGCTTGTTTGGCTGTTTTAGGGTTTGTTGGAATTTTTTTCGTCTGTGTACTTGTGAATTATTTCACATTTGCCATAACCGGTTCTCCATAGGGCAATGTTCATTAGCAATAAGTATCGATAGGTTAATTTTCACCATCTCTTATGCGGTCGAATCGTCACCTCTGAACCACTTTTTCCTCCAATAACTCCTCTTTCCTCGGCCCTTCTGCAGCCAACCTGAAAGAATAACAAGGAGGTGGCTGGAAACTTGTTTTAAGGAACCAACTGTCCTTCCCCCGCTGGAAACCTTGCACCTCGGGCGCCCCTACTCCTGCCCCCACCTGACCCCCGCCCTCGTTGACATCCCAGGCGCGGTGATCTCTGCTGCCAGTAGAGGGCACACTTACTTTACTTTCGCAAACCTGAACGCGGGTACAGCCCAGAGAGGGGGCGGAGGGAAAGACGCTTTGCAGCAAAATCGAGCCTAGCGATTGGTTGCTCCCCGGAGTTTGCGGCAAAAGCCTAGAGGCAGAAGTAATTTGCAGTCCTTAAAGCTGAATTGTGCAGTGCGTCGGATTTGGGGGAAGCTACTACAGTCACTTAACACTAGAACGCTGAGCTGCAAACTCAACGGGTAATAACCCATGTTGAACAGCGTACATGCTATACACGCACCCCTTTCCCCCGAATTGTTTTCTCTTTTGGAGGTGGTGGAGGGAGAGAAAAGTTTACTTAAAATGCATTGGGTGAGGGACCAAGGATGAGAAGAATGTTTTTTGTTTTGCAAAATAAAAAATCCCGAGGGAATATGCATTATATATTAAATATAGATCATTTCAGGGAACAAACAAATCGTATGTCGGGCTGGGCAACTAGCTAAGTCGAAGTGTGAATAAAATGTGAATACATGTTGGCGGATTACATACAATGCACTTTCACTAGTATTCAGGAAAAAAAATTGAGTCAGTGAACTAGGAAATTAATGCCTGGAAGGCAGCCAAATTTTAATTAGCTCAAGACCCCCTCTCCCCCCCAAAAAAAGGCACGGAAGTAATACTCCTCTCCTCTTCTTTGATCAGAATCGATGCATTTTTTTGTGCATGACCACGTTTCCAATAATAAAAAGGGAAAGAGGACCTGGAAAAGAATTAAACGTCCGGTTTGTCCGGGGAGGAAAGAGTTAACGGTTTTTTTCACAAGGGTCTCTGCTGACTCCCCCTGCTCCGTCCACAAGCTCTCCACTTGCCCCTTTTAGGAAGTCCGGTCCCGCGGTTCGGGTCCCCCCTGCCCCTCCCATATTCTCCCGTCTAGCGCCTTTGATTTCTCCCAAACCCAGGAGCCCGCGACTGGTGCAAACCGGCGCCACAGGGAGCAAAGAGGATTTGTCTCTTCTGAAACCTGGCTGAGAAATTGGGAACTCCGTGTGAGCGGCGCGGGGGTGGGACGGTGGGGTACAGGCTGGCAGAGAGCAGGCAACCTCCCTCCCGCCCTAGTCCAGCTTTGGAACAGGCAGATACATCTCAGGGCTAAACAGACGCCTCCCGCACGGGGCCCCACGGAAGCCAGAGCAGGCGGGGCAGGAGGGGCGGTATCTGCTGCTTTGGCAGCAAATTGGGGGACTCAGTCTGGATGGAAGGTATCCAATCCAGATAGCTGTGCATACATAATACATAATGCATGACACCCCCCAACAAATGCAATGGGAGTTTATTCATAATGCGCTCTCCAAGTATACGTGGCAATGCGTTGCTGAGTTATTTTAATCATTCTAGGCATCGTTTTCCTCCTTATGCCTCTATCATTCCTCCCTATCTACACTAACATCCCACGCTCTGAACGCGTGCCCATTAATACCCTTCTTTTCTCCACTCTCCCTGGGACTCTTGATCAAAGCGCGGCCCTTTCCCCAGCCTTAGCGAGGCGCCCTACCGCCTGGTACGCGCGTGGCGTGGCGGTGGGCGCGCAGTGTGTTCGCGGTGTGAAGGGCGGCTGTTTCGCCTGCGATGATTTAAACTCACAGGACAAGGATGCGGTTCGTCAAACAGTGCTGCTACGGAGGAGCAGCAGAGAAAGGGAGAGGGTTTGAGCAGGAGCAAAAGAAAATGGTAGGCGCGCGCAGTTAATTCATGCGGCTCTCTTACTCTGTTTACATCCGAGAGCTAGAGTGTTCGGCTGCCGGGCTGAGTCTCCTCCCCACCCTCCCCACTCTCCCCACTCTCCTCAGAAGCGCCCCTCCCGGGTTCCCAAAGCAGAGGGCGTGGGGGAAAAGAAAAAAGATCCTCTCTCGCAAATCTCCGCCCACAGGCCCTTTATAATGCGAGGGTCTGCGCGGCTGAGGACCCCCGAGCTGTGCTGCTCGCGGCCGCCACCGCCGGGCGCCGGCAGTCCCTGGCTCCCCTCCGGCCTCGAGAAGGGCAGGGCTTCTCAGAGGCTTGGCGGGAAAAAGAACGGAGGGAGGGATCGCGCTGAGTATAAAAGCCGGTTTTCGGGGCTTTATCTAACTCGCTGTAGTAATTCCAGCGAGAGGCAGAGGGAGCGAGCGGGCGGGCCGGCGAGGGTGGAAGATCCGGGCGAGCAGAGCTGCGCTCCGGGCGTCCTGGGAAGGGAGATCCGGAGCGAAAAGGGGGCTTCGCCTCCGGCCCAGCCCTCCCGCTGACCCCCCAGACAGCAGTCCGCAACCCTTGCCGCATCCACGAAACTTTGCCCATAGCAGGGGGCGGGCATTTTGCACTGGAACTTACAACACCCTAGCAAGGACGCTACTCTCCCGACGCGGGGAGGCTATTCTGCCCATTTGGGGACACTTCCCCGCCGCTGCCAGGACCCGCTCCTCTGAAAGGCTCTCCTTGCCTCTGTTTGGACGCTGGATTTTTTTCCGGTAGTGGAAAACCAGGTAAGCACCGAGGTCCGTTTGTCTTTTAATTTATTTTTGTATCGCTTTAATGCTGAGATGAGCGAATGCCGAAATAGGGTGTCTTTTCTCCCATTCCTGCGCTATTGACACTTTTCTCAGAGTAGTTGTGGTAGCTTGGGCTGGGGTGGGGGGTAATCCAGAACTGGATCGGGATAAAGTGACTTGTCAAGATGGGAGAGGAGACGGCAGAGGGAAAACGGGAATGGTTTTTAAGACTAGCCTTTCGAGATTTCTGCCTCATGAATATATTCACGCTGACTCCCGGCCGGTCGGACATTCCTGCTTTATTGTGTTAATTGCTGTCTGAGTTTTGGGGGGCTGGGGGTTGCTTTGCGGTGGGCAGAAAGCCCCTTGCATCCTGAGCTCCTTGGAGTAGGGACCGCATATTGCCTGTGTGAGCCAGAGAGCTCCGCAGCCGCTGACTTTTCCCCGTCTCCGGGAGGGCATTTAAATTTCGGCTCACCGCATTTCTGACAGCCGGAGACGGACACTGCGGCGCGTCCCACCCGCCCGTCCCCGCGGCGATTCCAACTCGCCCTGATCCTTTTAAGAAGTTGGCATTTGGCTTTTTAAAAAGTAATACTACAAATTAAAACCTGGGAAGCCAAAGGTGTTAGGATGTGGTGTTGGGGAGGCACAGGCAGGGGAAAAGCGAGGCGGAGATGTGTCCGATTCTCCTGGAATCGTTGACTTGGAAAAACCAGGGCAAATCTCCGCACCCAGCCCTGACTCCCCTGCCGCGGCCGCCCTCGGGTGTCCTCGCGCCCCTGAGATGCGGAGGAACTGCGAGGAGCGGGGCTCTAGGCTGTACCAGAACAGCTGCTACCCTTGGTGGGGTGGCTCCGGGCGAGGTATCGCAGCGGGGTCTCTGGCGCAGTTGCGTCGCCGTATTGAGTGCGAAGGGAGGTGCCCCTGTTATTATTTGACACCCCCCTTGTATTTATGAAGGGGTGTTAAAGCCCGCGGCTGAGCTCGCCACTCCAGCCGGCGAGAGAAGAAAAGCCGGCAAATGAAGGAGTGTTTGTGGGGGGGATGGGGGGCGAGGGGAACGGG
>NW_012114821.1:17656907-17665136 GCF_000951035.1 Colobus angolensis palliatus | reverse complement strand
TAGCGCGGAGGCGCCTCTCGCCTTCTCCTTCAGGTGGCGCAAAACTTTGTGCGTTGGGTTTTGGCAAATTGTATTCCTCACCGCCACCTCCCGCGGCCTCTTAAGGGGGCCAAGGCCGGTTTCGAGTCCTCTGCCGCTGCGGGGCCGACTCCCGGGCTTTACGCTCCTGGCTCTCGGGGGCGGGGACTCGGCGGGCACCAAGCCGCTGGTTCACTAAGTGCGTGTCCGAGATAGTAGGGGACTGCCCAAAGGAGGTGAAAGGGTGCCACCCTTTTTCCCCCACCAAGACCACCCAGCCGCTTTAGGGGATAGTTCTGCAAGGGGAGTGGTCCGGCACCGTGGCGCGCACTGCGCGCTGCGCCAGGTTTCTGCGCCAAGAGCCCTTTAACTCAAGACTGCCTCCCGCTTTGTGTGCCCCCTCCAGCAGCCTATCGCGACGATGCCCCTCAACGTTAGCTTCACCAACAGAAACTATGACCTCGACTACGACTCGGTGCAGCCGTATTTCTACTGCGACGAGGAGGAGAACTTCTACCAGCAGCAACAGCAGAGCGAGCTGCAGCCGCCGGCGCCCAGCGAGGATATCTGGAAGAAATTCGAGCTGCTGCCCACCCCGCCCCTATCCCCTAGCCGCCGCTCCGGGCTCTGCTCGCCCTCCTACGTTGCGGTCACGCCCTTCTCCCCTCGGGGAGACAACGACGGCGGTGGCGGGAGTTTCTCCACGGCCGACCAGCTGGAGATGGTGACCGAGCTGCTGGGAGGAGACATGGTGAACCAGAGCTTCATCTGCGACCCGGACGACGAGACCTTCATCAAAAATATCATCATCCAGGACTGTATGTGGAGCGGCTTCTCGGCCGCCGCCAAGCTGGTCTCGGAGAAGCTAGCCTCCTACCAGGCTGCGCGCAAAGACAGCGGCAGCCCGAACCCTGCCCGCGGCCACAGCGTCTGCTCCACCTCCAGCTTGTACCTGCAGGATCTGAGCGCCGCCGCCTCGGAGTGCATCGACCCCTCAGTGGTCTTTCCCTACCCTCTCAACGACAGCAGCTCGCCCAAGTCCTGCGCCTCACCGGACTCCAGCGCCTTCTCACCGTCCTCGGATTCTCTGCTCTCCTCGACGGAGTCCTCCCCGCAGGCCAGCCCAGAGCCCCTGGTGCTCCATGAGGAGACACCGCCCACCACCAGCAGCGACTCTGGTAAGCGAAGCCCGCCCAGGCCTGTCAAAAGTGGGGCTGCTGGATATCTTTCCCATTTCCATTGGCAGCTTATTCAACGGGCCTCTCCTATTAGAAGGGAGAGATAGCAGAGCTGGAGAGATTCACCTCTGAAACCCTGGGCTTTAGCGTTTCTTCCCATCCCTTATCCTTAGACCGCTCTTGTTGCCAGCCCCCTCCCCCTTTGTCTCCCACACCTCAGGAATTTCATTTAGGTTTTTAAACCTTCTGGCTTATCTTACAACTCAATCCACTTCTTACCTCCCGTTTGCATTTTAATTGCCCAGGGGCGGGGTGGGGGGGGGAGAGTGTGAATGAGGATAAGAGGATTGATTCCTGAGAGAGTGAATGAATTGCTTCCCTCTTAACTTCCGAGAAGTGGTGGGATTTAATGAACTATCTACAAAAACGAGGGGCTGTGTTTAGGGGCTAGGCAGGGCCTGCCTGAGTGCGGGAGCCAGTGAACTTCCTCAAGAGTGGGTGGGCTGAGGAGCTGGGATCTTCTCAGCCTGTTTTGAACACTGAAAAGCAAATCCTTGCCAAAGTTGGACTTTTTTTTTTTTTTTCCTTCCCCCACCCTCTTGGACTTCTGGCAAAACTGCAAATTTTTTTTTTATTTTTCATTTCCAGTAAAATAGGGAGTTGCTAAAGTCATACCAAGTAATTTGCAGCTATCATTTGCAACACCTGAAATGTTCTGGGTACAGTACCTTAAAAATAGGAGGTGCTTGGGAATGTGCTTTGCTTTGGGTGTGTCCAAAGCCTCATTAAGTCTTAGGTAAGAATTGGCATCAATGTCATATCCTGGGAAATTGTAGTTTTCTTGTCTGTGCCATAACCCAGCTGTCCTCCTCCCTTTATGAGACTCTTACCTTCATGGTGAGAGAAGTAAGAGTGGCTGGCTAGATTGGTTCTTTTTTTTTTTTTCTTTCTTTCTTTTTTAAGACGGAGTCTCACTCTGTCACCAGGCTGGAGTGCAGTGGTGCAATCAATCTCCGACTCCCTGGTTCAAGAGATTCTCCTGCCTCAGCCTCCCAAGTAGCTGGGACTACAGGTGTGCACCACCACGCCAGGCTAATTTTTATATTTTTAGTAGAGATGGGGTTTCACCATGTTGGCCAGGATGGTCTCTGTCTTCTGACCTCATGATCCACCCACCTCGGCCTCCCAAAGTGCTGGGATTACAGGCGTGAGTCACAGCGCCCAGCCTAGATTTGGCTCTTTGTGGAGATAATTTTGTCCAGAGACCTTTCTAACATATTAATGCCTTGTATTTGTACAGCATTAATCTGGTAATTGATTATTTTAATGAAACCTTGCTGAGTGATTTTTATTTCCTTTCTTAAAGAGGAGGAACAAGAAGATGAGGAAGAAATCGATGTTGTTTCTGTGGAAAAGAGGCAGGCCCCTGGCAAAAGGTCAGAGTCAGGATCACCTTCTGCTGGAGGCCACAGCAAACCTCCTCACAGCCCACTGGTCCTCAAGAGGTGCCATGTCTCCACACATCAGCACAACTACGCAGCGCCTCCCTCCACTCGGAAGGACTATCCTGCTGCCAAGAGGGTCAAGTTGGACAGTGTCAGAGTCCTGAGACAGATCAGCAACAACCGGAAATGCACCAGCCCCAGGTCCTCGGACACCGAGGAGAATGACAAGAGGCGAACACACAACGTCTTGGAGCGCCAGAGGAGGAACGAGCTAAAACGGAGCTTTTTTGCCCTGCGTGACCAGATCCCGGAGTTGGAAAACAATGAAAAGGCCCCCAAGGTAGTTATCCTTAAAAAAGCCACAGCATACATCCTGTCCGTCCAAGCAGAGGAGCAAAAGCTCATTTCTGAAAAGGATTTGTTGCGGAAACGACGAGAACAGTTGAAACACAAACTTGAACAGCTACGGAACTCTTGTGCATAAGGAAAAGTAAGGAAAAAGATTCCTTCTGACAGAGCTGTCCCAGTCATCTATGAACTTGTTTCAAATGCATGATCAAATGCAACCTCACAACCTTGGCTGAGTCTTGAGACTGAAAGATTTAGCCATAATGTAAACTGCCTCAAATTGGACTTTGGGCATAAAAGAACTGTTTTATGCTTACCATCGTTTTTTTTTTTTTTTTCTTTAACAGATTTGTATTTAAGAATTGTTTTTAAAAAATTTTAAGATTTACACAATTTTTCTCTGTAAATATTGCCATTAAATGTAAATAACTTGAATAAAACGTTTATAGCAGCCACACGGAATTTCAATCCTAGTATATAGTACCTAGTATTACAGGTACTATAAACTCTAATTTTTTTTTTATTTAAGTACATTTTGCTTTTTAAAGTTGATTTTTTTCTATTGTTTTTAGAAAAAATAAAATAACTGGCAAATATATCATTGAGCCAAATCTTAAGTCGTGAGTGTTCTGTTTCCTTTCTTCCCCCTGCCAACCACCACCATCCCTGTTTGTTTTCATCAATTGCTCCTTCAGAGGGTGGTCTTAAGAAAGGCAAGAGTTTTCCTCTGTTGAAATGGGTCTGGGGGCCTTAAGGTCTTTAAGTTCTCAGAGGTTCTAAGATGTTTCCTGGAGATTATGGTAAGAGCCAGAGTTGACAGTTAGAAGGAATGGCAGAAGGCAGGTGAGAAGGTGAAAGGTAGGCAAAGGAGATACAAGAGGTCAAAGATAACAGTTAAGTACACAAAGAGGCATAAGGACTGGTGAGCTGGGAGGAAGGTGAGGAAGAAACTCTTGTTACTTTAGTTAACCAGTGCCAGTCCCCTGCTCACTCCAAACCCAGGAATTCCGCCCAGTGAGACAGTTGATGGGGACAGGGCGGGAACCAGCTTCTGCTGCCTTCACAACCAGGTGCCAGTCCCGTCCTTGGGTTATCTCGTAAACCCCAGAGGATCTCTGGGAGGAATGCTACTATTAACCCTATTTCACAAACAAGGAAATAGAAGAGCTCAAAGGGGTTATGTAACTTATCTGTAGCCATGCAGATAATACAAAGCAGCAATCTGGACCCATTCTGTTCAAAACACCCCTTCACTATCATGCCTTGGTTCATCTGGGTCTAATGTGCTGAGATCAAGGTTTGGGGCTTGATGGATGGACTCAAGTCATAACAATGTTAAGCTCTGTTTGTGTCCTAAGCATTTTATTCCTAACTCTACATCAACCCCATGAAGGAGATACTGTTGATTTCCCCATATTAGAAGTAGAGAGGGAAGCTGAGGCACAGAAAGACTCATCCACATGCCCAAGATTCACTGATAGGGAAGAGTAGAAGTGAGATTCGAAGCCAGGCTGTTTACTCCTAACCTGTCCAAGCCACCTCTCAAACGACAGTAGGAATCAGCTGGCTGCTTGTGAGTAAAGGAGTTACAGTCCAGTGGGTTATGTATTTTAAGTCTCAACATCTAAGCCCGGTCAGGTGTCAGTTCCCCTTTTTCTGTTGTTTATTTTGTTTTTATTTTGTTGTTCATTGTTTAATTTTTCCTTTCACAATGAGAAGGTCAACACTTTGAATCCTACCTTAGCCATTTGTTGAATCAGATTCACAATGGCGCCTGGGAAGAAGCCAGTTCAGATTATAAAATAAAACATATTTATGCTTTGTTGTGGGAGTCATTATTTTAGAAACTACAAACTCTCCTTGCTTCCATCCTCTTTCTCATATTCAAGACACATGCTCATCCTGAGTCCTTGAAAAGGTATTTTTGAACATGTGTGTTAATTATAAGCCTCTGAAAACCTATGGCCCAAACCATAAATGATGTTGATTATATAGGTAAATGAAAGATACTACTGCTGTTCTAATTACCTCATTGTCTCAGTCTCAAAGTAGATCTTCAGCTCCCTGTGCTTCGGGATTTTAATCTACCATCACCCATCAATCAATAAATAATTACTGTCTTTGACTCTGACTCCTAGAATAATCTATTCAAGACCTTAATGTCTTTTTCTTGATTCTTCTTTTGAGTCCTAAGTACCGCCATTACAGATTCAAATTGGCAAGCCATGTAGGTGAAACTCAAAGACAGATGCAATCCACAGAAGTTGAGTAGTTCAAAGTGTTACAAAAGCGAGGCGCTCTTAAACAGCTCAGTCTTTGCCCCTTTGTGGCCCAGGGCTGGAGTGCAGCTCTGGGGTGACTCACTTGGGAATCGGGAAGGTGTTAGTCTGAATCACTAAGTCCAGACAAGCCCTCAGAATAGGAGAGAGTGTTCCTAGCAAGGAAAACAACTCTCCATTCCAAATGATCAGGAAAGAACTTTAGGGATGTGGAGCTTGGCTATGGGAATAGAAAGGAACCATTCCAAGTGCCTATTAGGCCACTCTTACCTTTACTGAGCCAGAGAATGGCTCTGAAAACAGGACAGATGCCAACTTCCTTCCCGAAAGTCAGGCTGATCTTGACCACAATACAAATTGGCCCTCAGAGCCTATGCAGGGAGTCCCAGGGGTCTCTGCCATTGTGCAATCTATTTTGTAGATAATAAAGAAGAATCGGAGGTGAAGGGGAGGAGTTTGCAATTTGGTCAGGAATATATAAGAAGGAATAAGCTAATTCTGACTACGCCCTTTACCCGTGACACTATCCAGGAACTAATGACTCTCCCAGGGGATTCCTGGAATGATTTTGTTTAGGGACGGAATGTATAAAGAGGAAGGAAGTATTATTTTATGCTGCCATTTGGAAGCAACAAAGGAGATCAACAGTATGAAAACAATCAATCACATTTGAAAATGAACAAAGTTTTCACAATCCCAGCCTAAGCCTAATACTTAGAGAGCTCACAGCTTGGATGCATAAGTCAAGAGTTCTCTGCTGGTCTCTAAGACAAACTCTCACACAAAGCTTGGGAACAAGGACAAAAATCTTGCATTAGGGGGTTTTCTGTGGTTTATTTGCAATAACTATAATTGGCTCAGTCAATAATTATTTTTTAGTATACATGCTAAGGGCCCCTGTAGCATTTTTTCCCAACGATAAATAATCCTTAGTCTAGAAAGTGCTGAAGGATATTCTCCACCCTTGTCTATAAATTCACGGCTAGATGACTTCGTGAAAGGCTCCTCCTTCGAGGTTATAGACCATTATAGGCCTATATTAAAGGAGAATAAGAGAGGCCGGTCGCGGTGGCTCATGCCTGTAATCCCAGCACTTTGGGAGGCTGAAGTGGGCGGATCACGAGGTCAGGAGATGGAGACTATCCTGGCTAAAACGATGAAACCCCGTCTCTACCAAAAATACAAAAAATTAGCCAGGCGTGATGGCACGCGCCTGTAGTCCCAGCTACTCAGGAGGCTGAGGCAGGAGAATTGCTTGAACCTGGGAGGCAGAGGTTGCAGTGAGCTGAGATCGCGCCACTGCACTCCAGCCTGGGTGACACAGCAAGACTCCATCTCAAAAATAAATAAATAAATAATAATAAATAAATAAAGGAGAAAAAGAGTAAAAACAAAGCCAGCAGGATGGGAACAGGGACTCATTTTAAAAAATAAAACTAAAAAGACTCTGCTACCTACCTCTAAAGCCTTAGCAAAAAGTCTTTTTTTTTTTTCCTAACTCCTTCCGGAGAGAACTTACACTAACTCTCCATTTAGAGGAAAACACACAGAAATGCTGGCTTTGCCAGACTGGTTGGAGATGACTGTAAATGGCTGTAAGTTGATTTCGTTTTTAATTTTATTTCATTCATTATTAGCTTCTACTAAGCTCTTTCGGAAGACAGAGTTGAGGGAAACAAGTGTTCATGGGGTGTAGATCTTCTGAGGTTGAAAAAAATGCTCTCTGTTTTCAAACAATGCCTGGGAGCTCAGCCACAATCCCCAACACTTTCTTCCCATTGTCATCCGGGTCAGCGCACTAAGGAATAAAACACTCCAGTGCAGTCTGAGGCCTATGGGGGTGGGAAAGGAGAGAGCTCGGGGAGACAGAATGAACCTTTATTACACACATACACTCTTCCAGACTCTCCATCTCACCAGACCTGACAATGCCAACTGGAAGAATGTGACAGTTGTTGAATGTGACAATACTGAGGTTTAGGCAAGTTGAATGGCTGTCCCCAAGTTACACAAAGACCAACAACAAAAAAACAGTAATATGGCCAAGCGCGGTGACTCACGCTTGTAATCCCAGCACTTCGGGAGGCCAAGGTGGGTGGCTCACTTGAGCCCAGGAGTTCGAGAACAGCCTGACCAACATGGCGAAATCCCATCTCTACTAAATACACACACACACGCACACACACACACACACAAATTAGCTGGCCGTGGTGACAGCCTGTAGTCCCAGCTTAGGCTGAGGCAGGAGGAGAATCACTTGAACCCGGCAGGAGGGGGTTGCAGTGAGCCATGATTGCACCACTACACTCCAGCCTGGGCAACAGAATCAGACTGTGTGTCAAAAACAAACAAATAAAACCCAGTAATAGTAGTTAACATTTACTGTGTGCTAAACATTTTTACATGTGTTATCTGACTTCATCCCCAAAGCAGTGGTTAAGAGATAAACTCTATCTCCAACGCACATTTTCCAAATGAGAAGACAGAAACTTTGAGGGATTAAGTAAGTTGCCTGCATTCACAGAGCTGGCAAAATGATGAAAGCAGAAATTATTTATTCATTTACCAACATTTGAGCATGCTGCTTGCCCACACCATGCTAGAGGTAGGAAGCGATACCAAGATAAATAGGATGGATAAGGTCCTGGTCCTGAGGGGTTATGGATTAGTGGAGAACAAAGAAAACAGGCAATCTTTTTCTTTTATTTTATTTTCTTTTTTTTTTTGAGACAGAGTTTCTCTCTTGCTGCCCAGGCTGGAGTGCAACGGCGCAGTCTCGACTCACTGCAACCTTCGCCTCCCGGGTTCAAGCGAGTCTCCTGCCTCAGCCACCCAGTAATCCTACAGAATCACAGGCATGTACCCCACGCCTGGCTAATTTTGTATTTTTAGTAGAGATGGGTTTTCACCATGTTGGTCAGGCTGGTCTCAAACTCCTGACCTCAGGTGATCCACCTGCCT
>NW_012114821.1:17653308-17654037 GCF_000951035.1 Colobus angolensis palliatus | reverse complement strand
CCCATCTGTATAGCTTCATCTCAGTCAGGATCTATCTCCACCTGGGGCAAAGGTGGCTGCCAGCCTTTGGAGACTTACACAAGCTTCTCAAAGACAGAACCCCTCTTTCCCTCCAAGGCAAAAGCCTTAGACGGATTCCAATTGTCTCCCACAGTCATGTGCCCACTCTGAGGCCAGTGGATCAGTTGGATCCCAGCCCCCATCCTGTGGTAGCTTTGGGGCCCCACGGTTAGTAGCACCATCAGGAAGGGGAAAGACAAGTTCTAAAAGGAAAGATGGGCACGCAAAAAGGAACAGATGTTCTCTGCATTGACTCTTTGAGCAACTGTGGTGCTAAGCTCCTGAGAGCTACACAGAATGTAGCCCAGATGTTTTTTAAAACCTGGTTTTCAGAATTACCTTTTGTGAAATAGAGATTTCGAAAGTCCACTTAAGAACTGCTAAACCAGAATGTTCAGAAAGTGACACCTAGGATTTCATATTTTTTAAAGCTCCACAAGTAGGCCAAGTTGGTGGCTAGATCTTGTAATCCCAGCACTTTGAGAGACCAAGGTGGGAGAATTGCTTGAGCCCAGGAGTTCAAGACTAACTTGGGCCAGATGGTGAGACCCTGTCTTTACAAAAAAATTTAAAACTGCCGGGCGCGGTGGCTCAAGCCTGTAATCCCAGCACTTTGGGAGGCCGAGATGGGTGGATCACGAGGTCAGGAGATCGAGACCATCCTGGCTA
>NW_012114821.1:17650349-17652542 GCF_000951035.1 Colobus angolensis palliatus | reverse complement strand
TCCTTCCCTCCTTGCCTTTCCTTCCTTCCTTCCCTTCCCTTATCCTTCCTTCCTTCCTTCCTTCCTTCCTTCCTTCCTTCCTTCCTTCCTTCCTTCCTTCCTTTTGATAGCATCTCACTCTGCCACCCAGGCTGGAATGCAATGGTATGATCACAGCTCACTGTAGCCTCAACCTCCCAGGCTCAAGTGATCCTCCTACCTCAGTCTCCCTAGCTAGGACTACAGATCCCCAGCTAATTTTAAAATTTTTGTAGAGATGGGTCTTTGCCATATTGCTCAGGTTGACCTCAAATTTCTGGGCTCAAGCAATCCACTTGCCTCGGCCTCCCAAAGTGTTGGGATGACAGGCGTGAGCCACTGCACCCGGCCTCACCTTCCCTTTCTAATGTATCACAAAGTCCTTTAGATTCTGCCTCTGAAACACTCTAGTCTCTGTCCACACATTCCCTGGCCCATTGCTACTGCTCTCTTGCTGCCTACCATCATCCTGTGCCTGGGGCTCTCTGCAGTATCTTCTCCCTGCAGGCTTCTCGAAGGCACAGGGATAGGCTACTTCAAAAGCTAACTGAGCGAATCACTCTCCGACATATAGGAATTTAGTACTCTCCTTACTCTGATTATAAAGTATAATCATCTTCCTACCTGTTCAAGATCTGCCCCCAGATTACCTGTCCTGCCTCATCTCCTGCCATATCACCTGCTCTGATCTAGGTTACAACCTATGGAGGTAATTTCTAACATCTCCGAAATGCTAGGCACATACTCCCCTTGGATCTCTACCCTTGCTCTTTCCTCTGCCTGAGTGATGTTCATTCAGCAACCCCTATCCCGTATCCTCCATGTCCCATTTTGAATGTCACTTCTTCATGGAAGCGCTCCCTGATCTCTACTTTCCTGGTTCCCCTTATTCATGGTTATCTTGATCACAATAGCCAGCAATCATTAGCCACTGTGGTACCTTCTCATTCACCAGGCTATTCATGTTTCATTTTCTTTCACAACACCCCCTTAGAAAATTACACTTCCTCCTTTTACACTTCAGGGTACTGAGATTTAGAGTCAGCAGGTATCGTTCTCAAGGTCACATAGCAATGCAGTGCAAAGATTCACCCCTAGGTCTTTCTGATTCCTTGTCACCAGCCTTCTCCACTTCTTGCTACTTCCCATCAACCACACCATATTGAAATTGCCTATTTCCTCCTCTTGCTTCCCCATTAGAATTGGAGCTACTTGCTTGTATGTCATGATGTCGTCCATGCTTAGCACAGGTTGGGTACATAGAACAGACCCAATTACATGGCTGAATAAATGCAGTCATGTGCTCAGGTGTTGAGATCCATGGCCAGAAAGAAACTGGTGATAGATTTATGCCCAGAGGAGTTTGTACCTGCCTGGTTGCTTGAGGGTTAAAATACAGGACAATGACTCAGAGCTGGAGACAGCCTTAGCATTCGCTTTCTAGATGAAGCACCTGAAGAAGATGCAATCTTCCTGAGATTCCTCTACCGGCTTTTGGCTGAATTAGCTTATGACCTCAGGGCCCTGGTTGAATCCTAACTGATATCAAAGCAAAGTAAGACCTCAGGTCTTCTGAGATGCAGGATGTTGCCTTACTACTGAGATGCAGTTTTCAAACTCACCCCATTTCCAAGTCCATGTCAGGTCTTATCCCCACACCCAGACTGATCCAGTCAACAAATATTTATCAGTCACCTCCAACAAATAAAGGAGGCACCAGTGTGGAAGAAACAGATTCAACAGTCTAGTGGAGAAGAGTGGCATGATACAAGTATTTGCATACGTAATTACCTAAACAAATGCAAAGGCACAAAGTAGTGGGGCCAGGAAGTACAGAGTATGTGGGGGCATCTGACAGCCTAGGAGTTCCAGGAAGGTTCTCAGCCAAGACATGGAGGGTGGGTAGGAGTTAGGTAAGCCAAATATCCTGAGACCCTGCTGTGGGAGAGGGGAGACATGCTCAGGAAATGGAGAGCAAAGCAGAGTAGAAGGAGCAGGAAGGACAAGAGAATTTCTACCTCTGGGGGAGACCACGGATGGGCCCAAGCCAGATCCTCCAGGGCCCTCGCAAAACAGTTTGGACAGTTGTCTAAAGACAAACCCCTCAGTGGGGAAGGTCACATTGATCATCCCACCAGGGCTGTCTGTGTCCTGTGGTCAAGGTGGCACCATCCC
>NW_012114821.1:17646716-17648467 GCF_000951035.1 Colobus angolensis palliatus | reverse complement strand
GAGCTTGCAGTGAGCTGAGATCCGGCCACTGCACTCCAGCCTGAGCAACAGGGCGAGACTCCGTCTCAAAAAAAAAAAAAAAGAAACTTTGGGAAGTTTCAAAACCTGAAAAATCCATGATGGCTTGTGCCAGTTTAACATGTTTTAAGGCTGTTTCAGCTGCTTTGAACTTTTAACAGGGTGCCCTGTGTGACTCTGGATGGCTCCCAGATGAAGCACTGAGGAAGCATTCCCTGAGGAGCCGGGTCCTCCTTGAGATCTAATAGCACTGTGGCGTGATGAACACAGAGTGGACAGAAACCACACCTTTGCACCCCAGCCTTGTGAACCCTCACCAGGTCTACTCAGGCCAGACAGGGATCCTGAGGTTGTTTTTCCAGGAGCCTGGCAGGGCCCTCTCTCTCTCCCTAACAAACCAGGCTGTCATTCCCCTCACCTTGCAAATAGTCTCCCTCCCAGGCACCGGGAATGCTGCCTTCTGCAGCATAAATGTGAACACTGTTGTGGAATGCCTGCCATACGCCCGTGGGCTTTTGCCAGAGGGCCTCCCGCCAGTGATCTGCCCTTCAGAAACTGGCTTCGGATTTCTCAGTCTCCATTTGTGACCTTGGTGGCGAGAGGTTTGGGAGTCTAAATGCAAGAAAATGAAAGATCAGAGCTGTGTGAGTTGCCAGAGTCCAGAGAACAATCTGGATGGAAAGACTATTAATGTCACGTGAGTGAACCACCTCATTTTACAGGTGAAAAAACTGAGGTCCGGACAGGACACAGACTGTACACAGAGGACACAGACAATCAGGAATATGTTGAGACAGCAGGTCAAGTTCACTTCCAGGGAGCCTTTATGGCGTTGCGACTGCTCAATGTTCTTTCCTCCTTTTCGGGTAATGCACCCCCATCTCTTTTTGGAATTTTCTCTTTTTTAAAAAATTTATTTTTGGTCAGGCGTGGTGGCTCACACTTGTAATCCTGGCACTTTGGGAGGCCAAGACGGGTGGATCATTTGAGGCCGGGATTTTGAGATCAGCCTGGCCAACATACCAAAACCCCATCTCTACTACTAAAAATACAAAAATTAGCCGGGTGTGGTGGCGCACACCTGTAATCCCAGCTACTCGGGAGGCTGAGGCACAAGAATCACTTGAACCCAGGAGGTGGAGGTTGCAGTGAGCCGAGATTGTGCCACTGCACTCTAGACTGGGTGACACAGTGAGATCCTGTCTCTCTCTCTATATATATATATACACACACACATACATATATATATATAAATTCTTTATTTTTAAATTTTTTAAAAAAGTTTTTAGTAGAAGCAGGTTCTTACCATGTGGCCCAGGTTGGTCTTGAACTCCTGGACTCAAGTGATCCTCCTGCCTTGGCCTCCCAAAATGCTGGGATTACAAGATCACAAGCAAATGTCACCAGGCCCAACCTGGAATTTTCTCTTACCCAGTGTGGGTGGTCTTTGTAAGCTCAAGGAAGTGCCTGCCCTCTTCTAGCCACAGAGATGCCCAGAAGAGACAGAGCAGACTCTTTCTCTCAGGACTCTGAATCTTTTTTTTTTTTTTTTTGAAATGAAGTCTCGCTCTCTCTCCAGGCTGGAGTACAGTGGCACGATCTCGGCTCATTTCAACCTCCGCCTCCCGGGTTCAAGTGATTCTCATGCCTCAGCCTCCCAAATAGCTGGGACTACAGGTGCATGCCACCATGCCCAGCTAAGTTTTGTATTTTTAGTAGAGACAGGGTTTCAC
>NW_012114821.1:17641036-17645924 GCF_000951035.1 Colobus angolensis palliatus | reverse complement strand
GGCTAATTTTTGTATTTTTACTAGAGATGGGGTTTCACCATGTTGGCCAGGCTGGTCTCCAACTCCTGTCCTCAGATGATCCACCTGCCTCAGCCTCCTAAAGTGTTGGAAATGCAGGAGTGAGCCACCAGGCCTGGCCAAAACTGTCATTTAAGAAATTATTATTTTATGAAAGGTTTCGTGCTAAGGATTTTATATACCATCTAATCATGTGAACAATTCTACATATGGTGCATTACTATCAGCTTAATTGCACCAATGAGAAAACTGGCCCTCCAAAATGGGAAATGGGCAGTTGTAAATGAATGTCAAGGTCACATAGTTAACAGCAGTGGTCTTTAGGTATAATCCCAGCTCGATCTGACTCCAGAGTCCTTGCTCTAAAACCTTAGGCTGAATTGCCTGGAAATGACTCAGTGGTGCCCCAGTCAAGTGGTTCTCTGTTCAAGGAATACCTCACCATAGATTCTGACAGTTGAGTATCAGAATCTCCAGGGAAATTGTCATTTGAAATGCATATTTAATATGATGTTATAATTTTATATTTGGAAAGTAAAAAGTAGGCTGGGCGCAGTGGCTCGTACCTGTAATCCCAACACTTTTGGAGGCCAAGGCGGACTGATTACTTGAGGTCAGGAGTTCAAGACCAGCCTGGCCAACATGGCGAAACCCTATCTCTACCAAAAATACAAAAAAATTAGCCTATTGTGATGGCATATGCCTGTAGTCCCAGCTATTCAGGTGGCTGTGGCATGAGAATTGCTTGAACCCAGGAGGTAGAGGTTGCAGTGAGCCCATCGTGCCACTGCACTCCAGCCTGGGTGACAGAGTAAGACTCTGTCTCAAAAAAGTAAATAAATAAAGTAAAACATAAAGACAATCCCAATGTTTTCAATAGAAACCAGGCAGGCCGGGCGCGGTGGCTCAAGCCTGTAATCCCAGCACTTTGGGAGGCCGAGACAGGCGGATCACGAGGTCAGGAGTTTGAGACCATCCTGGCTAACACGGTGAAACCCCGTCTCTACTAAAAAATACAAAAAGCTAGCCGGGCGAGGTGGCAGGCGCCTGTAGTCCCAGCTACTTGGGAGGCTGAGGTGGTAGAATGGCGAAAACCCAGGAGG
Organism: Colobus angolensis palliatus; assembly: GCF_000951035.1. Lineage (NCBI taxonomy): Eukaryota > Metazoa > Chordata > Mammalia > Primates > Cercopithecidae > Colobus > Colobus angolensis. Next base: position 17,644,803 of record NW_012114821.1, on the reverse strand, counting down.
CTGAGCTTGCAGTGAGCTGAGATCTGGCCACTGCACTCCAGCCTGGGCAACAGAGCGAGACTCCAAGTGGCTCCTGTGGTTGATTAGGTTTGGGTGTTCCCAGGCAAACCGGGATGCATGATCACCTTTCCACAGAAGAGAAAACAGGTGCAAGTAGGTGAAGATGGCATAGCCAACAAGCGGTAGCGTAGCTATCAGAACCTATCAGAACCCTGAAGTAAAACAACACCCAACATTCCCCTGTGACTTTTCTGACAGCCCAAGTTCTTTCAGCCTTTTAAAACTCTGATCAAAACTAACTTCTGCCAGGAAGCCCTTCCCACTAACTCCAGCTCCTTCTGCATCTTTGTCATCTTTGTCTTGTGACAGCCACAGTGCTGGAATGACAGGCGACAGCCACCTACGACTGTACTTCATGAATTTTCTGTTGAATTATAGACTGTGATTTTTCATGTGTGTGTGCACATGTGTATACAGGCAATCCTTGCTTTGTATGGTTCTATTTTTTGTTTTCTTTTCTTCTCAATGTGATAGTATATCTCATGTGAACTGAGACCTCACCTTGGTTACCATGGAACCATGAAAAAGGAGGACACAGTTCTGATACAAATGAGTTTCCATGAATACAGTGCCTAACAAAGTGAGGAGAGCCTGTTTTCTGTTTTTCTTTTTCTTATTTATTTATTTATTTATTTATTTTGAGATAGGGTCTCACTCTGTCACCCAGGCTGGAGTGCAGTGGCACAACCATGTCTCACTGCAGTCTGGACCTCCCAAGCTCAAGCAGTCCTCCCACCTCAGCCTCCAGAGTAGCTAGCACTACAAGCGTGTGCTACTTACGACACCTGGCTACTTTCTAAGTTTTTGTAGAGATGGGAGTCTCCCTGTGTTGCTCAGGCGTGTCTCGAACAACTGGGTTCAAGCAATCTTTCTGCATTGGCCCCCCTAAACTGCTGGGGTTACAGGTGTGAGCCACCATACCTCGCTTGTTTTTCTCTTATGATGGAATATTAGTTTCTTAGGATTACCAAAACAGATTATGATGAACTGTGTGGCTTATAACAATAAAAATTTATTCTCACAGTTCTAGAGACTAGAAATCTAAAATCAAGGTGTCAGCAAGGCTGTGCTCCCTCTGAAGATTCTAGGGGAAAGCCATTCCCTACCTTTCCCAGCTTCTAGTAGATGCTGGCATTCCTTGGCATGTAGATGCATCTCTACAATCTCTGTCTCTAACTTCACATGGCCTCCTCCCCTGCACGTGTATGTATGTCTGTATATCCTTGATTTTTTTTTTTTTTTTTTTGAGACATAGTCTCACTCTGTCACCTGGGCTGTAGTGCAGTGACGTGGCTTCAGCTCACTGCAACCTCCACCTCCCGGGTTCAAGCAATTCTCGTGCCTCAGGCTCCCAAGTAGCTGGGACCACAGATGCATGCTACTATACCCAGCTAATTTTTGTATTTTTTGTAGAGATGGGGATTCACTACGTTGGCCAGGCTGGTCTTGAACTGCTGACCTCAAGCGATCCACCTGCCTCAGTCTCCCAAAGTGCTGGAATTACAGGCGTGAGCCACCTCGCCCAGCCTGGATTTAAGGATTTAAATCAGTCATTGGATTTAAAGTTCATCCTAATTCAGTATGATCTCATCTTAACTAACTAATCACATCTGCAAAGACTCTATTTCCAAAGAAGGTCACATTCTGAGGTTCCTGGTGGACATGAATTTGGAGGACCACTATTCAGTCCGCTACAGGTGGATAAGCACCTCCAGGGCTGGATTTATAGCATAAATCAACTCCACTCCCAGTGCTAAACTAGCAAGTACACACAGCAGGCACTCAATAATCCAGGTAAGACCCATTCTCAGGGATAGATCTGAATCAGGGCAATGAGCTCCATTCACTGGAAACCAGTTTTATTTTCTCCTTCAAGCCCTCTGTATAGCCAACCACTCCCAAGCCCATTTCCTTCCCTTTTTTGACACGGCTTTCTCTTCCTTCTCCCCACCCACCCTTGCTGCCTCTTCTCTTTCTTCCTCCCACTTTCCCGCCTTGAATGACAGTTTAGGGGAAGCCTTGTGTATATGCATGTGTGTGTGCACGGGAATGCATTCTGGAAGTAAGGAAATGCTTCCTCACTTCAAGCACCTTCACCCATTCAAGCATGTTGTTATTCTCTGCTTTTAGGGTGCAAGGCCATTAGAGTTCCTCTGAAAGTTGAACTAAATTCTCAACCCTTAGCCAAATGTCCTCTCTTAGCCACACACCCTTCCGATTTTTTTCTTCCAGAAGTCCCAGGCGAAAAGGTTCCTCATTGCTAGCACCGCCTGTGCCTTCCTCTTTTTAGTTTCTGAATGTCAGTTCACTTTTTTTGGTGAAACATTAACAATATGTTGTCACTTCATGAACGCTATGCGCCCAGCAGTGTACCAAGCCCTTCACATACATTATCTCACCCATTCTTTATGTGTTTCTCATCGTACCGAGGAGAATACTGAGGGCTTAAGCAACAAGGTAGTCAGTCAAAAGTCATGCAGCTGGTTGAAGGTGGAGTCAGAATTCGAACCTCAGATTCTAGAGTGCAGTCTCTCCACCACAGCATAGGGTTGTGAAAGCAACTCTTGGGAACATTATTCCTTTAGACTGCTTCCTAGCCAAGCTTCCTGAAAACACAGAAGACCATTGAGTACTAATTGCTGTTTTCTTTAAGGAGTTAAGGTTAACAGACTCTTTACACTTCCCTTCTCCTCTGAAATCGTTGGGGTGGGAGTAGGGGTTGCTGCTAAAAGGGAACTCATTGACAACCTGCAGATTTTTATACAAAATCCCCTTGGAATCGGTTTTTCTCATAGCAGTTGCTTTGAGCTTCTGAGTGCAATAACTTAAGGTCTAAAATGAAACCTCCTCAAAATTTCAAAATACTCCTCCTTGTTGGCAGATTTCCATTAAACTTGATTCAGCATTTTCAGTCAGGGAACAAGTCACAGGATATCCCCAAATCAGAGGCAACTAACAGGCGCTCTCATCATGGTAAACTTCTCGCAGTTTCATGAACAAACCATTCTCTCCTGCCTCTTTGCACCTTTTCCTTCTACCTGATGCCTCTCTCCGAACCCAACTATTTGCCTGTTCGTTTGTCCTTCAAAGTGGCACAGCTTTGAAGGAGGCATTTAGCCATCGTGGCTCTGCCTTGGAGGAGTCCTTATCTGAACCCTAAAGCAGCCCTTGATGTCTCACTCTTAGTGAAGCCTGGGAAGGAGAAGGTTGTTAAAATCTGGGCCCTGCCCCAAATCTACTATGTCAGAATCTCTAGGGTGGAGCCTGGGGAAGATGCATCTCAACAAGTTCTTCAGGCGCTTGGGCGGATGTCCTGGGCCAAGGTTCCAAGCGTTGAACCATTACTTCATCTTCACAATTTTTATCTTGTACTTTAAAAAAATTAACAAACACTGACGTGGAGCTTACTGTGTTTCAGGTACTCATGCAGTGATCATAGCAACCCTAGTGAGGTACATACCATTATCATCCCTGTGCTGCAGACAAAGAAACAAGAGCACCAAGATACTGGTCCGAAGTCACCCGTCAAGTAAGCAGCAGAGCTGGCTCCTGCCTGCTGCACTCTCTTACTTCTTTGTATCTGTGGATTTTTTTTTTTTTAATTTAAATAATTGATTTGAGGCTGGGCGCGGTGGCTCACGCCTGTAATCCCAGCACTTTGGGAGGCCAAGGCGGGCGGATGATGAGGTCAGGAGATGGAGACCATC
>NW_012114821.1:17631466-17639709 GCF_000951035.1 Colobus angolensis palliatus | reverse complement strand
AAAACAAAAACAAAAAACAAAACAAAAAAATTCTGTGTATCACCTTAAGTCCTGTCCCATTTCCATACTGGTATCTATACCCCAGTTTGGGAAGCCCTAAGCTCCAGCTTACTTCTATTATTATACTGACCACAGTAAACTATAATTTATCTTCCAGACTGTAAGCTCTCAGGGACTTGATTTATCCACCCTTGTGTCCCTGTGGTTGAGGGTAAAGGCCAACATTGCCATTCTCCATTCTCGCTAGAGAGAACTGGTTATAGATTTGATGGTTCCTTCAAATCCTTTGAGATATGAAAGAAAATGGTAGGATTCAATGGATGGCAAGAACAACAAGAGGAAGGAGGCCTGGACTAGAGACCACTAAAGGGAGGACTTCCAGGTTTGAGCTGATGAGCATCAGGACCCCTGCACTCTACTTCTGGCTGATTCTTCATGTCCTGGAGACAGTCTACTTCTTTGAACTGGTGGCTTTTCTCAGGCTGTGAATTCTTTGAGATAAAGATCGTGTTTTTCTTGTTGTTCACCAGTTTATCTGCAGAACCTGCTTAGTACACGGCACACAGAAGATGCTCAGTAAAAAAACGTGGGTTGAATGAATACATGAGGGAAAAATTGTTAAATATGTTCTGATTAGGAAAGTACAGCATACCTTCTTCCTCATTTTTTCTGTTTCCACGGTCTTCTAGGGCTCTAATATTTCCATAAAATATGGGTTTGTGGAAGGCAATCTGGTTGGAAAGGTTGATTTAAAGCTGTATGGGAGGCCAGGTGTGGTGGCTAACACCTGTAATCCCAGCATTTTGGGAGGCCAAGGAGGGCGGATCACGAGGTCAAGAGATTGAGATCATCCTGGCCAACATGGCGAAACCCCGTCTCTACTAAAAATACAAAAATTAGCTGGGCGTGGTGGTGCGTGCCTGTAGTCTCAGTTACTTGGGAGGCCAAGGCAGGAGAATTGCTTGAACTCAGAAGGTGGAAGTTGCAGTGAGCCAAGGTCAAACCACTGCACTCCAGCCTGGTGACAGAGCGAGACGCCGTCTCAAAAAATATATATATAAAATAAAGTTGTATGGGAAAAGCATTATACATAAGCTGGAAAAATGACAATAAGACACATAAAAGAAAAGGGACTGTGGAACTTGCCCTGGGGAAGAGTATATGTCCAGTCCTACCCTAAGACCTACCAAATATCAGCCGCCAGCCCCCTGTTTGTCAAACTCTGGGACTGGTGCAGTGACCTCACCAGAAGGCATGAGCTCCAGTTAATTATTCAGAATATTTGTTCTGCTTCAGATGAGATGCCAATGAGAGTATCACCAGCTAACTGCAAGCAGGGAGGAAGTCAATGGTAATTAAACTTTGTTTCCTTGTACACAGCAGCCAACCGAAAGGTACACAGGAAATATACAGGCAGAAGTTGCCAAGGGCAACTTCAGATGAAAACTAGCAATAAAATCAGGTACCACTCCAAAAAGAGACACTGGAGAAGAACCAAGCTAGAGCTATACGGAACTGTATCTGAGATAGTACACACGCTTATGATGTCTCAGGGTCACTACCATCTTAACATATCAAGCTGAAAATGTCACCCCCATCTGGAGAATGGAACATGTTTTATTGAAAAAATGTTTTCTCTTGTTTGCTTATAGGCTCTGCACTAGTGGCTGGTTCAGTAATGAATCTGTAAGGACCAAATTAGCCAGGCATGGTGGTCCATGCCTATAATTCCAGCTATTTGGGAGGCTGAGGTAGGAGAATCGCTTGAACCCGGGAGGCAGAGGTTGCGGTGAGCCGAGATTGTGCCATTGCACTCCAGCCTGGGGAACAAGAGCAAAACTCGGTCTTAAAAAAAAATAAAAAAAATAAAACTGTAAGAACCTTTTTAAAAATAAATAAATAATAAATTAGAAAAAAAAAAAAAAACGAGATCGTGGCTCCTATCTTGGGCACTTCTTGCATTCTGCCTCCCATCAGTCATGCCAGGGGACGTCAGCTGCCACTTTGATGGCTGCACTTTGGAGAGGCCCATGGGGGAGGAACCAATGTCTCCAGCCAACAATCAGTGAAGACCTGAGGCCTTTCCAAAGCCATGTGAGTGACCCCGGGAGGGAATGCTCCCAGAGTCCAGCCTTGAGAAGACCACAGCTTTGACAGCGAGCTTGAGTGCAGGCTCCAGAGAGACCAGGAGCAGAACCACCAACTAGGCTGAGCTTGAATTCCTGTCTCATAGAAGGTGTGAGATAATTAGTGTTTATTGTTTTTGCTTGTTAACTTTTGGGGTAATTTGTCACACAGCAATAGATAATTAGTATGTCATTAAAAAAAATTAGTCTGGGGCTGGGCACAGTAACTCATACCTGTAATCCCAATACTTTAGGAGGTCAAGGCGAGACGATTGCTTGCATTCAGGAGTTAGAGACCAGCCTGGGCAACATAGCCAGATCCCATCTCTACAAAAAAATTTAAAAAATGAGCTGAGGCCTTCAGCCAGGTGCAGTGGCTCATGCCTGTAATCCCAGCACTATGGGAGGCCAAGGCGGGTGGGTCACCTGAGGTCAGGAGTTTGAGACTAGCCTGACCAACATGGTGAAACCCTGTCTCCACTAAAAGAATACAAAAATTATCCGGGCATGGTGGTGCACTTCTGTAATCCCAGCTACTCAGGAGGCTGGGGCGGGAAAATCGCTTGAACCCAGGAGGCAGAGGTTGCAGTGAGCTGAGATGACACCACTGTACTCCAGCCTGGGTGAGAGAGTGAGACTCCGCCTCAAAAAAAAAAGAAAAAAAAGTTAGCCGGGCCTGATGGTGCATGCCTGTGGCCCCAGTTACTCGAGTGGCTGAGGTAGGAGGATCATCTGAGCTTGGGAGGTCAAGGCTGAAGTAAGTCTTGATCATGCCACTGTACTCCAGCCTGGGCAAACAGAATCTCTGAGATCCTGTCTCAAAATAAATAAATAAATAAATAAGTAAATAAATAAATAACTCACTCACTCACTCACTCACTCCATAGAGATAGTCATTAGCTTTGTTCACCAAATATTTCCAGTTCTCTGTCCTCCTAGGAACACGGTAGAATTAACTTCCCTGCCCCTTCTGTTAGGTGTGGCCTTACGTGGCTTGGCCAGTGAAATGTGAGTGGAAGTGAGATAGGACAGTTTCAGGCAAAAGTTTTAATATCCAATGTGCAAGTCACTTTGGATGTGTGTCTTTGTTCCTGTATGGCAACACTGGAAGCATAGGGATAAAGCATTTTCATCTGGGCTCCTGGCTGAGCATGACACAGAACAGAACCACCCAGTGAACCCAGGAGGAACATATAGCGTAAGAAATAAGCCTTTGTTGAGGCCAGGCACTGTGGCTCAAGCCAGTAATCTCAGCACTTTGGAAGGCCAAGGTGGATGGATCACCTGAGGTTAGAAGTTCAAGACAAGCCTGGCCAACATGTTCAAATGCCATCTCTACAAAAAATTCAAACATTAGCTGGGCATGGTGGCACATGCCTATAGTCCCAGCTACTCAGGAAGCTGAGGCAGGAGAATCGCTTGAACCTGGGAGGTAGAGGTTGCAGGGAACTGAGATTGTGTTACTGTACTCCCACCCGGGCAACAGAGTGACTCCAACTCCAAAAAGTTAAAAATAGTACTACTACTAATAATAATCCTTCATTGTTGTAAGTCACTGAGAATTTGGAGTTGTTTGTTACTACAGCAATACCTAGCTTACTTTGACTCATATAAACCACAGTGTCCCTTTGACAACTATAATTTAACTCAAACTGTAATTCAATCAAACCTGCAGTTAATCAACAGACCACATTACCATTTTGTTCACCTGAGTTATTAGTATTTGCATCTAAACCAAAATTTACTGTGGTCACTTAATAGGAATATCCATAAAGATCATCATTTTATTACAGTCACCTTTATAAGAATTCATGAGAGAAACCTCTATCTCAGTGCCAAGATAATTCTTCTCTTTGGAACCAGAGATTGTAACCTTACTTTTATTTATTTATGTATTCATTCATTCATTTTGAGATGGAGTCTCACTCACTCTGTTGCCCAGGCTAGAGTACAGTGGTGCAATCTTGGCTCACTGCAACCTCCACCTTCCTGGTTCAAACGATTCTCCTGCCTCAGCCTCCCAAGTAGCTGGGTTTAAAGGTGTGTCACCATGCTCAGCTAATTTTTTTATTTTTAGTAGAGATGGGGTTTTACCATGTTGGGTAGGCTGATCTCCAACTCCTGATCTCAAGTGATCTGCCCATGTTGGCCTCCCAAAGTGCTGGGATTACAGGTGCGAGCCACCATGCCTGGCCTATAACTTTACTTTTAATATGTTTATTTTATTTAAGCTCTGAGGACATTAGGAGCAAATAAATGAAGAAATTTCCCTTTTTTGTCCTGGCTGGTAGGAAGCTCCAAGTCAAACCGCAGTCTATCTATAGCAAGCTCTTAAGACTGTATGGCACTTATTTTTAGTACTAACCTTGTCCTTGGCTTCATTCTATTTTTCTTCTTTTTATTTTTGTTATCCTGATTTATTTACTTATTTTTTCTCTTGTTGAAATATACAGCCATGAGGAACCTCACATCCATTTTCAAATGAGGAAAGAACATTAAAATATAGGCAGCATAACTTGTAAACATCAGTGACAAGCTCAAGCATTAGCATCGGAACATAGCTGGGCTTCATCTGAGTTTGACTATGTAGTAGCTGTGTAACTTTGTAAGAATCATTGTGTCCCTGTTTCTTCCTTTATAGGAGAAGTCAGGGTGAGAGGCTAATAATATCTCCCCTGAAACTTTGTGTTGAAGATTATACTGGGGAAAGTACTTCGCCCTTCATAAGAGCTCTTACCAAATTTTAGTTCTTTCCTTCCTCAACCCCAAATCCCTTGAGCAGCTATTTGCTCTTGGCCTTGCTCAATCATCTTCCCAGATGGTATGCAATGCACTCTGGTGAGCTCAGAAACATCCCCTGCTGAGGAAATGGATTTCAGCTGCATCAGGAGAAACTTAGGTCAGAAGAAAGATGGGGAAAGAAAGGACTGAATAAGAGAAAACTACGTCTGTCCAGTGCCTACTACAATCCTTAGCATACATGAGCTCATGCAGTCACAGTGGGAACAAGCAGGCAGAAACTCTGGTTTCTGGCAGACACTGGTGGACGCTGCAGTGTGCCACAAAGGCCATGGGGCTGCCTCTGAGAGGCGTCCTAATGGGGAATCTCTTCAGTGTGGTCTTGCTGGAAAGCAGGAGATAGGTTATTCCAGTTCGTATTTTAAAATAGTATTCATATATGTAATTCTGTGTGATACATAAGGTGTTGAGCAGGGAATCCAACCTCAGCACTACTGACATTTTGGGCTGGATAAGCTCTCTGTTGTAGGGACCATTCTGTGTCTTTTTTTTCTTTTTCTGAGAAGGAGTCTTGCTCTGTCCATCGGGCTGGAGTGCAATGGCAGCGTCTCAGCTCACTGCAACCTCTGTCTCTCGGGTTCCAACAATTCTCCTGCCTCAGTCTCCTGAGTAGTTAGGATTACAGGTGTGTGCCACCACGCCCAGCTAATTTTTGTATATTTAGTAGAGACAGGGTTTCACCATGTTGGCCAGGCTGGCGTCGAACTCCTGACCTTGTGATCTGCCTACCTTGGCCTCCCAAAGTGCTGGGATTACAGGCGTGAGCCACCGCGCCTGGCCACCTGTTCTATGTCTTACTGGATGTTTCTGTATCTCTGGCCTTTGTCCACCAGATCCCAGTAGCTCTCCCATCCCAGGTCATGACAATTAATAATGCCTCCCGACATTGCCAAATGTCCCTTGGGAGACCAAATTGTCCCCTCTCCTCCTGTGCGAACCAATCATGTAAAGTAACAAAGCATTGTGGCATGGTTCAGTATTTATTAAGCATCCACAGAATGTGGAGAGAGAAAAATGCTTATGACCTGGGCTTGCTCCTTAAGCAACTCGTGACTCATGCAGCAGTAGGGGAGACAAAGTGTCCACGTATAATTGCCTCTAAGTGTGGCCAGTGCAGTAACAGAGAAATGAGTGAGGAAGGAAGTACAACCTGAGCTCAGCGGCGGAGTGGACAGCTCTTGTCAGAGTAGAGAGGAGGGGGATGCTTTGGTAGAGCCTGGATCTGAAACTGCTGACTGCCCTCCCCAAAGAGGGCCTGCTCCCTCCTTGGTTGCAATTCTTTTTTCAGCACCCTGTATGTTTTCTTCATAGCAAGGTCTATTATTTATTTGAGACAGAGTCTCATTCTGTCACCCAGGCTGGAGTACAGTGGTGCTATCTTAGTTCACTGCAACCTTTGACTCCGTGGTTCAAGCAATTCTCGCTCCTCAACCTCCCGAGTAGCTGAGATTACAGGCACGCCTCCACTCCGGGCTAATATTTGTATTTTTAGTAGGGACAGGATTTCACCATATTGGCCAGGCTGGTCTTCAACTCCTGGCCTCAACTGGTCTCCCCACCTCAACCTCCCAAAGTGCTGGGATTATAGACATGAGCCATTGCACCTTGCCAGCAAGGTCTATAATGTAAAACAATTTTTTTTTTGGTTTCCTCTTTTTTTTTTTTTTTTTTGAGACAGAATCTCACTGTGTCGCCCAGGTTGGAGTACAGTGGCATGACTTTGGCTCACTGCAACCTCTGCCTCCCAGGTTCAAGTGATTCTCCTGCCTCAGCTTCCCAAGTAGCTGGGATTATCGGCATGCACCACCACACCTGGCTAATTTTTGTATTTTTAATAGACATGAGGTTTAATAGACATGAGGTTTAATAGACATGAGACCATGTTGGCCAAGCTGGTTTCAAACTGCTGGCCTCAAGTGATCCTCAGCCTCCCAGAGTGCTGGAATTACAGGCGCAAGCCACTGCACCCAGCCTGTTTCTTTATAAATGTATTTGTCTACTTCCTTTACCAGCCCCTAACGACAAAGACGGCTTTTGTCTTGTCATCTCTGGAATCCCTGGCCTCCGGCATAGGGTAAAACCTAAATCAGAGACTCAACAGCTATTAAGGGGAGGAAGGAAACAAGAAAATAAGGAAAGCAGGGAGGAAGGGAAGGAGAAAGAAAGGGAGGGAGGGAAGAAGGAAGGAAGGAAGGAAGGGAGGGAGGGCGGGAGGGAGGGAAGGAAAACCAGGGATTCCCCATAATTTGTAGGGCCCGGTGCAAAATGAAAATGCAGGCTTCCTTACTCAAATGTTACTAAGAATTTCAAGACAGCTACCACAGAGCATTAAACCAAATGTGGGCTTTTCTGAGAGGGCGGCCCTTTGTGACTGCACAGGTTACCTGCCCACGAAGCCCTCCTTTGGAGACAAGCATCATGAATGATCAGCAGTTAGGCAGACCTTGCCTCTGTCAATCCGCACCTTGGTGGGAAGAGGTAGTCAACGTGACCTCTAGCAACCACACCATGTTTCTTAATAGCTGAAGCCGGTTTCCCAGAAGAGAGCAGAGCCCATGTAAGTATGTCCTTCCAAATTCGATGTTCATATTAAGAAATACTATAGGACATGTTTTTTCAGTATAGCCTGCACGACGCATTGCTTGGTGAAAGCTCGCTAAAACTCTCAGCAAGCCCCAAACAGAGTGGCAGTGTGTGGAGTTCTGGATCAAAGCCTGCCTGCTGAAGGTAGAAAGTACTGAGTTTCTACTAACGAGGCCCATTCAGCGTCTAGTCAAATCTTTCTCTATTCTGTGCCTGGTGAACATAGCAATTTGTTATCAACCCACAGAGTGAGCTGCAGATAAACGCTCTCTGATCCTATCTTTGGTAAAACCTGTAATTTACAGGCTATTTTAGGGGATAGCTGTAATTGGAACTTTTACGTTATGTTTTACTTTCAGTTGTGATTACCCACAGCTCCATTTGCTTAGATACATCTAAAGGGCACCTGTACTTGGGTCTGGTTATGACCTTGCATGTGGTGTGTGTGTGAGTGCATATGAGTGTGTGTTCATACACACACGCATGCCCTTTCGTGAAATTTGCACATATAAAAATATGAAATGGTTAATTACTTTATTTGCTTTGTTTCTGTTAAGCCTAGAAAAAGCTGGTAATCTCAAAGACATTGGAAATACCATTTCCATATAAAGTCAGCAATCCCATTACCAGGTTTATACTCAAAGGATTGTAAACCATTCTACTAAAGATACATGCACATGCCGGGCGCGGTGGCTCAAGCCTGTAATCCCAGCACTTTGGGAGGCCGAGACGGGC
>NW_012114821.1:17625737-17630614 GCF_000951035.1 Colobus angolensis palliatus | reverse complement strand
TGGTTTATAATGGTCTCCTTCAGGAATGGAAAAGAAAAGTGAAGAAAGTTTCATCTACTAGGCATTTCCTTATCATGTTAGTCTCTCTTATATACATGATCTTATGAACTCTTCACAAGAACCTGAGAGATGGCTACTATGACAATTCATTTAATTTTAAGTGTCAACTTGACAAGACCAGAGGATCACCAGAGAGCTGGCTAAGCATTGTTTCTGGGTGTGTGGGTGAAAGTGTTCCTGGAGGAGATTTGTATCTGAATTGGTAGACTGGGTAAAGATCACCCTCTCCAGTGCAGGTGAGCATCACTCAGCCTACTGAAGGCCTGAATAGATCAAGAAGGCAGAAGACGATTGGATTTGCTCCCTCTCTTCTTGGCTGCTGGAGCTCAATTGAACTTCCCCTGCCCTCAGCACTCCTAATTCTGAGATCTTCAGGCTAGCATTGGAATCTATACCGAGACTCTATACCAAGACTCTCAGACTTTCCAGTGACACCACCAGCTTTCCTAGGTCTCCAACTTGCAGACAGCAGATCGTTGGACTTTCCAGCTGCCATAATCATGTGAGCTCAATCCTCATGATAAATCTCTTTTTAGTGAGATAGATAGATAGATAGATAGATAGATAGATAGATAGATAGATAGATAGATTAGATAGATAAATACTACTTCAGAATTGTAGCTAAGAAATCTGTAACTCTAAAACCCACACAGGCCAGGCTTGGTGGCTCATGCCTGTAATCCCAACACTTTGGGAGGCTAAGGTAGGTAGATCGCTTGAGCCTAGGAGTTCAAGACCAGCCTAGGCAGCATGGCAAAACCCAATCTCTACAAAAAAATATTGAAATTAGTAGGACTTGGTGACACATGCTTATAGTCCCAGCTACTTGGGAGGCTGAGGTGGGAGGATGGCTTGAGCCCAGGAGGTCAAGGCTACAATGAGCCAGGATCATGCCACTGTATTTACAGTCTGGGAGATAGAGAGAGACTCTGTCTCAAAAAAATAAAACATTAGCATAATAAATAAACAAATAAAACCCATATGCTTTTCATGAAACCACATTTCTTCTTGAAGAGAGTAAAAAAGGGATGAAAGAAAAATGGAGTTATATTATTTTCCTTGACGATAAAAAAAAGTACACTGGGCTGGGTGCGGTGGCTCACGCCTGTAATCCCAGCACTTTGGGAGGCCGAGGCAGGCAGATCACAAAGTCAGGAGATCAAGACCATCCTGGCTAACACGGTGAAACCCCGTCTCTACTAAAAATACAAAAAACTAGCTGGGCAAGGTGGCCGGCGCCTGTAGTCCCAGCTACTCAGGAGGCTGAGGCAGGAGAATGGCGTGAACCCGGGAGGTGGAGCTTGCAGTGAGCCAAGATCGCGCCACTGTACTCCAGCCTGGGCGACAGAGCGAGACTCCATCTCAAAAAAAAAAAAAAAAAAAAAAGTACACTGAAAACTATCCCATGGCTTAGGAAATAACCTAGACTTAACTGCCTATTTTGTTGGCAGCTAAAATTCCATCTTCTTCTACTTGTTCAACCTCAGAGAGTCAATCAACAATCAGGCAGCCATAGTATTAATAACTGTTACAAGCCATAGTAATGGAAAATTCAAAAGAATAATAGTTTGGATTGTGTATGGTTTCAGAAGGTATTTTTTACTACTTTTACTGTTAGGAATGACTAGAAAATCATTCCCATCACCTCCAGCAAACTATTACTCCACACTAGCCTTCAATTCTTGAGAAAAGAATGTGAACTAAGGTCGCTTGGGGGATCTACTTTCTTCCTTTTTTTTTTTTTTTTTGAGACGGAGTCTGACTCTTGTCCCCCAGGCTGGAGTGCAGTGGTACGATCTCGGCTCACTGCAACCTCTGCCTCCCGGATTCAAGTGATTCTCCTGCCTCAGCTTCCCAAGTAGCTGGAACTACAGGCACTCACCACCAAGCCCAGATAATTTTTGTATTCTTAGTAGAAACGGAGTTTCACCATGTTGGCCAGGATGGTCTCGATCTCTTGACCTTGTGATCCGCCTGCCTTGGCCTCCCAAAGTGCTGGGATTACAAGCATGAGCCACCGCGCCTGGCCGGGGGATCCACTTTCATGTGGTGCACTCACATGGGTGGCAGGTAAGTTGGTGCCAGCTGTCAGCTGGGAGCTGCACTGGGACTGTGTGCTGGGAGCCTGGGTTTTGCCATAGCTTTATTGGGTTTCCTTGCAGCATGGTAGCTTGGTTCTTTTCTTTTTTTTTTTCTTTTTTTGATGGGGTCTTGCTCTGTGGCCCAGGATGCAGTACGGTGGCATAATCATGGCTCACTGCAGCCTCAACCTCCTGGGTTCAGGTGATCCTCTCACCTCGGCTTCCCGAGTAGCTGGGACTACAGGTGCATACCAGCACACCTGGGATTTTTGTTTTCTGTCACGATGAGATTTCACAACATTGCCCAGGCTAGGTTAGCTCAGTTCTAAGAATGAATGGCCCAAGAGCTCCAAGGAGAGGCTCTATTACATTTTATGACCTAGCACCAGAAGTCATAGTATCACTTCCCTTGTAGTCACAAGCCCAGCTAGATTCAAACAGAGGGGACATTGAATCTACCTGTCAGTGGAAGGAATACCAACCCATACTGCAAAAAGAGCTGATAGGATGAGAGACTTTCTTAAGATCATTTTTGGAAAGTACAGTTTGTTACAAAGTGGTTGTAACGAGTTAAACATTTTATGAATAATATGTCTTTAGATGCCTGGTAAAGTACCTGGCACGTAGCAGAGACCCAATTTGTGGTGGCTGGTTTACACACGGATATGGAACCAAGGCTAGTCAGAATATCAGGGGAGGTCTTCAACAGGTATTCGGGGTCCAGTGATTTCCAGACGGCCTATTTTGCGGTGATCTGGATCACCCTTGCTCTCACCTCACAATCACAATGAAGAGTGTGACTGTCCTGACATTTTGCTTTCTGTATTGCTCTCCTTTTCCGCCAGTTCATAACCCACATATTTGGTCAATCGTGAGAATTACCAGAGGCAGGCAACACTGTGGCATTGTTTAGTCACATCCCATTTGTCTCATGGCTGGGTCTATCCAAATTGTCTTGTATAGCTTGGCCCCAACACAGTTTGTCTACAGTGTGTGAAAGTGGATGTTAGTGATAAGACAGGATGTGAACTTGACCTACTGTCAGTCAAATAGGAGGTTTTGGCATGGAGTGCTTCTAAGCCACTCCGTCTCAGCTGTAGAGATGCCAGTAGAGCAACAGAGCTTCTCTGTTCCACTGATTTGGAGCTGGAAAGAACCCTCAAAAGGGGCCCAGAGACAGAACGGCACTTGCCCAAGGTCATAGAGCAATTTAATGTCAGAGTCATGAATTAGAGCAGGGTTTCCCAGCCTCACCACTGTTCACATTTTATTTATTTATATGTTTTTAAATATAAACAGAACAGGCTCAGTGAGTAACTATTGATATTTATTTATTTATTTATTTATTGTTTTGAGATGGAGTCTCACTCTGTTGCTCATGCTGGAATGCAGTGGCACAATCTTGGCTCACTACAACCTCCACCCACTGGGTTTAAGTGATCCTTCTGCCTCAGCCTCTCAAGTAGCTAGGATTACAGGCAGGTGCCACTACACTTAGCTAATTTTTGTATTTTTAGTAGAGACAGGGTTTCACCATTTTGACCAGGATGGACTTGAACTCCTGGTCTCAAGTGATCCACTGGCCTCAGCCTCCCAAAGCGTTGGGATTACAGGTGTGAGCCACCGCTCCCAGCCACTATTGACATTTAGACCACAAAATTCTTTGTTTTGAGAGGGTTGTCCTGTACGTTGCAGAATAGTTAGAAGCATCCCTGGCCTCTGTATATCAAATGCTGGTAGCATCTTTTTCTCAATTTGTAAAATGGCCAAAAATACCTTTAGATACTGCCAAATGCCCCCGGGGCTGGGGATGGGGGATTACCTACAATAGAGAACCACTGGACTAAAATTCGGTTCCTCTAGTTGCTTGTAAATCCATCCAGCTAAAATATTATTTTGCTAAAAATGTATAAAAACCAAATTCAGATGCTGAGCTGGTAGGGCTTTACTATAGAAAGAAAACACACACACAACAAGACAAATTAAAACATAGAACCGTCTACGAGATAACAGGTCTGATTTCTCCAAAAAGTCAAAGTCATGAAAAAAAGGAGGCAGGAATGACTCTTGGAGATTAAAAGAGACTCGTGACCTTGTCCTTGATTGGACCTGGTTTTAGAAAAACATAGCTAGAAAAGATATTTGAGAGACAGTTGGAAAAACTTGATTATGTTATTATTGTTTAATTTTTTTAATTGCAGATATCATGTTGTGGTTAACAGAATGTCCTTGTATTGGGGACATGCATGTTCAAATATTTAGGGATAATCTGTAACTTACTCTGAAATATCTCAGCCATGAAAAGTAGTCAAATATGAGGAAATGTTAATAATTAAACAATCTACATTGTAGATCTGTAATATTCTTTTTTTCTGTATGTGTGAAAATGTTTTTAAAATAATGTGAAGAATATAAATAAATTAAAGGTAAAATTAAGAGAAACAAATTGCGACTGGGCGCGGTGGCTCACTCCTGTAATCCCAGCACTTTGGGAGGCCAAGGCAGGCAGATCACCTGAGGTTGGAAGTTTGAGACCAGCCTGACCAACATGGAGAAATCCTGTCATTACTAAAAATACAAAATTGGCCGGGCGTGGTGGCACATGCCTATAAACCCAGCTACTAGGGAGGCTGAGGCAGGAGAATCGCTTGAACGTGGGAGGCGGAGGTTGCAGTGAGCCGAGATGGTGCCATTGCACTCCAGCCTGGGCAGCAAGAGTGAAACTCTGTCTCAAAA
>NW_012114821.1:17612153-17624838 GCF_000951035.1 Colobus angolensis palliatus | reverse complement strand
TATATATACATTTTTTTTTAAGAAAGGGTCTCCCTCTCTCACCCAGGCTTAAGTGCGGTGGTGCAATCACAACTCACTGCTGCCTTGACCTCCTGGGCTCAAACAATCCTTGTGCCTCAGCCTCCAGAGCAGCTTGGACTACAGATGCAAGCTACACGCCCGGCTAATTTTTGTATTTATAGTAGAGACAGGGTTTTGTCATATTGGCTAGGCTGGCCTCCAACTCCTGCACTCGAGTGATTCACCTGCTTCAGCCTCCCAAAGTGCTAGGATTACAGGCATGAGCCACCACACATGAAAAAATGGCCAATGTTTTTAATCTTCCAAAATTCCAACTTCATACAGTTTAATCTAAAATATAGGACCATGTTCATTGAATGGGGATGGGGAAGGGACTGACAAGAGGGAAAAATAGAACAGAACTGGATGTCCTAATATGGATGGCTTTCCAAGACAAATTCATTATTGAGAATGTGTATATACATATGCAAACAGATAGATTGCCGACCACCGAGTGAAAATAGCTTTATAATAACATAAGAATGCTGGGCACAGTGGCTCACACCTGTAATCTCACCCCTTTGGGAGGCTAAGGTGGAAGGATTACTTGAGCCCAGGAATTCAAGGCCAGGTTGGGCAACGTGGCACGATTCTGTCTCTACAAAATTAAGGAAAAAAAAGTTAGCTGAACATGGTGGTGTTCACGTGTAGTCCTAGCTACTTGGGAGGCTGAGGCAGGAGGATCACTTGAGCCCAGGTGTTTGAGGCTGTAGAGAGCTATGCTCTCCAGCTGGAATGATGGAGTGAGGCCTTGCCTCCAAAAACAAAAACAAAATGATAAAAACATAAGAAAGGCACACATGGAACAAGGCTATGTATTTTCTTGAGTGTTTGTGTATGTGTGTATTAAAAAGTATATGTATAGATGGGTTATACATATACACAAACATGTATATATATTTTATATTTAAAATGGTGGGAAACATAACATTCAAATGGACCGCAATGACTACCTTGGGGAATCAGGGTTTTGTAGTGAGTACTGTAACGTGCTGCTCAAATTAGTCCGTCATGACCAAGACAGTTATTACCCCAGCTGGCAGCAGTGCTGCTCGCTGCCTTTCTCCCTGAGCTGACTCCTCCAAGGTTCTGTCACTTCTCCAAAGGCAGCTTACCTCCAGGAGTGCCAAGGCAAAGTTCCCTTGCCCCAACTATGAACTTCTCTAAAGGACCATCTCAGTGGCAGAGCTCCCTGTGAGGTTGGCTAAGGCCTTTGAGGCCCACAAGGGCACTGCCTAATAATCTTCCTGCATGCATATCTGCATCTTATTTGTTTGGTTTTTTTTTTTTTTTTTTTTTAGACATAGTCTTTCTCTGTCACCCAGGCTGATTTCGGCTCACCTCAACCTCTGCCTTCCGGGTTCAAGCTATTCTCCTGCCTCTGCTTCCCGAGTAGCTGTGATTATAGGCGTGCACCACCATACCCAGCTAATTTTTTGTGTTTTTAGTAGAGACAGGGTTTCTCCATGTTGGTCAGGCTGGACTCAACTCCCGACCTCAGGTGATCTGCCCACTTCAGCCTCCCAAAGTGTTGGGATTACAGACGTGAGCCACCGCACCCAGCCTGATTTAGCTTTTAAAAGAGTACTGCTGACCGGGTGTCATGGCTCACATCTGTAATCCCAGCACTTTGGGAGGCCGAGTTGGGTGGATCACCTGAGGTCAGGAGTCTGAGACCAGCCTGACCAACATGGTGAAACCCCATCTCTACTAAAAAGACAAAAAATTAGCCTGGCGTGGTGGCACACGCCTGTAATCACAGCTACTCGGGAGGCTGAGAACGGAGAATCACTTGAACCTGGGAGGCGGAGGTTTTGGTGAGCTGAGATTGCGCTGTTGCACTCCAGCCTGGGCAACAGGAGCGAAACTCTGTCTCAAAATAAATAAATACATAAATAAATAAACAAATAAATAAATAAATAAAAATTAAAAAAAAAATCTAAATCAGCACCATTACTGCTTACTCACAAGCATTTAATGGCTTGTATCTTACCGAATGTAGTCTCATGCCTTATATAACATTGTCCGCCAGCCCCTACACAATGTGGTGCTCCATTACTCCATTATTTCCTTATGCTAGATATTCACATGACTCACTCCCTCACTTCTCCTAGACTTTAAATAATGTTACCATCTCTGTAAAGCCTTCCTCAATCTCCCTATTTAAATTTGCAAAGGCCTGGTGTGGTGGCTTGCTCCTGTAATCCCAGCACTTTGGGAGGCTGAGGCTAAGGCTAAAGGATCTCTTAAATCCAGGAGTTTGAGACCAGCCTGGGCAGCATAGCTAGATCCCATCTCTACAGAAAATTAAAAAATTTGCTGGTTGTAGTGGCATATGCCTGTAGTGCTAGCTTCTCAGCAGGCTTAGGTGGGAGGTTCACTGGAGCTCAGGAAGTTGAGGCTGCAATGAACAGTGATTATGTCACTGCACTCAGCCTGGGTGACAGAGCAAGATCCTATTTAAAAAAAAAAAAAAAGTAGATCACTCTGTGAAGTTCTCCCATTTCACTGATGAGAAACTGAGACCTTGAGAGGCAAGTATCTAGTTTAATAACAGAGGAGGAGCAGAAAACGGATGTCCCTTTTCTTGGCACTTCTCACCACAGCTTCTGTCTTTAGTATACGTAATTTTTTTTAGGAGCCAAGAAATTCCATGATGGCAATTTAAAAAGCAACCAGCTTCTTTGTGTTTGACCAATGACAGATGGGTGCATGGTTGTTTGCTATAGATAAACTGAGTTGATCAAGACATCAAAGACTTCCTGCCGGATGGGCCAATCCAACCAGCTTATGATATTTAGAGTTGATGTCAGTGCATTTAAAAAGGTAATACATTAACCCCATTATTCTTGGTCATTTATAAGGAACTGCTCCTGCTTGGGAGAACCTGTGCTTCTGGTTCTGGACTAAGAATTGCTCAATCTGGACCTCATTAATAGGTCAAGAACTCAGAAGAGCATCCATCTGGCTTGGATTGCCTTCAAGGATGGAGAAAATGGAGCATTATTCTCTAGTTAACGCTGAAAACACCTAGCATAATGCATGGTACCTAGCAGGCTCTCAGAAAACATCTGCTGAATCTAAATTAAAAACAGCAACAATGACAAAACCTTTCTAAAATATTTCGCTTAGGCTAGAGGCGGGGGCTCACGCCTTAATCCCAGCACTTTGGTAAGCCTAGGCAGGTGGATCACCTGAGGTCAGGAGTTCAAGACCAACCTGGCCAACATGGTGAAACCCCGTCTCTACTAAAAATACAAAAATTAGCCAGGTGTGGTGGTGCACACCTGTAGTCCCAGCTACCTGGGAGGCTGAGGCAGGAGGATCACTTAACCCAGGAGGCAGAGGTTGCAGTGAGCCAAGATTGCACCACTGCACACCAGCCTGGGCGATAGAGTGAGACTCCATCTCAAAATATATATATATATACACACATATATTTGCCTCATTCTTGTTATAAAGTAGTGGTTATAATTATGGACTCTGGAATAAGCTGAGAGACCTTAAATAAACCACTGAAACTTTAGGCACCTCAGTTTCCTGTTTGACAAAATGGAATTAATAATAGTGTTTACCTCATAGGTTGTTATGAGAATTCAGTGTGGTAACCCACAAAAAGCACTTAGACCAATGTCTGGCACATGATAAGCTCTATGTAAGTTTTGCTATCATGTCTCCCTATGTGCCCATTAGTTTATTCAACCAACGTGTACCAGGCACCCTATTTTGGGTTCTAAGCTCTGTGCTGACTCTCAGGAATACAAAAGTGCAAAGACGCGGTTTCTGTGTTTCTGTAGCCCACAGCCATGGCAGATACTGCTCAATGAGAATCGACAGACCATTACATTTGTGAGTACATGTTGGTGTACATTTTTCCAAAGTGGAGAACTCACAGTCTTCATTATTTGCTCAAAGGGATCCATGACCACTTCACAGATTTTTTAAATCTGGTTAAGGATCACCTTAATTTTGTTATAAATATTGTTACTGTTATATTGTTATAAATAAAGCAGAAGCTGGGCACAGTGACTCACGCTTGTAATCCCAGCACTTTGGGAGGCCAAAACAGGCAGGTTGCTTGAGCCCAAGAGTTCAAGAACAACTTGGGCAACTTGGCAAAACCCCATCTCTACAAAAAGTACAAAAATTAACTGGGCATGATGGCACAATCCTGTGGTCCCAGCTACACGGAAGGGTGAGGTGGGAGGATCACCTGAGCTCTAGGAAATCAAGGTTGCAGTGATTGTACCACTGCACTCCAGCCTGGGTGAGAGTGAAACACTGTCTCAAAAAAAAAAAAAGAAAAGAAAAATAATTTCTAGTGTTCGAGATAGCACAGTAGGGTGATTATAGTTCATGACAATATATTGTATATTTCAAAATAACTAGAAGAGAAGATTTAAAGTGTTCCCAATACAACAAAATAATACATATTTGAGGTAATGGATATCTTAAATACACTGATTTGGTTATCACACATTGTACACATGTATCAAAATACCAATGTATTCCCATAAATATGGACAAGTGTTATAAAACAATACAAAGTTTTGGTCAGGTGTGGTGGCTCATGCCTGTAATCCCTACTTGGGAGGCTGAGGCAGGAGGATCACTTGAGCCCATGAGTTTGAGGCTGCATTGAGCTAGGATCACACCACTGCAATCCAGCTTGGGCTATAGAGTGATACTCTGTCTCAAAATACACTTAAAAAAAAAAAAAAGAACAAAATTGGGATTCATGGAATAATATTTGTTATGTCTTTGATATAATGTCCAGCTGAGCTAGATTGAGAGATTGTATTGCTTGTTCTCTCCTGTACACTTTCTCCCATTCTTGCCCTGCTTCCCTCTAGGTAGAATATACTTCTGAGTTCATTGACTTTGGGCTTATCAATGATAATTACTTTGACCAGGGGGCTGTGAGTGGGTATGATAGATGCCAAGTCTGAGAAGAATCATTAAATGCATGTTCAGGAGTTAGAAATGTCTCCCTTGATTTTGCGCTCTGCCGTGAGAACAACACATCCCATATATGTGTTCATCCATCTGCTCAGATCCCCTAATGAGCAGACGCACGGAACCATGTTGAGCACAGCCACAGTTAAACTGCACATCTGTGAACAAGAAAGCAAGCTGCCAACCACTGAAACTTTGGAGCTATTTGTTACTGTGGTAAAAGCTAACTGGTACACTGCAGCAAAAGCTAACTGGTATATAATTCATGCTCAGCAACTGGCTTCTCCCTTCTGGCTTGCCAAGAGCAAAACAGAACTTTCAAGGAACTCCTGAAGATATTGAGGATACAATATTTAAACTGTTAGAAACAATGTTAACTATAAAGACAGAAGAGGCCAGGTGCGGTGGCTCATGCCTGTAATCCCAGCACTTTGGGAGGCCGAGGCAGTCAGATCACTTGAGGTCAAGAGTTGAAGACCAGCCTGGCCAACATGGTGAAACCCTGTCTCTACTAAAAATACAAAAATTAGCCAGGTGTGGTAGCAGGCGCCTGTAATCCCAGCTACTAGGGAGGCTGAGGCATGAGAATCACTTGGACTTGGGAGGTGGAGGTTGCAGTGAGCCAAGATCGTGGCACTGATCTCCAACCTGGTGACAGGGCCAAAAAAAAAAAAAAAAAAAAAGAGAGAGAGAGAGTTAGATATGGGTGGGATGGAGTACATTAGAATGTGTGTCAGAGACTACCAGCTGTGCACCCATCTCTTTCCCTCTTGTTTGGGTACACCGTATGTCACTGAGCTCTGGCAAAAGGAATGTGGATGAATGTGATGGGCATCACTTCCAGGTCTGGCCTATAAACCTCCACCCCATCCCATGCTTATTCCTACACAGACTTTTCTCCTTTAGGCTGTTTGGAATGGTGACCCCAGGGCAACTTGGAAGCTACACATTGAAGATGAAGAGTTGTCAGCAACCTAGAGCCCTGAGTGACCGCCTGGAAGAGCTGCCTCACCACCTGAGCATCTGTGTTGGACCAGCTGGACATTCGCTGAAGCAATTAAAACAGATTTTATTCAATACTACTGACAGGGAAAGATCTGAGTTCCATTCCAATTTGTGCCCAGGTATCTGGGCATTTTAAAGGGAGAAGGAGGGAGCAGGGGGATGGCAGGGCTTGAGATGAGTTAGGGAAGTGAAAAATTACAAAGAGCAGGAAGGGAAAAGGGCTTGGCCCATGTGGCTGAGACTAGCACAGGACCCTGTCTTCAGGTGCTGGCTAGAATAAACAGTAAGTTCTTTGAGGCACAGTAAGTAAGTTCTTTGAGGCAGGCACTTTCAGGGTGGGCTTGAATCATGCTAGGGGGTGTGTCTTTGTGCTGTTGGAACCATGTTAGTGTGTGTCCAAGTCTTTTTTTCTTTTTCTTTTTTTCAGAGACACAGTCTCACTCTGTTGCCCAGGCTGGAGTGCAATGGTGCAATCACAGCTCACTATAGCCTTGAACTCCTAGGCTCAAGTGATCCTCCCACCTCAACCCTCTGAGTAGTTGACACCACAGGTGCACACCACCATATCTGACTAGTTTTTAAAAAAATATTTTTGTAGAGATGGCGTCTCCCTGTTTCTCAGACTGGTCTTCAACTGCCGGGCTCAAGTAATCCTACTTCCTCGGCCTTCCAAAGTGCTGGATTATAGGCGTGTGCCACCATGCCCAGCCTGTCCAAGTCTTTATAGGCTGAGGTTAAGCCCTGGTAAGAGATAGGTCAAGAAGAGAATCTTTGTCATCACCCTGTTGGGCTTATTCCATTAGTTCACAAATGAAACCCAGGAAATACTGATGCAGATGGGTCCCAGCAAGAACTTAAGTACTGGTTATTCTTAACAAATGTTTATGAAGAGTTTATGTACCAAACTCCCTACCACAGTCTTCACACCTACATCTATGATACCACACCTACATCCACAATCTTCATTTGCTCCTCTGTATAACCCTTTGAAATATATGTTATTATTCTCATTTTAAAAATTTATAAATATAAGCAAGCTGAGGATCTGTGTGGTCAAAAACTTGTCTATTTATGATCGTGTACCTGGAGAGTGGCAGAAGCAGATTGGAACTGGATCATTTTGGCTCCAAATGTAGTGCCATGTACACAAAGTACATGCGTATATGTATATACTGTAACTGATAGAGATTAGGTGCTTGATTTAATGGTAGCTATTTTTTGCCTTGCAATTATTTCCATTTGTTGAAGTCATCTTCAGCATCTCAAACCCAATGTCTCCTTTGAATAATCTCATTCTTCAAATGAAGGCACCTGATTGGTTTACAGGAAGAGGTTGCAGCTATAAAACAGAAATTTCTCTCTGTTTGGATCTTGCTAGCTTGGGTGTTAGGGGATGGAGCATACAATTTTGGATTCAGGAACACTGCACTCTGACCCAGGGTGCTAAGTTGCACAGTTCTGATTAAATACAGCCACAGATCTCCTGAAGTTCTTCCAGACTGGCAGGTAGGATCAGGGAGATGTTTTTTCATCATAAATTTTGAACATTAGTATGCAGGCTGTTTTGTAGGATTTGCTGTGCAAATGTACATTCTCATATTTTGAGGTACTGGTGAGGTTCATATGCTCTCCTAGAAGGAAAGTTCCAGCATTCTATAATCTAATAAAGCTAAATTTCAGATGGATTAAGAAGTTACTAAGTAACAAAGGAAACTAGAAGAAACCTGACAATTAGAATTAAAAAAAAAAATCAGGTCTTCTATTTAAGATGCTCTTCAAACAATAGGAATCTCAGTTTAGCTGGGCACCGTGGTTCATATCTTTAATTTCAGCAACTCAGGAACTGAGATGAGAGGATCCCAGACCCCAGCCTCAGTTTCTCCCCAGGAAATGTACAGACCCTGGGGGCCATCCTCATTCAGGTACTCACCAGACTGATGGCGGTCATGGTGTCCTCATTTCTGAGGGTGATTCCTGGAGAAATAGATGGGAGGATTCAGGAAAAGGCAAATAAATTAGAGCCAGCGCTCTGTGCAAACAAGAGTAAGTGATGAGGCAATGGGAAAGGGATAGTAAAGTTTGCTTGGGAAAATCACAAAACCTGTGACATCACAGAGCCTATTTGCTAAGTGGTGCAATGTATTCTAGAAAACACTGATGCCTTTGGCTATTACTACATATCCTGGATCTGGGAGTACCTAAAACACTAAATGCTGGGGCTGTCAGAGGTGGTGGGTGGGATGACAACTCAAAGAACCGAACTCTGCCAGGAATAGTGGCTGTAATCCCAGCACTTTGGGAGGCTGAGGCAGGAGGATTGCTTGAGTTCAAAAGTTCAAGTCTAGCCTGGCAGCATAGCAAGATCTTGTCTCTACAAAAAAAAAAATTAAAAAAAAATTAGCCAGGTGTGGTGGTGTGTGCTTGAGGTCCCAGCTACTCAGGAGGTTGACGTGGGAGCATCACTTGAGCCCAGGAGTTTGAGGCTGCAGTAAGCTAGGATTGCAGCACTGCACTCCAGTCTGGGTGACAGACTGAGACTCTGTCTCAAAAAATAATAATAAGTTAAACAAACAAACAAACAAATAAGTAAACTGGCTGAGGCACATACTGAACCTTGGTTAACACAATCCCAATTCCTAATCCCTTTCCTCCTTACCTGCTTTTGCTGCAGAGGTTGGAAAACTCCAATAGTTGCTATCCCAGCTTTACTTGCAGCTAGCAGAGGCCTTATGAGAGCTCTAGCTAATGAGGCTGAGTGTTTTACCGAGGATTGGTTGGAAGGTTTTTGCTTTTTCTGGCAAAAGGGACATACTTGGCTTAGGCTGCTTCTTTTACTTATTCCTGCTTTAAACGTGGATGTGATGCCCAAGACCAAGAATATGCTGCTCTGACAATATTAAACTCAAACAACAAAGAGTATTGTTTTTTACATAAGAAGAGGAAAAGTGATCTCTTCTTTTATCTCTCACTTAGAATTGTCTAAGTTTTCCCAGCAGCTCCCCACTAGCTTTCCTCTTGCATGCTATTGGCCAGAATTGGATCAGCTGAGCCAGTTCCTGAATTGATGGCTAACAAAGGAAGTAGAATCACATGCTAGGCTTAGACTGATCATTGAGTAGAATGGATCCTGGATCAATCAAAGCATGCCCTATAGCAGGTAAATGTGATCACAAGATAAATAATGACTTTCTGAATATAAAAACTGTAGGAATAAATAACAAATTAAAGGACTGGTGAATATGAGCTTACTGACATTAAAGCAAATTTATAAAACCGCTCATAAACAAAAGGAAAAGGCAAATAAGACATCAGGGATAAATATTTGCGATTTACATGGCAAATAAAATGTTAATATCTCATAAGTCACTTCTAAAAATTCACCTTAAGGAAATCATTAAGGACATATGCCATGATTTAGTCACAAAGATGTTTGTAGCAGAAGCATGTTTAATAATGGAAATTTGCAGGCCGGGTGCGGTGGCTCACGCCTGTAATCTCAGCACTTTGGAAGGCCGAGGCGGGCGGATCACGAGGTCAGGAGATCGAGACCATCCTGGCTAACACAGTGAAACCCCGTCTCTACTAAAAAATACAAAAAATTAGCCGGGCGAGGTGGCGGGCGCCTGTAGTCCCAGCTACTCAGGAGGCTGAGGCAGGAGAATGGCGTGAACCAGGGAGGCGGAGCTCGCAGTGAGCCGAGATCGCGCCACTGCAGTCCAGCCTGGGTGACAGAGCAAGACTCTGTCCCCCAGCAAAAAAAAAAAAAAAAAGAAATTTGCAAGCAAGATGAATTCCCAGCAGTAAGGTACTGGTTAGGTAAAATATGATACAAACTTACAAAGGAATGCTACAGGACTATTGAAAAACAACCTCGCAGAAATATACGTACTGTTATGAAAAGATGATTGTGATGTGTTATTAAGTGACAAAATCAGAATACAAATAATGCACATGGTTTGTTTCTATATACCTGAAGAAAAATGTAGGAGTATGTGTGTGTGTGTATGTGTGTGTAATTATGTAGAAGGATGTGTATTCCAGAGTTAACAATGGCCATTTCTGATGCATGGTATATTTGTTGATTTTTCTTTTCTTTTTTTTTTGAGACAGTCTCGCTCTGTCACCCAGGCTGGAGTGTAATGGCACAATCTCGGCTCGTTGCAACCTCCGCCTCCCAAGTTCAAGAGATTCTCCTGCCTCAGCCTCTCAAGTAGCTGGGATTACAGGCACCCAGGCACCCACTACCATGCCCAGGTAATTTTTGTATTTTTGTATTTTTTTTTTTTTTTTTTGAGACGGAGTCTCACTCTGTCGCCCGGGCTGGAGTGCAGTGGCCGGATCTCAGCTCACTGCAAGCTCCGCCTCCCGGGTTCACCCCATTCTCCTGCTTCAGCCTCCGGAGTAGCTGGGACTACAGGCGCCCGCCACCTCGCCCGGCTAATTTTTTGTATTTTTTAGTAGAGACGGCGTTTCACTGTGTTAGCCAGGATGGTCTCGATCTCCTGACCTCGTGATCCGCCTGTCTCGGCCTCCCAAAGTGCTGGGATTACAGGCTTGAGCCACCGCGCCCGGCCTAATTTTTGTATTTTTAGTAGAGACAGGGTTTCACCATGTTGGTCAGGCTGATCTTGAACTCCTGACCTCAGGCGATCCACCTGCCTCGGCCTCCCAAAGTACTGGGATTACAAGTACTGCACCTGGTCATATTTGTTGATTTTCTTAAACTAGTGAGCATGCATTGCATTTGTAATAAAATAAACAAGTAAAGGAACTTAATTTAGGAAACATATACCAAAAAGTAAATGAACACCTCAACAGCAGAGTGGTCAATGGGCCTAAGCAAAATATGTTCATAAAATAAAGTACAATGAGCCAATAATCAGGCGTGCAAGAATTTGGTAATAAACCAGTATGTAATTAAAACAAGAATGAAATGTCTCTCTTTCTATTCCCAACCCATTGAACTGGAATGTTTTCCCCCCATGAAAAGAATAGAGCCTGGTTGGGAGTAGAGGGAAATGTACAAGTTCGCAGGTAAAACTGTTCTGAAGAACATTTTGTCAATAGGTAGACATTCAAAAATGCCAATTTTCTTTTGTCTGAGCAATTATTATTATTATTTTTGAGATGGAGCTCACTCTGCCACCCAGGCTAGAATGCAGGGGTGTGGTCTCGGCTCACTGCTGCAACCTTCGCTTCCCAGGTTCATGCGATTTTCCTGCCTCACCTCCAGAGTAGCTGGGATTACAGGCACATGCCACCACGCCCAACTAATTTTTTTTCTTTTTCTTTTTTTTAGTAGAGATGGGGTTTCACCTTGTTGTGTAGGTTGGTCTCAAACTTCTGACCTCAGGTGATCAGACTGCCTTGGCCTCCCAAAGTGCTGGGATTACAGGTGTGAGCCGCTGTGCCTGGTTCTGGTCTAGGCAGTTATTTTAAAATTATTTTTATTTTTATTTTTTGAGACAGAGTCTGTCTCCCAGACTGTAGTGCAATAGTGTGATCACGGCTCACTGCAGGCTTGACGTCCTTGGGCTCAGGTAATCCTCCTGCTTCAGACTCCCCAGCAGCTGGGACTACAAGCTTGCACCACCATGCCTGGCTAATTTTTGTATTTTTTGTAGAGATGGGGTTTTGCCATGCTGCTCAGTCTGGTCTGAAAATCCTGTCTCAGGTGATCTTCCCGCCTCACCCTCTCAAAGTGCTGGGATTACAAGAGTGAGCCATTATGTCTGGTCTGATTGCACCACCATGCCCCGCTAATTTTTGTATTTTTTGTAGAGATGAGGTTTTGCCACGTTGGCCAGGCTGGTCTCGAACTCCTGGCCTCAAGTGATCTGCCTGCCTTGGCCTTCCAAAGTGCTGGGATTATAGGCATGAGTCACCACACCTGGACGGCTGGCTTCTTCTTGTTTGTCCAATTATCTTGAATCAATTCTCTTCTTGACCCATTTTCTCTCTAGCTCTCTGCTGAGATTTATTGTCTCAGTAGTATTTACTAGTGTTGAAATTACCTTGTTTATTGGCTTGTCTGCTTCTTCTCACTAGAATGTCAACCTAACAAGAGCAGGGACTTGGGCTGTCCTGAGGACTAGCACAATGCCTGGCACAGAAGAGGAATTCGATAATGTTTGATAAAGGAATGAATGGGTTTTGTAGATAAGGATGCAGATATAGGGCCAGACATGGTGGCTCACGCCTGTAATCCCAGCACTTTGGGAGGCTGAGATGGGCAGATTACTTGCGGTCAGGAGTTTGAAACCAGCCTGGCCAACATGGTGAAACCCTGTCTCTAAAAAAAATACAAAAATTAGCTGGGCATGGTGGCAGATGCCTGTAATCCCCACTCAGGAGGCTGAGGCAGGAAAATCACTTGGCGGCAGGTGAATCGTTGAAGACACGAGGCAGAGATTGCAGTGAGCCCAGATCGCGTCACTGTACTTCAGCCTGCACTTCACTGCACTTCACCCTGATGACAGAGCTAGACTCCATCTCAAAAAAAAAAAAAAAAAAAATGGTTGATTGGTTGCCTCTTTGATACAAAAAACTATTTGCTTGTATTACCTTAATAATTATAGACCTAATACTAAACAACCATGATAACTGTACTTACAGAATGGAGAGTGGTAGTTGAAAGATAATAGCACAACTACTCTAGCACAGT
>NW_012114821.1:17602218-17606013 GCF_000951035.1 Colobus angolensis palliatus | reverse complement strand
CTGCCTGCCCAAGATGGACACGTTTCTCTGGCAGCTTCGTCCAAGCTATCTCCTGGACTATAAGACAGCCTGTTCCTTCCTCCTGTTTGTGTGAGTGGCCCTGCATTTCGGCAGACCATCGGCAGATTATCTGGGGGAAGTGGAAGACCTTGGATAACTGCCCGTCCAGGTTCTCTGGAGACACAGCGGCAGGCCTGCTGATGGCTACCCTTTGCTATGAGTTTTATATGTCAGGTGGCTCTTCTGGATGTGTGGCCTTTTTATTTTCCATTTGCTTTCATAGTTGGCTGCAGACATGACATTCTCCTTTCTCTCTTGTTTTGCTTTTTTTTTTTTTTGAGACAGAGTTTCACTCTTGTTGCCCAGGCTGGAGTAAAATGGCTCGATTTCGGCTCACTGCAACCTCCGCCTCCCGGGTTCAAGCGATTCTCCTGCCTCAGCATCCCGAGTAGCTAGGATTACAGGCATGCACCACCACACCCAGCTAGTTTTGTATTTTTGGTAGAGACGGAGTTTCTCCAGATTGGTCAGGCTGGTTTCAAACTCCCAACCTCAGGTGATCCGTCCGCCTCCATCTCCCAAAATGCTGGGAGGCCTCCTGAGTAGCTGCGAGTACAGGCATGGACCACCACGCCCGGCTAATTTTGTATTTTTAGTAGAGACAGAGTTTTTCCAGATTGTGAGGCTGGTCTTGAATTTCTGACCTCAGGTGATCTGCCCTCTTCAGCTTCCCAAAGTACTGGGATTACAGGAGCCACGGCACCTGGCCTTGTTTTGCTTTTTGTTGTTTCCTGATGCAGGTTTGTGATCTCTTTAAGGGATCAGGACCACATCCCCCTGTCCCAACTTATATTTCCAGTGTCTGTGGTGGGACCCTGACTGATCATGGGAACAGAGCAACAATCTGGAATCATTTGGACCATTGAGTCCTGTGGACAGTCACTTCAATATCATCCCTAGAGAGTCTCAGAAATTCAAGACCTTTTGGAATGCTGCCAAAATGGGTCCTTTGGCAGGAGCCCCCTTTGTCTCTTCTGTTTTCTGACCTCAAGTAATCTAAGGAACTAAAAATGGTAATAAATGACAATTAATAATAAGAACAATAATAGTGCATGTATAACATGCACATTGTTTATCACGTAAAGCATGTTCTTCACCTTCTCCCTACAACTCCATGAGGCACTTATAATGAAATGTATAGCAATGATAGAATTCTTGTTATGGGGGTAGGGTTGGTTCTAACACTTCAAATTATATGATCTCATTTAACTTTCCTGTAAAATAGGATTATTATTATTGTGGTTTTGTAGATGAGGAACCCACAGCCCAGAGAGGTTAAAAATATCCTCCCAGGTCACACAGCTTGGGACTGGCAGAGCTGCAGGGATTTGGACCAGTCTTCTGACTTCTTAGTGTGACTCTCAGAAGTTAGAGGATAGTGAGATTAAGAACAAGCAAATGGCCAGGCGCGGTGGCTCACCCCTGTAATCCCAGCACTTTGGGAAACTGAGGCGGGTGGATCATGAGGTTAGGAGATGGAGACCATCCTGGCCAACATGGTGAAACCTCGTCTCTACTAAAATACAAAAAATTAGCACGGCGTGGTGACACACGCCTATAGTCCCAGCTACTTGGGAGGCTGAGGCAGGGGAATCGCTTAAACCCAGGAGGTGGAGGTTGCAGTGAGCCGAGATTGAGCCACTGCATTCCAGCCTGGTGACAGAGAAAGACTCCGTTTAAGAAAAAATAAAAACAAAAACAAACAAACGAAAAAACAAAAGCAGATATACCAAAATGTTCACTTTGGATGGTAGGAATATTAAAATATTATTTTTTCTTTGTATTTTTACCGAAAAAATGTTTTAATTCTAAGAAAGGAATTAAAAAAAGGAAAATGTGAATCTAAGATCAGTGCATGAGAGCTAGAGACCCAGGGAGGGCAAACAGCATCAAGGTCAAAGTTGAGTGAGTCCTGGGTGAAAGTGTCTTTTCAGTCAGGGGAGATTTTCCATGCAAAAGGGACTGGGTATCATCTGCCAGGACATGGACAGAGGCGTCTGCCATTAGAAGCTGGTTCTCTCATAGCCCACCACCATCCCCCAGGAGGGCACTGGCTTCTTCAAGGTCACAGCCTTTGGTTTCTAGAAAAAATGATTAAGCAGTGAAAGGATTAAGGTCTTATAGCTCCTATTGCATGATGTATAGATGCAGAGTTTTCTAATCATCTTCTCTTTATATTTTAAAAGACGGATGACAACTACAGCCCAGGCACCTGCCCAGCCCCTCTCAGATCCGGGCACAAAACAGACACCTGACTAGTCCCTCACAGAGAGCCAGGCACAAAACAGACACCTGTCCAGTCCCTCACGGAGAGCAAAGCACAAATCAGACACCTGTTCAGCCCCTCTCAGAGAGCCAGGCACAAAGCAGAGACCTGTCCAGCTCCTGGCAAGGAGCCAGGCACAAAACAGATGCCCAAGAGTGTAAATGAATCTGTGGAACAGGCAGAATAGGAACATCAACTGAGTAATTTTTTTGTTTTCTTTTTCAAATAAGAACACTTGCGTTGAGAAGAAGCCATGGGAAGAGATGTGATGAAACACTCCACAGAGGGAGGGAGGAGCCTCCAGGTTGGTTGGAGTGAGTAGGATGTAGAGTAGCCAGCAGGGGAGAAGAGGGGCAACCTTCTGTTCAATATTGAAATCACCCATTTGTGTGTCCAATTTTTCACTGGGCTGTGACGTCCTCCTAGGGTCCGTGTGTAACCCCCTCCCCATCGCCTAGCAGGATGCCTGACTCCCCCTAAGTGCTCAATAAACGTTGAACTGGATGGGCGCTGGCGTGGTGGCTCACGCCTGTAATCCCAGCACTTTGGGATGCCGAGGCGGGTGGATCATATGAGGTTAGGAGTTCGAGACCAGCCTGGCCAACATGGTGAAACCTTGTCTCTGCTAAAATTACAAAAATTAGCTGGGCGTGGTGGTGCACGCCTGTGATCCCAGCTACTCCTGAGGCTGAGGCAGGAGAATCGCTTGAACCCGCGAGGCGGAGGTTGCAGGGAGCCGAGAGCAGGCCACTGCACTCCAGCCTGGGTGACAGAGTGAAACTCCTTCTCTAAATAAATAAATAAATAAACTAAAATTCGACCTGAACAGGGACAACTCTTACATCTGTCCAGTCTCGGATTTATGCGGATAGAACAAGATAAACACATCCCACATGGGAGGCTAGTGTCCACTTGTTCCTTTGGAGGAACTATTGGGCATTTAAGGGACTAGTTGAACACACTCTGTAGGTCAGCTCTGCCCGGAGTGGAGGGAGCTGCGCAGACAGCTGACCCTCTGCAGGGGTTTGCAACTGGGCTCCTGGAAACAGCGGGAGACATCGAAGGAGGAGAGAAGGTGCATGAGCCCCTCTCACCCGGCCCGCAGATGCTGGGTGGTACCCAAAGAGGCGCTCAGATCACTGGAGCTGGAGCTCAGTCGGCGGTCTTTTGCGGGAACTGCACCCATCCCGGAGCATCTCTGGCCCTCCTGTTTCACTGAACTCGCCTTCCTCTCAGCAGGAAAGTGGGAAGACCGCTTGCTATCCAGGACGGTGTGGGGAGGGTAAAAGGGCTTAGGGAAAGACCGCGGAGAGCGCGGCGCACACGCCAGCTGGCATCACCGGGGATTCCCTCCGGCTCTGTGGGACTCCGGCGCGCTTGTAGCGAGGACCCCCAGCCCAGGGCAGAGCGTATCCCCTCAGTTCCCCGAGTCTGGGCCCTTGGCGGCCGCAGCGGCCCAGGCCCGCCCC
>NW_012114821.1:17592444-17596613 GCF_000951035.1 Colobus angolensis palliatus | reverse complement strand
AGGGACCCTAAGCGTTACAAAGGTTGTGGTGACCCCTCTCCCAACCCTGTCATTAAAAACAAAAACAATGTCAGGTCATAAAACCCAAGACTTATATACATGATGTGGAAATGGTCTCATTCATTTTTTGATTGCAAAATTCTGAACTGTTGTGTGTGTGTGTGTGCGCGCGCGTGGGGGAGGTATGAGATATTGTTTTGTTTATCTGCCTCTTTATTATCATTGACTGTGAAATTCTTGAGAACAGGGGCATCTAAGTGCCCAACACAGCCCAGGTACTTTGTCTAATCAGGTGGCTGTCAAGAGTTGCTGTTTCAGCCCGGCATGGTGGCACATGCCTGTAATTTTTGCCCTTTGAGAGGCTGAGACAGGAAGATTGGTTGAACCCAGAAGTTTGAGACCAGCCTGGGCAACAGAGTGAGACCTTGTCTCTATAAAAAATAATAAAATAAAAATTAAAAAATAAAGAAAGAACTGCTCTGTCTTCAAGGAAACGAGATACACAGTCTACAGTCATTATCTTTTTAGATGTGAGACAGCTTGACATGGTGGGAAGTGGGGGGCTTGCCTGTAGGGAAAGTACGCTGATGAAAAAGAAGGAAAACAGACAGTAGCGGGAGGCACTGGGGATGTCTGAGGGAGCTGAGGAGTGTAGATCTGGTTATTTTTGGGCAAATTACTTTCTTTAGCTTCAGTTTCCTCATCTATAGAATGGTTTCCTGTGATGACAAACCAGCTGATGAACAGAATGTGTCTGGCAGAGGACCTGGGCTCATAAGTGAGCACACAGTAAAAGTTAGCTAATATCATTACTGTTCCAATTATTGAGCTTTATTACTTCCTGTGGCTGCATGAAGTAGTGGTTTCTGAATACAGAGGTAACATTCTAGTTGCCTAGCTCTTAAGATGGCAGTGACTTCACTCTAGTTTTCTGCAAGCATCAGAAACAAACCCTGGCCTATATAAGTTAGAAACAGATAAGAAAGTAAATAAAGCTGCAGAAGTGGGTCTCAGGAAGGACAGGAATTAGAGGGCCGTCCCTCGGATGTCAGACTGCCTTTGCAAGTTACTTCGGGTCAGTATGCCTTCATTTCCTCAGCTGCTGAGCAGGGGAGGAGAATCGCTTCTCCCTCCCAGGGATGGTGCAGAGCACTTAGCAGAGCACTTAGCACAGAGGAAGTAAACCCTTCAGTAAAACATTTGAGTAAAGCAATTATTATTTATTATTCTTCAGGGCTCTTTTTTCTGGTGCATTAGCCCTAATATTGACTACTTGGTTCAAGACTGATGGATACATTCATTTCCTGAGCAGTTGCTGTATGCCTGGCACCGTTTGAGCTGCTGGAGATCCACCAGGGAGCAGAAGAGACAAACATCCCTATCCCCCTGGAGCTTTTGTCCTAGTGGATGTCACACAGTAGTGGGGCAGGCTGGTCCCCAGAGACAGCTAGGGGACAGATGGAGGCAGTGCAGGCAAAAACTAACTCCTGTGTAAAGTCGCCCTGGCCCCACTGTGTTAACACTTTAACACTGTGTTAAAGTGCTTAGCACAGGCTCCGGCACATAGTAGTTACTATGTAGCGGTAGTTGCTATGTTTATTATTGTTGTATTATTCTCCTCCCTCATAAAATGGCAGCCTCCTTTTCTTCCATTCCCCTTCCTGAGTTATTTTTTCTCCATAGTGCTTATCTTCCTAGTATACCATATGTCTCTCTTCTCCCACTAAATTGTAAGCCATTCATTTTTCCAGGATGTATTTGTTGCGTGTCTACTCTGTGCCGGGCATTGCTGTAGATGTTGGGGATGCAGAAAGGAAGAAAAAGGACAGATTTTCATGCTAGAGCTTAGGTTACAGCTGGGTTAGACAGATAAGGAACAGCAGACATAATAAAAAAGGACATGAATTGTGTATTCAAGATTATGAAGTGCTGTGGGAACAGGCAGAGCAGGACCAGTGTCTGGAGGGCTGGGGCGTGGTGCTGCGCAGTTAAGTTGGCCGGTCAGAGTCAGGGCAGGCTCCATGGAGGAGCTAACGTTAATCTCCACCTGAAGGAGGGGAAGGATGGGCGTTTCAGGCTCTGGGAAGAGCTAGGACAGAAGTGGAGGCAGGAGTGAGCCTGTGTTGGGGGGGTGGGGAGCAGCCAGGAAAAGTATGAGATGAGAATGGCATAAGCAAGGGAGATAGGAGAACCTGAGCAGCATGCGGTGTGGAGCCTCACAGAAAGCCTGCAGGGCATTCCAAAGATTCTGTCTTATACTCTGTAAAATGGGGAGCCTTTGCAGTGTTTTTTGTTTTTTTGTTTGTTGTGAGGCAGAGTCTGGCTCTGTTGCTCAGGCTGGAGTGCAGTGGGGCGATCTTGGCTCACTGCAACCTCCGCCTCCCAGGTTTAAGCGATTCTTATGCCTCAGCCTCCTAAGTAGCTGGGATTACAGGTGCATGCCACCATGCCTGACTAATGTTTTTATTTTTGTAAAGATGGGGTTTCACTATGTTGGCCAGGCTGGTCTCAAACTCCTGACCTCAAGAGATCCACCCACCTCAGCCTCCCAAAGCACTGGGATTACAGGTGTGAGCCACTATGACCAGCTTCCTTGCAGTGTTTTAAAAAGGAAAGCAATTTGATCTGACTTGGCTTTTGAAATGGTCAGTCTGGCTGCTGTGTTGAGGAGAAACTAAATCAGGGTCAGGAGCCAGAGCACCAGGACAAACATGCACAGAGTATAAGTGCCGGGTCCAGGCTGGAAGTGGTGGACGGGGCCACAGGAATGGACTTCTAGGCTGTTCACTGTTGTATCCCCAGCATCTTAAACTGTGCTCTCCATACGGTAGCTGTGAGCCCTATGTGGGTATCGAGCACTTGAAAGGAGATTGAGATGTACTGTATGTGTTAAATGCACATTGGATTTCAGAGACTTAGTGAGAAGAGTAAGGTATCTCTTTATTTATTTATTGAGACAGAGTCTCACCTGTTACCCAGGCTGGAGTGCAGTGGCATGATCTCGGCTCATTGCAACCTCCGCCTACCGGGTTCAAGTGATTCTCCTGCCTCAGCCTCCCAAGTAGCTGGGATTACAGGTGCCTGCCACCATGCCTGGCTAATTTTTTTTTTTTTGTAGATACGGGGTTTCACTATGTCGGCCAGGCTGGTCTTGAACTCCTGACCTCAGGTGATCCGTCCCACTCAGCCTTCCAAAGTGCTGGGATTACAGGCGTGAGCCACTGCACCTGGCCTATTTGTTTATTTCTATGAGACAGGGTCTCACTCTGTCACTCAGGCTGGAGTGTAGTGGTGTGACTATAGATCATTACAGCCTTGACCTCCCAGGCTCAAGTGATCCTCCCACCTCAGCCTCCTGGGCAGCTGGGACCACAGGTCTGTGTCACTACACCCAGCTAAATTTTTGTAGTTTTGGTAGAGCTGGGGTCTCCCTGTGTTGCCCAGGCTGGTCTTAAACTCCTGGGCTCCAGCAGTCTGCCTACCTCAGCCTCCTATAGTGCTACTGGTTACAGGCGTGAGCCACTGCGCCCTGCCAAGATATCTCACGAACCAACTATTTGATGTTAATTACATATTGAACGGATAATGTTTTGGATATATTGGGTTAAATACAGTAAGTTATTAAAATTAGTTTCATCTGTTTTTTCTAACTTTATGGTTACTAGAAAATCTAAAATTACATGTGGCTTGAATCATATTTTCACTGGATGGAACAATGCCTTGGACAAGGTCGACATTTAGTGAATCAAATGTGTGGGTGAGGCACAGGGGTTCTGCCGTGAATGAGAAACTGTTGCCATCTTCGGGAAGCTGCCAGTGTGGGAGGGAGGCACACTGCAGATGTAACTGCTAAGAGAGAAAGAAGGCAGGTTG
The DNA here is from genome assembly GCF_000951035.1 of Colobus angolensis palliatus. Classification (NCBI taxonomy): domain Eukaryota; kingdom Metazoa; phylum Chordata; class Mammalia; order Primates; family Cercopithecidae; genus Colobus; species Colobus angolensis. The sequence goes on along the minus strand of NW_012114821.1, from coordinate 17,592,740 downwards.
AAATGGGACCACAGCCAACCAGGCCTGCTGCAGCCCAGAAGCTGGAAGAGACTCACCCAGGAGGCAAGGAAGACACTGGGGTGTTGGGTCTCAGCCTGGGCCTTGGTGACAGCAGTGGGCTGGCAGTACAGAGGTTCGAGGCCTCGAACCGGAAGTCCACTAAGGTGGCTGGTGGTATGGGTGAAGGTGGAAAAGGCAGGTGGGGTGAGGGGGAGGGGCAGGACATCCTGGAGAGCCTGAATAACCAGGCATAAGTGATTTCAACTGGGTCCTGAGAACTGGGCACTTTTCAAGGA
>NW_012114821.1:17589744-17591809 GCF_000951035.1 Colobus angolensis palliatus | reverse complement strand
GGAGGTGGGGTTGGTAAATTCATAAAACATAATATTTCTTGAGTTGAATACAAACAACACAATAACTGTTTTGTCTTTGCCTTGTTTTATTTTTACTTATTTATTTATTTTTGCAGAGATTGGGCCTCACTCTCAGGCTTCAAGTGACCCTCCCACTTTGGCCTCCCAAAGTGTTGAGGTTACACGCGTGAGCCACTGTGCCCAGCCTGTGTGTTTTTATTTTTATTTTTTTTATTTTAATCATAGTGTATATGTTGCAGCCTGGTTATTTTTGTTTTGTTTTGTTTTGTTTTGAGACAGGTTCTCGCTCTGTTACCCAGGCTGGAGTGCAGTGGTGCAATCTCAGCTCATTGCAACCTCTACCTTCCAGGTCCAAGCGATTCTTCTGCCTCAGCCTCTGAGTAGCTGGGATGCCACCAAGCCTGGCTATTTTTCTTTCTTTTTTTTTTTTGTATTTTTGGTAGAGACAGGGTTTCATCATGTTGGTCAGGCTGGTCTTGAACTCTTGACCTCAAGTGATTCCACCTCAGCATCCCAAAGTGCTGGGATTACAGCGTGAGCCACCACATCCGGACACATCCTGATTTTTTTTCTTAGTTACTGTTAGGACATAGGCATTTTTGAATATTATATGCACTTTGTCCATGTCATTTTTTTCTTTATTTTTTTTTTTTGAGAGCGAGTTTCGCTCTTGTTGCCCAGGCTGGAGGACAATGGCGCGATCTCAGCTCACTGCAACCGCTGCCTCCTGGGTTCAAGTGATTCTCCTGCCTCAGCCTCCTGGGTAGCTAGGATTACAGGCGCCTGCCACCATACCCGGCTAATTTTGTATTTTTAGTAGAGACGGGGTTTCTCCATGTTGGTCAGGTTGGTCTTGAACTCCCGACCTCAGGTGATCCACCTGCCTTGGCCTCCCGAAATGCTGGGATCACAGGCATGAGCCACTGTGCCCGGCTGTCCATGTCATTTTTATTGGGTAGATATTTCTGTTCAGTGACTGTTATATTGCTTACTTTATCATTCCTTTGATGTGAATGCTTAGCTTCACAACAGCCTGTTTATATAGATCATGTTTTCTATTTTTCAGTTAATTAAAAAAACCCAAATTCTCAGTCCTAGCATTATTGTGCATAATGTCTGAAATTTTTGGAATTTCAGGTAAATATGTTGGTTTATGAGATTTGCACAGAAGCTGAATTTGTTGTTTCCTGGTGAGACATGTGATGTTTTTTGCTGTCTTTGTTGCACTAACATGTCATTAACATGTATGTACAGTGTTATATGCTCACATATGTTTATGTGTAGCCTATGCACCTGTATTGGATTTTTCTTCAATCTCATTTATTGTCAGGTATTTGTGGAATGCCTGTGGTGTGCCAAGTTCTGCTCAAGACCTTGGTATTCAGTAGTGATCAAAGTAGATCAACTAGTACCAGTTCTTAAGAGGCTTATTGTTAAGTGGGGGAAACAAGCAAATAGACAAAGAAAAAATAACATTATAAGGAATATGAAATAATGCATACTAGAATAATATGAAGGGATGGTTATTGTGAGGTAAGGGGGTTCACACTGAAATCCTGTCTGAGGAATCAGGATTTGAGTGAGACACAAAGACTCAGTAGAAGTTAACCAGAGGAACAAAGTATTAGCAGAAAAGGCAAGACTGATCAATATCACTACCTATTAAAGAAAAAGGCACAGTAGTGTCCGAGAAGTCAGGCATGTAGCTCAGCGGCGGCCACGGCGCGTGTGTTTGTGCTTCTGCGTGGGTGTCCGGGTGCTTCTGCCATCATGCCGATGTTCATCGTAAACACCAACGTGCCCCGCGCCTCCGTGCCGGACGGGTTCCTCTCCGAGCTCACCCAGCAGCTGGCGCAGGCCACCGGCAAGCCCCCCCAGTACATCGCGGTGCACGTGGTCCCGGACCAGCTCACGGCCTTCGGAGGCTCCAGCAAGCCTTGCGCGCTCTGCAGCCTGCACAGCATCGGCAAGATCGGCGGCGCGCAGAACCGCTCCTACAGCAAGCTGCTGTGCGGCCTGCTGGCCGAGCGCCTGCGCATCAGCC
>NW_012114821.1:17580673-17589174 GCF_000951035.1 Colobus angolensis palliatus | reverse complement strand
AAAAAAAAAAAAAAGCCAAATAAAAGACTTAGAAGATATTTGCAATATTGATAACACATTACAAAGCACCAATATCTAGAATATATGAAGATTTCCCAAAAGTCAACAATAAAAAGACAAACAGCCTTATAGCAAAGTGGGCGAAAGATATGACCATGCAGTGCTCATAGAAAGCAAAGTGGATGGCTGGGCTCCTTGGCTCATGCCTATAATCCCAGCACTTTGGGAGGCTGAGGCGGGCGGATCACAAGATCAGGAGTTCGAGACCATCCTGGCCAACATGATGAAACCCAGTTTCTATTAAAAATACAAAAATTAGCTGGGCATGGTGGCATGCGCCTGTAGTCCCAGCTACTTGGGAAGCTGAGGCAGGAGAATTGCTTGAACCCGGGAGGCATAGGTTGCTGTAAGCCGAGATCTTGCCATTGCACGCCAGCCTGGAAACAAAGCGAGACTCTGTCTGAAAAAAAAAAAAAAAGCAAAGTGGATGATAAATGTGAAAAGATTCTAAATTTTGCTAACAAAGTCAGGTTTTGGAGATCTGATTTCTAGCCAGTAAAATTCATCCTTTCTAGGATACAATGCTAAGAGTTTTGATAAATGCCTAGAACTGTGTGACACTGTTGTGTAATTATCACAGTCATGGCATAGAACATTTCCGTCATTCACCCAGATTCCCTCCTGTCCCTTCATAGCCAGTCTCCTTCTCCATCCCCAGCTTTAACCAACCCCTGAGTTGTTTTCTGACCTTACAGTGTTGCCTTTTTCAGAGTGTCCTATAAATGGATTCATACAGTATGTAGTCTCTCGGATTTGTCTTCTTTCACCTGGCGTGATGCATGTGAGACCCTTCCACGTTGTTCTATACATCAGGGGTTTGGTAGTTTTTATTGCTAACTGGTATACTGTTGCATGGATATACCACTGTTTATCTATTCTCCATTTGAAGGGCATCTGGGTGTTTCCACAAGATACATGTTTAATGTTTTACAATGTGCCAGAAATAGGATGTCTGACTCAAGTGTTGACAAGGCACAGGGTGTTCAGCTCCGCTAGTGAGTGTGTGAGGTCACTTTAGAGACCACCTTGGCAGCAGGTGGTGAAACTGGAAACATGTGCAGCCCCATTCCTAGGTAAGACTGAGAATTCATAGCTCATGCTGTATGTTACTTAAGGATATTTAGAGATGAATGTGAAGGTTTAAAAAATGGGCTGGAAAGATCTATATCAAACTCACTGTCATTATCTGGGGAGAGAGGGGGAGTGGGGTGATTGTGAAGGTCAAAACTGACGTTAACTTTGCCTTTATTGCTTTTTTAAAAATTCGATTCATTAGTTTACTTGTGGAGACAGAATCTCACTCTGTCAAGGTTGCTGGAGTATGAGTGGTGTGATCGTGGCTCACTGCAGCCTCTACTTTCCAGGCTCAAGTGATTCTCCTGCTTCAGCCTCTGGAGTAGCTGGGACTACAGGTGTGAGCCACCATGCCTATATTTTTTGTAGAGATGAAATCTCACTATATTGCCCAGGCAGGTCTTGAACTCCTGGCCTCAAGCCATCCTCCTGTCCAGTTCTCCCAAAGTGCTGGGATTACAGGGAGGACCCATAGTGTCTGGCTTATCTTTAATGCTTTTTTTTTAAAAGAAGAAGGTAGATACCTACACATATCACTTACACATTTTGAAAATATGTAGAAAAGAAAAAAAGTTGGAAAATACGTATGACAAGATGTTCATGGTTGTCAATTCTAAGCTCTTTGAATTTTTCTTTTTCTTTCTTTCTTTCTTTTGTTTTTTTGAGAAAAAGTCTTGCTCTGTCACCCAGGCTGGAATGCAGTGACGCAATCTTGGTTCACTGCAACCTCCACCTCCTGGGTTCAAGCAATTCTGGTTCCTCAGCCTGGGATTACAGGCACAACTCCTGACATCTGGCTAATTCTTGTATTTTTTTTTTTTTAGTAGAGACAGGATTTCACTATGTTGACCAGGCTGGTCTCAAACTCCTGACCTCAGGTGATCTGCCTGCCTTAGCCTCCCAAAGTGCTGGGATTACAGCTGTAAGCCACAGCATCCAGCTGGTTCTTTAAATTTCTTTCAAAACAGTTTAGGGAAGGGATATCCTAGGTAAAGATAATAGCATGTGTGAAGGCCCTGAGGCTGCAAAACTTTTGGTGTATTCAGAGTGTCAAGAGACTCGTGTGACTGGACAGGAGTGAACGCTCAGGGTCCAGGTGAACAGGTGTTTGGTCATGGAGGGCCTTAAGTGCTTTTTTAAGTCTTTGGTGGCTGCTAAGCTGGGCGGTGCCTGATTTGATTGACCTTTTTGCTGGGTAGATGGTGGATCAATGGAAGCAGGTGGCCCATTTGGGGACTGAATTACAGCAATCCAAGAGAGAGAGCTGGACCCGGCTCTAGCAGTGGAGAGGAAGAGAAGAGGATGAGTTTGGAATTTATTTTGGAGACAGAAAGGACTTCTTGGGGCTGGGCACGGTGGCTGATGCCTGTAATCCCAGCACTCTGGCAGGCTGAGGAGGGTGGATCACTTGAGGTCAGGAGTTCAGGAACAGCCTGGCCAGCATGGTGAAACCCCATCTCTACTAAAAATACAAAAATTAGCCAGGAGTGGTGGCAGGTGCCTGTAATCCTAGCTACTTGGGAAGCTGAGGCAGGAGAATCGATTGAACTCGGGAGGCAGAGGTTGCATTGAGCTGAGATCGAGCCATTGCACTCCAGCCTGGACAACAAAGAAAGAAAGAAAGAAAGAAAAAGACAAAGAAAGGACTTCTTGGAGGGCAAAGTTTGAGGAAGGAGTTAGCTAGGGATCTTCCAAATTGTGCTGAGGCATTAGAACTTTACCCTGTGGGTGACGGGGAGCTATTGAAAGTTTTCATTTTTTCTTTTTGTTTTTTGTTTTTTTTTGGAGACAGAGTCTTGCTCTGTTGCTTCAGGCAGGAGTGCAGTGAGCCATAGTGGCTCATTGCAGCCTGGACCCCCTGTACTCAAGCAATCCTCCCACCCCAGCCTCCAGAGTAGCTGGGACTACAGGTGCATGGCACCACCCCGAGCTAATGTTTTGTTTTTAATTTTTTATAAAGATAGGGTCTCACTTGTTGTCCAGGCTTAAAACTCCTGACTTTTAGCGATCCTCCCATCTTGGCCTCCCAAAGTGTTGTAACTACAAGAGTGAGCCATCATGCTCAGCTCTATGGAAGGTTTTGAGCTGGGGCAGGGATTAGGTTAGAGTGATGTGCCTTTGCCAGAGAGATTTGTCCAGAGGAGGGGTTGCCAGCCTGGAGTCTGTTTGGAACATTCTAGGTAATGTAGCAGAGAGTATGTCAGTTACCCTCTGGTGGAATGCTTGGCTTTTCCCATTTTTTCAAAAGGAAATGGGAAAAGGAAAAGGTCCTCTGTGTGGAAAGTCCCCAGGAATTTATAGGAGAGTGGCTAAAGAAGACAGAGTTCCCTTCCGGCATTTATTGTGACTGAGTTTGTTCCATAGTTTTAGTCCCACTTAGGTCATGATTCATCCCACTGGGCCAGCAGCAGCATTAGGATCACATCAGCCAATCTTTGCACTTAGAGATTTTGAAGAGAGATATCTCCTCTCCATGTGGTACATTGCTTTTCACTAAACAAAAGACTTCATTTGGTCTGTGAAAAGCCCTGGCCAGACCCAGCCGGTGGAGACTAGTGGCTTCCTCTGGCAGACTGGCCTTATGGTCATTGCAGTCCCTCCCCATTTATAGGGCTGCCTTCCCCGAGAACACCTGGGACAGATGGTCCCCCAGAAGTGTGCCTTCTGGAAAGAGAGAGGAGCGGGAGGGGGCTTCAGGCATGCTGGGGCAGGGGGGCTATCCCCTGGCCTTTGCTAAGTTCCTGGCTGGCCTGAGCCCTCTTCTTTCCTTTCCCCAGACCTTGCAAAGGCCATATCTCTTCCTTTTCATGACTCTGGAAATTCCATACATACTTTCTCCAACTGGAAGACATTCTCTGCATACTGATCTTGTTAAAAAGGAAAAGCTAAGGAGCATCCTGCACCTCCCTCCTGCAAGCAAGTGAGCTTTGCAAATGGCAAACTAGATCCTGAAAGGCAACCACTTAAAAGCTTTTAATGGCTTCCCATTATTAGCTTGAGTGCCTTGTGCGTCAGAGGCTCTCAGTGAGCATGTATTGAATTGCTGAATGCACGGTGGCCCTGGGCTAGGAATCTGGCCCTCACTGTCCCAAGGCTGAGTGCCTTTGCCCTGTGGAGGAAAGCACTGCCTTGGAGTCAGAAATAAGGATTGTCAGGATTGCCTGGGGTTAGAAATAATGATTGTGGGGATCAGAGGCAGCAGGTGAATGTGGGGCGTGAATATTTTTGAGGGCTTGCAATGAAATGATTCTTCCAGACTTTAGAGGATTTGTGTCTGCAGATTCTTCTCTAAGGTTTGTGTCTCACACAGTGAGAGAATCAGCCAGCCAGGGAAATGGGACAGGATTTTGTCTCTTTCCCCATTTCCTCTTCTAATGAACTACTACTTTACGACTCCATTAAGGGGTCACCTCCTCCTGGAAGCATTCCCTCATCTCCTCACACTAGTTCTCAGTGTTTGATCCCCTCCCAGCACAGTGTGTGTGAGTTCTCACAGCTCACACCCTGTTGTATTACTATTTTGTTTCCACAGTGGGTTCCTGTCAGGGGTTCCAGACTCAGCTGTTTAGGAGGATGCACAGATTGTACAACCACACCAGGTGGGCCTGATCAAATACAGTAAGAAGTGTCCGGATTGGCAAACCAGGGGGTCCCTCTTCTAGATGTTATCAGAGAGATACTGTTAGAGAAAGAGGTTGCTAGATGTTAACAGAGGCTGCTGTTAGATTCCAGCTCTCTCTTCCCCTGGCCTCCTTTCTCTCCTCATGCCAAAAGATAGACCCAGTGTTGCCAGAGCTTCCACTTTTAAAAGAGAAGCCTTTTAAAATACAAACTCTCCTGACTTTTAAGTGTTTTCAGTTAGGTTTTTAAAGGAACATTCATAGGCCAAACCAAATACCTGTGGGCCGCATGTGGCCCCCGGGGCCAGCAGTTTGCAACTCCTTGGTTATAGGTGCCTCTAACCCATTGCACAAGCTCCCTCAGGCATTTCATGTCTTTCCTTTCCATTCCCCCAGCGCCTAGCAGGGAGCTGGCATGTCACGGTGGGTGTTCCCTAATTAGTGGGTATTGACTTGAATACTAGACTGAGCAAGCACCTCCCCGCTCACAGGGCGTTGACATTTTTCCCTTAGAACTGTTTGTATGTAATGCTATTCTGAATTGCTTCAGTTCCTTACATACTTTAGTGATAGTCTGTATGTGACTTAGATACTGGATAACCCTGTTCTTCGGTTCTTTTCCTTTTTCCTTTCTCTCTCCGTCCCCTCAACATATGTTGGTTTTTGTTTGTGTGTTTGTTTTTTCTGCCAGTTCTTTTGTATCCTGCCAGTTAACACAGGGCTCCATAATATGGGGTCGGCTGTTATTAAGCAATAGTGGTTTCCGGTAGCTCACTGACTTTTGCCCTCTCTGCTGGTAAGCCATTGCTGATTTCCATCAGGGGAACAAGCATGATTTTCAGATTTAGCTTCAATTGCAGTGAACAATTACAGCAGAATTGCTTAAAGAAAAGAACCTTCAGGCATGGCGGCTCGTGCCTGTAATCCCAGCACTTTGGGAGGCCGAGGCGGGAGGATCACTTGAGCCCACGAGGTTTCTAGGCTGCAGCAAGCTGTAGTTGCACCACTGCACTCCAGCCTGGGAGACCGGGCGAGACCTTGTCAGAAAAGAAAAGAAGAGAAGAGAAGAGAAGGGGAGGGGAGGGGAGGGGAGGGAGAAAAGAGAGAAAAGAAAAAGGAAAGGAGGGGAGGAAAGGGGAGAGGAGGGGAAGAGGGAGGCAGGGAGAGAGGGATGGAGGAAGGAAGAAAGGCAGGAAGGCAGGGAGGCAGGGAGGCAGGCAGGAAGGAAAGAAGGAAGGAAGTGAAAGAAAGACAGGGCATGGTAGCTTTTGCCTGTTGTAGTCCCAGCACTTTAGGAAGCTGAGATGGGAGGAACTGGAAACCAGCCTGGGCAACATAATGAGACTTCATCTCTACGAAAAAAAATTTTTTTTTTTTTTTTAAATTAACCAGTGGCATGCACCTGTAGTCCAGGAGGCCAAGGCTGGAGGATCGCCAGAGCATGGAAAGTTGAGGCTGCAGTGACCTATATTCCCACCACTGTACTCCAGCCAGAACAAGACCTTGTCAAAAAAAGAGAAGAAAGAAAAGGAGAGAGGGAGGGAAAGAAGGAAGAAAAGAAAGGAGAGAGGGAGGGAAAGAAGGAAGAAAAGAAAGAAAGGGAGAGGGGAAGGAAGGAAGGGGAAGGAAGGAAGGAGGGAAGGAAGGGAAGGGAGGGAAGAGAGGGAAGGGAGGGAAGGGAGGAAGGTAGGAAAGTGGAGGGAAGGGAGGGAAGGAGGGAAGAAAAGAAAGAAGGAAGGAAAAAAACAGTCGGCTATCATGACGAAAAAAGTCTCAGTCCACCCCGTTTTGTGCAGCATTTCCTGTCTTGTTATGTTTCTGGAAAAACTCAGTAAGGCCCTGGATGGGAATTATAGAAGCTTAATATGCCCTTGGAACTGTGTCAGGCTCTCACAGGGAACAAACAAGAGGAACTATAGTTTTTATAGTCTACAAGAGCCAGTCCGTGCATTTGGGAGACGCAGAGCGAGAGAAAGAGCATCGACGATGATAATACAGCATTAATATAGGTACAATTTGGAGTAATGTTACTTAGTACTACTAATAGCTATAATAAAATGGCATCATATAGATATTAAGCCCTGACTTTGTGCAGGTTTGAACTTTTCCTGTATTAATTCATGTGATTCATAAAAATTCAGTCTTGCACCATTTACTGAGTATCTCAGGACAGTGTAAGACTTGCAGCTATGCAGCCGAGAAGAGCTTGGAGAGCCCTTGGAATCTAGTGCAAGGAGGCAAATGTATGATTTTCACATGGCCACAATACCAGGGTGAGTTACTGGTCCTCCCAGAGATGGACAGGGTGGTGCTAGAGCTCCAGGAAGGAAGCAGCTGATGGGAAGCCTTCCTAGAGGAGGTGTCTTAGGCAAGTCCTCCAGGGAGGCAGGCTGACTGAGGTCTGGGAGCTGTTTCTAGGAGAAGTGAGCAGATAGGGTTGATGATGGACAGGGCTGGGGGGTGGAGCATAGGAGGAGTTGGGTTTGCCTGTTACAGAGGGGCTGAGTCCCTGGTTCTTATCTCTGCATGGGAACTGCTAATTCCTACCTCTGACTGATGGTGAAGATTTGCAGTAATAGTAATAGTCATAATAATAGTAATAAATAGTAATAGTAACTATTTACAGCAGCTTACATCTGGCGAGAACCCACTGTGTGATGGGTGCATTATCTCGTTTACTGCTTAGTGAATGACTAGTACTGGGTAGGAAACATTTTCAACCCAGTTTTTTCAGATGGGACAAAATGAGGTTCAGAGAGGTTAACCGACTTACCCAAGTTCACCGTTATTGAAACCTGGGTCGGAACCTAGGTCACAGTGCAAAGACTGAGTCTGGAACCTCAGAGTCAACCAGGAAGGATAAACTCTTTCCCCTAGGTAACATTTTTCTTTATTTCCACCTCAACTTCCCTATTCTCACCCCTCTTGCCACCCCAAAAGGGCAGGGCATTTGATTTTGGCTGCAGATTATACCTATCTTAACGTCAAGTGTCTGGTTATTGACAATCTCTGACTAGAGACTGAGATGGAAAAGAGGAAAAATTAAAGCAGTACTTGTCTCAGTTGCTGTGAGTTACAGATAAAAAGCTTACGGGTTTGTTTTTCTTTTTCATGTATTGTAAAAACCTTTTAAAATTATATGTAAACATCCGGGCACAGTGCTCACACCTGTAATCCCAGCACTTTGGGAGGCTGAGGTGGCCGGATCACCTGAGGTCAGCAGTTCGAGACCAACCTGGCCAACATGGTGAAACCCCATCTCTACTAAAATGCAAAAATTAGCGGGGTGTGGTGGTGGGTGCCTGTAATCTCAGCTACTTGGGAGGCTGAGGCAGGAGAATTGCTTGAGCCTGGGAGGTGGAGCATGCAGTGAGCTGAGATGTTGCCAGTGCACTCCAGCCTGGGCAACAGAGTGAGACTCTGTCTCAAAAAAATATATATATACATATTATATACACACACACACATAAAAAAATGTATATATATATTTATATAAAGTTTCCTCTCCATGGGCTCCTGGAACCAAACTGTTCCTCTCTTCCCCCTGTCTTCCCACCACCATGACATGTATCTATCTATCCATCTATCTATAATATATAATATATCATATATAATAAATGTTATATATTATATAATATATCTATGCATAATATATAGTATATGTTATATACAATAACATATAACATATTATAACATGTTATAACATAATGTTATGTAACAGTGTATATTATGTGAGTAAAGACAGTT
>NW_012114821.1:17575363-17580513 GCF_000951035.1 Colobus angolensis palliatus | reverse complement strand
ATTTCTGAACTAAAAAACGTGTGCAAACATCATCTATTATTACATGTATACATACACACATATATTATTTATATATTATGTGTAGACATATATATAATATGTCATATATAACATATATTATATATAGAGATAGATAGATAGATGTCATGGTGGTGGGAAGACAGGGGGAGGAGAGGAACAGTTTGATTCCAGGATTCCATGGAGAGGAAACTTCTAGGTCTTTTGCCCAGTGTCTTCTGCTCTCTGGCTCTGATTTCTGAACTAAAAAACGTGTGCAAACATCATCTGCCCTCCTGGTTGTATTTGTAAATGCCTCCCCTAGACCCAGCTCTGCTTTAGGCCACGTGAGTGACAGCGACCACATCAGTCAGGGATTCTCCTGCTGTCGCTGGCCCGTGTCAGCTTTTGTCTCCTCCCACTCTAATAACAGACCATGGGGCTTGAACCTCAGCCCTGCTGCCAAATCACTGTGTGGGCTTCAGATCCTGGTGCCTCAGTTCCCTCATCTGTAAAATGAGAATACAAATGGTCCTGGTGTGTTTGGGTATTCAAGAAAATTAAACGAGTTGCTGCACAGCTCACCTCTGGTTCCTTTAACAAAAACATGGTCACCCCCAAACCAAAGGTAAACAGGAGGGTGGTGATGCAGACCACATGGAAACGAGAGGCAGACCCAGGCTGGAGTGCAATCTCGATCTTGGCTCACTGCAACCTCCGCCTTCCAGGTTCAAGCAATTCTTCTGTCTCAGCCTTCTGAGTAGCTGGGATTACCAGCGCCTGCTACAAAGTCCAGCTAATTTTTGTATTTTTAATAGAGATGGGGTTTCGCCATGTTGGCCAGGCTGGTCTCAAACTCCTGATCTCAGATGATCCACCCACCTTGGCCTCCCAAAGTGCTGGGATTACAGGCATGAACCACTGCCCCCTGCTACAGATGGGAAATTTTTTTTGCACTTTCAGTTGTCCTAAATCTAGAGTTTTCTTTTATCCAGACAGCTGGTGAAAGTGGACCTGAGAGTAGAGAGGAGATTGCCTGGTGGGGAAGACCTCCATCCTCCCTCTCCAGCTCCTTCCTTATTATTCTCAAGTAAAGAGCTTAAGGGTTCCTGGGAGAAGCTGAGTAGGTGGAGACACATGGGTCATCTCTGGGCCTCTCCAGAATCCAGGAGGCTGCCTGACGCATCAGCCAGGGAGGGTTTCTGTGTGAGTCGGTTTGAGTAAGCCAGCCTTTCATGCATCCCTGTCTTTATTTCTTCCCCAGCTCGGGAGGGGCTGAGTTGAGTCTTAATGAGCAGTTCTGGCTGCACGCTGGGCATCTCCTAATTTACTCTCATTTATTTAGCTCCTGCTGCATGCTGGGCAGTGCTCTAACTGCTCTGCAGGTTTGGGCTAATTTAATCCCTCTAACAAACCTTTGAGGGGACTGTAGGATCACCATCCTCATTTTACAGATGTGGGGATCGAGGCACAGACAGTTTCTTTTTAATTTTTATGTGTAAAATATTTTTACTGTGGTAAAATTTACATAATAAAATTTGCCATTGTAACCATTTGTAACTGTGCAATTCAGTGGCATTAAGGCCATTTGTATTGTTGTGTAACCATCACCACTAATCTAACCATCTCCGGAACATTTTTCATCATTCCAAACTGAAACTCTGCACTCATTAAACACTTACTCTCCCCCACCCTCCCCTCATCCCCTGGTATCCACAGTTTCTATGCACCCGACTATCCTAAGCATCCATATAAGTGGAATCATAATATTTGTCCTTTTGTGACTGGCTCATTCTTTTTTTTTTTTTTTTTTTGAGACAGAGTCTTGTTCTGTTGCCCAGGCTGGAGTGCAGTGGCATTTTTTTTTTTTTTTTTTTGAGACAGAGTCTTGTTCTGTTGCCCAGGCTGGAGTGCAGTGGCACAATTTCAGCTCACCACAACCTCTGCCTCCCCAGTTCAAGAGATTCTCCTGCCTCAGCCTCCCTAGTAGTTGGGACTACAGGCACGCACCTCCATGCCTGGCTGATTTTTGTATTTTTTAGTAGAGACGGGGCTTCGCCATGTTGGCCAGGTTATCCTCAAACTCCTGACCTCAGGTGATGCACCCCGCCTCGGCCTCCCTAAGTCCTGGGATTACAGGCATGAACCACCGTGTCCCGCCTTAGTGTAATCTTTCAAAGGTATATCTACATTATAGCCTGTGTCACAATTTTATGCCTTGTTAAGGCTGAATAATTTTTTAAATTCATTCCCATTTAACTCTTTCTTTTGTTGCCTGTGCTTTGGTGTGAGGCACAGACATTTTAAGAAATTCAGCCAAAGCCATTCAACCAGAAGTGTTGGAGCCTAGATCTTGACCACGTGGCTTTGCTGCTCCCAGAGTCTTGGCCTTGTGCTGCGATGACTTCAGCTTTTACATGAGTTCTTCTCAGTGCTTTCAGCAGCTTGATCAGGTGGTGCTGCTTTTCCACTTTGCAAATATGGAAGGGAGCACCCAGCTCTGGTGGGCCTGGCAGACATTCATGGGGGCAGAGGAGGCACAGTGTACCCACCAAAAAATCCCAACATGTTGAATCATCTTCCAATAATCTATCGCATCATTTATGTTGTGCTGCTCACAACATAAATGGCCAGCAGATAATTTGGGTGTGACAGAATTGGTGAATGAATATAATGTAGCTTCAACCTGAAGACCATTATACACTATTAATAGCTACAAAAGTGTAGATGTAAGGCTGGGCATGGTGGCTCATGCCTGTAATCCCAGCATTTTGGGAGGCCAAGTTGGGTAGATAATGAGTTCAGAAGTTCAAGACCAGCCTGGCCAACATACTAAAACGCCGTCTCTACTAAAAATACAAAAATTAGCTGGACATGGTGATGCATGCGTATAGTTCCAGCTACTCAGCAGGCTGAGGCAGGAGAATCGCTTGAACCTGGGAGGCAGAGGTTGTGGTGAGCTGAGATCACGCCACTGCACTCCAGCCTAAGCAACAGAGGGAAACTGTCTCAAAACAAACAAACAAACAAAATTATAGTTGTCACCTACAGGCCAGTTGGGAAGCATAATGGTAAATAAATACCCATGACCTCTCCACCCTGCCTAGGATCCAAACTATGAACACTGATGGTTGACTCCAACTCCATCTTCTTTTCCGTTTTCTCCAGTGCCTGCCCCCCGAGCATTCTCCCTCATTGGTGGCCCTGATTTTCTTTTTGTTGAGATAGGATCTCACTACGTTATCCAGGCTGGTCTCGAACTCCTGGGCTCAAGAGATCCTCTTATCTCGGCCTCTCCAAGTGCTGAGATTACAGGAGTGAGCCGCTGTGCCAGGCCAACTCTTATCTTGAATGCTGATGTTTATCATGTCACGGATGAAAAAAAAAAATGTGTATTCTTTTTTCTTTTTTTTGTTTTAAGACAGTGTTTCGCTCTTGTCACCCAGGATGGAGTGCAATGGCATGATCTCGGCTCACTGTAACCTCTACCTCCCGGGTTCAAGCAATTCTCCTGCCTCAGCCTCCTGAGTAGCTGAGATTACAGGCGCTTGCCACCATGCCTGGCTAATTTTTGGTTTTTAGTAGAGACGAGGTTTCACCATGTTGGCCAGGCTGGTCTCGAACACCTGACCTCAAGTGATCCACCTACCTTGGCCTCCCGTTTGTATTCTTAAATACTGTGTTGTTTCCATTACTTTTTAAAGAGCTTTGCAGAAATTCCATGCTGCCTGTAGCTTCCTTGCCGCTCTGCATCATGTTGGTAAGTCTTTGCTGATGCCTGCTGCTGTAGCTTATTTTTCACTGTGATAATCTGTTCCATTGTGTGGGCTGACCACAGTTGATTGATCTGTTCTCCAAGGACATGTGAGTTGTTCGCAGGTGTTCCCCCACCCCCTCCCGATACAAACAGTGGTGCTGTGGGCATTTCACACATCTGGTTGCCTATGCTAGAATTTCCGGGGTATATAGCTAGGACCCAGTACTGCTGTTGAATTTTCCTAGGATTGTAGACTCTCAAATTTGGAATGGACTTCTTTGGCCAAGTAGTTCACCTTCATCAATCATCTCAAAAGAAATGCCCTTGGTGTGACGGTTGAGAGTGCTGTTCTGGAATAGGAGGGACATAGACCTTCTGGGCCTTTGCCTCATTTTATTACTTAGTTTGTTTGTTTATTTATTTATTTATTTATTTATTTATTTATTTATTTATTTTTTTGAGACAGAGTCTTGCTCTGTTGCCCAGGATGGAGTGCAATGGCATGATCTCGGCTCACTGTAACCTCTACCTCCCGGGTTCAAGCAATTCTCCTGCCTCAGCCTCCTGAGTAGCTGAGATTACAGGCGCTTGCCACCATGCCTGGCTAATTTTTGGTTTTTAGTAGAGACGAGGTTTCACCATGTTGGCCAGGCTGGTCTCGAACACCTGACCTCAAGTGATCCACCTACCTTGGCCTCCCGTTTGTATTCTTAAATACTGTGTTGTTTCCATTACTTTTTAAAGAGCTTTGCAGAAATTCCATGCTGCCTGTAGCTTCCTTGCCGCTCTGCATCATGTTGGTAAGTCTTTGCTGATGCCTGCTGCTGTAGCTTATTTTTCACTGTGATAATCTGTTCCATTGTGTGGGCTGACCACAGTTGATTGATCTGTTCTCCAAGGACATGTGAGTTGTTCGCAGGTGTTCCCCCACCCCCTCCCGATACAAACAGTGGTGCTGTGGGCATTTCACACATCTGGTTGCCTATGCTAGAATTTCCGGGGTATATAGCTAGGACCCAGTACTGCTGTTGAATTTTCCTAGGATTGTAGACTCTCAAATTTGGAATGGACTTCTTTGGCCAAGTAGTTCACCTTCATCAATCATCTCAAAAGAAATGCCCTTGGTGTGACGGTTGAGAGTGCTGTTCTGGAATAGGAGGGACATAGACCTTCTGGGCCTTTGCCTCATTTTATTACTTAGTTTGTTTGTTTATTTATTTATTTATTTATTTATTTATTTATTTATTTATTTTTTTGAGACAGAGTCTTGCTCTGTTGCCCAGGCTGGAGTGCAGTGGCATGATCTCAGCTCACTGTAAGCTCCGCCTCCCGGGTTCACACCATTCTCCTGCCTCAGCCTCTGGAGTAGCTAGGACTACAGGTGCCCGCCACCACG
>NW_012114821.1:17571384-17575313 GCF_000951035.1 Colobus angolensis palliatus | reverse complement strand
GATCTCAGCTCACTGTAAGCTCCGCCTCCCGGGTTCACACCATTCTCCTGCCTCAGCCTCTGGAGTAGCTAGGACTACAGGTGCCCGCCACCACGCCCGGCTAAGTTTTTGTATTTTTAGTAGAGACGGACGGGGTTTCACTATGTTAGCCAGGATGGTCTCGATCTCCTGACCTCGTGATCCTCCCACCTCGGCCTCCCAAAGTGCTGGGATTACAGGCGTGAGCCACCACGCCTGGCTACTTAGTTTATTATGCCATGAACTTAAAAATCTCTCTACCTCAGTAGTTTCCCCGTCTGTGAATTGAGTCTGTATTTTCCTAAGGGTTAAATAAGATAGAGGCCTGGCATGGTGTCTCATGCCTATAATTCCAGCACTTTGGGAGGCTGAGGTAGGAGAATCACTTGAGCTCAGGAGCTGGAGACCAGCCCGGGCAACATAGTTGGACCCTGTCTCTACAAAAATGAAAAATACAAAAAAAATTAGCTGGGTGTGGTGGCATGTGCCTGCAGTCCCAGCTACCAGAGGCTGACACGGGATAATTGCTTGAGTCTGGGAGGTCGATGCTGCAGTGAGCTGCAACAGAGTGACACCTTGTCTCAGAAAAAATAAAGAGAGAGAGAAAGATACGGCGCGCACAGCCTGGAAATAATAAACACAGAGTAAGTGCTCCCTGCTGTTTGCCTTGTTCCTGTTGGTGTTTAAAGATCAGTTACACTTGCGGAGGCAGAACTGACGCCCAGGAGAGGGGCAGTAGCTAGCAGAAGGGAAACAACCTGGGCCCAGTTTACTTCCCCTCAACGTGGGCCAAAGACGCCGGGCAGGATCATAGTCCGGCTGGACTGTGGCTTTCCTCAAGGTGATCTTGACTTACCCAGGTGAGATTTCACCCCACTTCCTTCCGGATTGAAATGTAGGCCTGTTGGGGCCTCCTCCAGTAGACGTGTGCTTTCTGGCCCCTTGAGCTTGGATATCCCCCTGCCAAGATAAGCCTTTCTTTTTCTTTTTTTTTTTGAGACGGAGTCTGGCTCTGTCGCCCAGGCTGGAGTGCAGTGGCCGGATCTCGGCTCACTGCAAGCTCCGCCTCCTGGGTTTACGCCATTCTCCTGCCTCAGCCTCCCGAGTAGCTGGGACTATAGGCGCCCGCCACCTCGCCCGGCTAAGAGACGGGGTTTCACTGTGTTCGCCAGGATGGTCTTGATCTTCTGACCTCGTGATCCGCCCGTCTCGGCCTCCCAAAGTGCTGGGATTACAGGCTTGAGCCACCGCGCCCGGCCTAAGCCTTTCAAAAACAGATAAACTTATCGCAACTGAATAGAAGGGGCTCCCAAGAGGCCCCACCCTGCTCCGGATGTCTCAATGAGGAATCAATAGCTGTTAATTCCTGTGCTGCCCCCTGCCTGACATTCCATCCACACGTGAGACCCAGATTGTAAGAAGGGAGAGCAGGCAGGTCTCTTGCAGGAGAGGGACCTGGTTCATCAGCAGGATTTATTCATTCATGTATTACGTCAGGCTCAGCGCCTGGGCTTTTTATAAATGAGGGCTCTGCTGGCTTTCTGTGTTATTCAGATATTCGGTGAGAGACCACCAGAAGCCACAAAAAATTGCTGACATCTGTTGGAAGGCAGTCATGCATAATGGATAAGGGTGCGCTCTGCAGTTCCAGCAGTGTTGATTTGAATTCCCCGTCTTCCGCTTTAAAACTCTGAGATCTCAGCAAGTTACTTACCCTCTAGAACCTCCATGTCCTCATCTGTAAAACCAGAAAATAAATAGTACTCGCTAGATCCTTACCTTGTTGTGAGAGTAGAATGACGTGCATGTAGGCTTTCCCAGAGCTGGCATGTTGTAGGTGCTCAATAAATGCTGGTTATTCTCTCTGTCTTTCTCACTCTGTCGCCTAGGCTGGAGGGCAGTGGTGTGATCATAGCTCACAACAGCCTCTATCTCCCAGGCTCAAGGGATGCTCCTGCCTCAGCCTCCCGAGTAGCTGGGACTTGCAGGTGTGTGCTACCACTCATAGCTAATTTGTTTTATTTTTAGTATAGATGGGGTCTTGTTATGTGGTCCCTGCTGGAGCGCTAGTTGCTCTCTAATTGGCTTGTGAGCCCCAGGGTAGGCACACTGGTACTGGGGCTATAGCAAAATCGGTGCTCGGTAAATCGTCGTTGAAGGAGCAATGGTGCTTTACAGTTGTAGAAGCTCATGGTACACGTCGCTTTGGTTTTTCTCTTCCCAGGTCTGGAGTCCTGGGATCCAAGTGTGAGCCCCATGTCTGCAAAATGAGGCTGGTCACTGGGCTCCTCTTGGATCTTACTTTCCTCGTCTGTTAGTGCGCTTGTAGATGGCTCTGACTGTCACCAGGCTTTGCTCTGAGCACTCTGCATCTGTATTCAACCTGTATACTTAATCTTCACAACAGTTGCAGTGGTTGATCCATAGTAATTTCTCTGTTGTACAGATGGAGAAACTGAGGCAGAGAGATAAGTGTCTTCCCAAGGTTTACAGCTAACCAGTAGCAGGGCATACCGGGATTTGAAAGACCCTCTATCTGTCCTAACTGGTATGCTGTCCTGTCTAGAGGTCATCTCTTCCTCCAGGGTTCCAGGTAGGTTGATTGAGACGTGCAATGCGGAAGAGCCTGGGGAGATAAGTCTGCTAATGGCACCCGCAGGCTACCCAGCCCTCAGGAACTCAGAGCAGAGCAGTTGAGGATGCCTTTCAAGGTTGCCTGTGCCAGAGTTCCTGGGGTACATATTAAATAGGTAGGACCCAATACTGCTTTGGATTTTCCTGGAATCATGTAGACTCTTAACATTGGAAAGGATTCCTTTGCCAAGTAGTTCACCCTCATCATTAATCTCTAAGAAATGTGGAGGTGGAATTAGAAGGTGGGTGTCTCTTTCTTTTGCACCACAGATTCTAACGAGTCTCATATGGCAGCGTCAAGGATCATTCGCATTCTTTCATCTTCGTGGAATGTCACTGGATTGAGATGATTCTAAGGGTGGGGTCAAGCATTTGGAGTTTGGAACTCTTTGCTTTTTGTAGAGATGCTCCCATGGGACTTGCCCTGCACCCAGTTCAGCTTGCTTGGGATGCATCTGCTGAGCCTGGAAGAGAAGTACGGGTTCAAGGCCAGCCGTGCAGCCCTCCCACAGACCTGATCTGCAATAGGGAAGGGTTGCCTCTGTGTGGGTTGGGAGTTTAATCATCAAGAGTGGATTAGCAGCAGGCTCATTCTGTTTACTCCAGTAGGTCACGGGGCCAAGGGCAAACATACACCCGTCCCAGCCCAGAAACTGATAGCTGCAAAGTTGCACACCCTTCTCCCCAAATTGACAAATATGGTTTTCATTGTTGGAGTAATAAATTATGCTTTTTAAGGATAAAAATGTTGCCCAGCTGTTGAGTGGTTTAAACTTCCAGATGTTCCTCTGCTCAGTAATCAGAGCAGGATGCATGATGGGATCTCTTTAAAAGCTGATGAATACAATGGTTCATTAAATTTCAACAATGTGCCTGGGTGCCAAGGGGAGGTGTAGTATCTCCCTTGAGGGAAGGAGGTACTCATTTCCTAGGGTGCTTGGGTGAAGAATTAGCAAGCAGTAACTGAAGACCAGTGAACTATATTTGCAGGCAGGGAGGCCTAAGTCTGGTCCCTGCTGACTGTGTGACTTTGGGCTGAGCAGTTGACCTCTCTGAGTCTCAGGTTTTCTTTTTTTCTTTTTTTTTTTTTTGAGATGTAGTCCTGCTCTGTTGCCCAAGCTGGAATGTAGTCCACAATCTTGGCTCACTGCAACCTCCGCCTCCCGGGTTCAAGCAGTTCTCCCTGCCTCAGCCTCCTGAGTAGCTGAGATTACAGGCGCTTGCCACCATGCCTGGCTAATTTTTGGTTTTTAGTAGAGACGAGGTTTCACCATGTT
>NW_012114821.1:17534383-17571334 GCF_000951035.1 Colobus angolensis palliatus | reverse complement strand
GAGGCCTAAGTCTGGTCCCTGCTGACTGTGTGACTTTGGGCTGAGCAGTTGACCTCTCTGAGTCTCAGGTTTTCTTTTTTTCTTTTTTTTTTTTTGAGATGTAGTCCTGCTCTGTTGCCCAAGCTGGAATGTAGTCCACAATCTTGGCTCACTGCAACCTCCGCCTCCCAGGTGCAAGTAGTTCTTGTGCCTCAGTGCCTCAGCCTCCTGAGTAGCTAGATTACAGACATGCACCACCAGACCTGGCTAATTTTTGTATTTTTAGTAGAGATGGGGTTTTACCATGTTGGCCAGGCTGGTCTCAAACTCCTGACCTCAAGTGATTTGCCTGCCTTGGCCTCCCAAAGTGTTGAGATTAGAGACATGAGCCACTGTGCCCAGCCTGAGCCTCAGTTTCTCATACTTTCAACTGGGAACACGTTTTGAGAGCTAGAGACAGTATTTTTGTCTTGTGTAACATGAAAAAAGCTGTGCAGTTATTAGCTAAGATCAGTGAAAGGTTATCAAACTCTATCTGATGGTGAAAGAAGATACAGAGATCAAGCCCACCCTCATTTTTAACGTGGGGACACTGAGGCCCAGGGACCTGGGGGCTTGTTCTAGTAATAGCTAGGTCTTTGCTGTCCCATATGGTAGCCACTAGCCACATGTGGCTATTGAGCAGTCGAAATGTGCAGAAATTAAAATTAAAATGTGTTGGATATGTAAATTGCACAATGGATTATAAGACTCAGTTTAAAAAAAAAAAAAATTCTTAATGACTTTTGAAATATTGATTACATGTTGAAATGATAAGATTTAGATATATTAAGTTAAATAAAACATTAAAAATGAATTTCACCTTTGGTTTCTGCTTAGCATTTTTTAATGTCACAACTAGAAAATTAAAAATTAGTGCAGGGCGTGGTGGCTCGCGCCTGTAATCCCAGCACTTTGGGAGGCCAACGTGGGCGGATCAGGAAGTCAGGAGATCGAGACCATCCTGGCTAACACGTCTTTACTAAAAATACAAAAACAAACAAACAAATCAGCAGGGTGTGGTGGCCGGCACCTGTAGTGCCAGCTACTGGGGAGGCTGAGGCAGGAGAATGGCCTGAATCAGGGAGGCGGGGCTTGCAATGAGCCGAGATCACACCACTGAACTCCAGCCTGGGCGACAGAGGGAGACTCTGTCTCAAGAAAAGAAAGAAAGAAAGAAAGAAAATTAAAAATTACATGTGTGGCTTGCATTATATTTCTTTCTTTCTTTTTTGTTTTTTTTTTGAGACAGACTTTTGCTCTTTTTGCCCAGGCTGGAGTACAATGGCGCGATCGCTGCAGCCTCTGCCTCCTGGGCTCAAGCAATTCTCCTGCCTCACCCTCTCGAGTAGCTGGGATTACAGGCATGCGCCACCATGCCTGGCTAATTTTTGTATTTTTTTTTAGTAGAGACGGATTTTTCCATGTTGGTCAGGCTGGTCTTGAACTCCCAACCTCAGGTTATCCACCCGCCTTGGCCTCCCAAAGTGCTGGGATTATAGGCGTGAGCCACCATGCCCGGCCTGCATTATATTTCCCATTGGGCAGTGCTATACTAAACTGTGACACAAATGGTGGACTTTGGAGTTGTGCAGTGTACAGTCTGCACAACCATATGTGGCAGGCCTACTAGGTGTGGATCAAACTGCCTGGGTTTGAATCCTGGCTTTACCAGTAATCAGTTGGGTGGTATTGATTAAATTGTTTAAACTCTCAGAGCTTCAGTTGTTTTATCTGTAAAAGGAGTATTGCAGTAGTATATACTTCATAGAGCTGTTGTAAGGATTAAATGAATTAATGCATATAAAGTGCCTAGAATAGTGTCTGGCCCATTTTAAGAGCTCAGTGAGTCTTGGTTGTTGCAGTTGTTACTGTAATGGTTGTTTTTTAGAACCTGAGGACACAAGGATGGAAAGACTCAGTCTGTCTGTGGCAAACTATGAAAGGAAAGATTAAACAATTCAATGCAGGCTGGGTGCAGTGGCTCACACTTGTAATCCCAGCACTTTGGGAGGCCAAGATGAGCAGATACTTGAGATCCAAAGTTCTTGACCAGCCTGGCCAGCATGGTGATCTGCCCGCCTTGGCCTCCCAAAGTGTTGAGATTAGAGACACGAGCCACTGCGCCCAGCCTGAGCCTCAGTTTCTTATACTTTCAACTGGGAGCACGTTTTGAGAGCTAGAGACAGTATTTTTGTCTTATGTAACATGAAAAAAACTGTGTAGTTATTAGCTAAGATCAGTGATCATCTCTACTAAAAATACAAAAGTTAGCTAACAGACGTGGTGGTGAGCGCTTGTAGTTCCAGCTACTTGGGAGGCTGAGGCACAAGAATTGCTTGAACCTGGGAGGTGGAGATTGCAGTGAGCTGAGATCATACTACTACACTCCAGTCTGGGCCACAGAGCAGAACTCTGTCTCAGAAAAGAAAGAAAGAGAGAGAGAGAGAGAGAGAAAGAGAAAGAAAGGAAATTCAATGCAATGATTATTAGAGGGGCAAGTCCATCGGGACAAATCAGGGGGCATTCCTACTGAGGCAGGACTTGAGATTAATCTCGGAAGCAGAAATGCTGAGTTTGTTGGGCTGGCCAGAGATAAGGAGGACATTGTGGGCAGGAGCAACAGCACCTGCAAGGTTGAGATGAGTGAAAGCTCAGTTCAGTCTGGGAACTGCAGAAACTCAGTTTGCCTGAGGAAACTGCAATGTGGCAAGTGGAAATGAACCCAAGCTAAAAGGGGCCAGCAGCTGGGTGTCAATTTTGTCCTGTAACCCATGGAGAGCCAAGAAAGATTTTGAGCCAGGGAGTGACATGATAGGATTTCATGATCAGATCATTGTAACTGCTTTGAGGAGGTTGTCTTGGAAGGAAAGCAAGAGTCTTTGGCAAGAAGATCAAGAGAAGAAAGATTGCTATTTCCAAAGCTCAAGTAGCGTATTTTTCATTGTTGTTGTTACAGTTCAAAAGTCTTTATATTGAAAGGGGCAAGTATGCTGTGATCTCACACCTGTAATCCCTTCCCAGTTTATCTGCATGAGAAAGACGCTTGGAATGGTGCATGCCTAAAGGTGGCTTCTGTTCGATGGGGGTGTAGATTCTTGTGTCAGGTTTTTGGGGAGGCTTTACGCTGTGGCTGCCAGCCCATCCTACTGACAGCCGACCTCATTAGGATGCAGAGCTTTTTAACCGTATCAAAGAGAAGGATAGGAGCTTAAAATATGAAACTCCTGCTTTTGATATACTTAAATTCTGGGTCTGATATCTTTTTGAAAGAATTAGGTTTTTAATTGAAATAGCACATGCATATATTTAACATCAAATGGGTAAGGCTTTTACGGAAAATCCAGATTCCCCTGCCCTCTTCCTGCCTGTCCTTAGCCCTATTTCCCAGAGTGAATCAGGGACAGGTCAGCACCTCTAAAGAATAAGCTCATGTTGCTCCTTCCCAGTTAACTTAGACTTCTGGACCCTCAGCAATGTCCTAGGACTCACACTGGGGGAGGCAGAAAGACCAGTACGCCCACTCTTGCCACTTGTACTTCCCATTTTCCCACTGGCAAAGTGTGGGACATTTATACTCCCTCCCACACCCACACTGAAGACTCCTGTGCTTTATCTGCAAGATTAATTCCAACAATTGATAAACGGACGAACGGTGTTTACATTAGGAGGCTTCTCAATGGCCTTCACTGCCCATCGAAGCAGTCGGCTTTGATCACATGTCCTTTGTGTCCAGCTCTGTCTTTGCCCTCGGCTTTCTAATCGCCCTTTAAGGGACTATCTGAGGCTGGGCGAGGTGGCTCACGCCTGAAATCCCAGTAGTTCAGGAGGCTGAGGCGGGAGGATCTCTTGAGCCCAGGAGTTCAACACCAACCTGTGTGACAAAGCAAGAGCCTGTGTACAAAACATTAAAAAATTAACCAGACATGGTGGAGTGTGCCTGTGGTCCTAGCTGAGGTGAGAGGATTGCTCGAGCCCAGGAGTTTGAGGCTGCAGTGAGCTGTAATGGCACCACTGCATTTCAGCCTGGATGACAGAGTGAGACCCTGTCTCAAAACGAAAAAAAAAAAAAGGAACTATCTGGCTTCATCCTAAGAGTAGTTGCATTTTAAACTCTTAGTCAGCTTCTTTTACTGTAAAATGGGAATAATAATCAACAGTCTAAATTCCTAAAGTGATTATGAAGGCTGAACAGGTGGTGCCTGTTCCTCTGGCCCCTCCCTTGGGGCCCCTCCAGCCCGATGTGTCCCAGGCTAATCTCAAACTCCTAGGCTCAAGTGATCTGCCTGCCTTAGCCTCCTGAAGCGTTGGGATTACAGACAGGAGCCACCACTCTCAGGTTGCTCTTAAATTTTACTTTTTTATCCAGGAGCATGGGTCATCATTTCTTTCAAATAATGCTTCTATTTATGAGATTTTTCTTTGTAGAAAATGTGGGAAATGTTAAGAGTGTAAGGAAGAAAATAAGTCGTGTTAACGCAATTGCTGCATTTTTCTTTGCGTATTTCTTTCAAACTTGAAATCATGTAATGTCAACAAGTTTACTGGATTTTTCTCCTAAATGTAGTATTAGTATTTCCATGTGTTGTAAAGAGCAAGCTTTTGGTATCATTTTTAATGTAATATAATGTTATAACATCCTATTGCAATGATAGCTTGTCTTTCTCCCAATTTTATCTGTACTATTAGGTATTAAGAATATTTAATGTGGCCGGGCATGAAGCCTCTTGCCTGTAATTCCAGCACTTTGGGAGGCGGAGGTGGGTGGAACACTTGAGGTCAGGAGTTTGAGACCAGCTTGGGCGACAGGGTGAAACTGCGTCTCTACTCAAAATACAAAAATTAGCCAGGTGTGGTGGTGCATGCCTGTAATCCCAGCTGCTCGGAAGGCTAAGGCTGGAGAATCATTTGAACCCAGGAGGTGGAGGTTGCAGTGAGTCGAGATCATGCACTGCACTTCAGCCTGGGTAACAGAGCCAGACACTATCTCAAAAAAAAAAAAAAAAGAAAAAAAAGAACATTGTATGTATTTTCCTCTTTTACATAATGTTGAGATGAGTGTTTTGGTGTGTATGTCTTTGCATGTGTGCTATGTGCAGAAACCTATAGGACAGATTTCTGTAAGAATTATCAAGTCAAAGGTTCTACATGTTTTTAAGTCTCTCAATGCATGTTGTTCAGTTGTTCCCCTTTGATTACACCAAGTTACAGTCACAAAATTATACCAAATATTTTTCCTCCATGGAGTTGCTTTCTTGTGAAATTGGGTTTCTGAGGCCAGGGAGACTTGGGTCTTGTTGGGGTGAAGGGAATTATTCTTCAGCATTTGTCACTATTTTTTACTGTCATTTTGAGTTTGATTTAAATAGCACAGTTTGCTGCGTGGAAAATGAGAGCAGCTTTGAAGGGGCGCAATGGAAGTCTGTGTCCTGAGATCTGCTGTGACTGAGTGGAAAGAATCCTGGCCTGAGCCTGAACACCAATCGCTGAGGGTCAGTCTTACCAAGGAGAGAACTTTGGCAAGTTACCTAATTTCTGTTTACCTTATTTCCTCATCAGTAAAAAAGAGTAAATGATGACCTCTACTTCAGAACTCTGGCTGCTAAGTGGGGTACGACCATGTTGCATTTTCGGGATGCTTTCAGGATGGAAATCAAAAGCATGGGATGTGAATACAAAACCAAAGGGCTTAGGTTCTGCATCTGACATATGTGGTTAGCTATATGTTCCTTGCAGCATCACCCAACCTTGCTCGGCACATAACTTCTTCATGTGGCTTACATCTCTTCCTCTGCTATATGGGTGTCCTCTAAAATGCTGAGCATGAGAAAAGTACATTTGTATCCTCTTTATTCATTATTTATTTATTTATTTTTTGAGATGGGATCTTACTCTCTTGCCCAAGCTGCAGTGCAGTCACACAATCATGGCGAACTGCAGCCTCAAATTCCTGGGCTCAGTGGGTTCTCTTGTGTTAGCCTCCTCAGTTGCTGGGAATACAGGAGTGTGCCACCATGCCCAGCTTTTTTTCTTTTTTTTTTTTTGATAGTAGAGATGAGATCTTGTTATGTTGCTCAGGCCAGTCTCGAACTCCTTGGCTCACACAATCCCCCCTCCTCGGCCTTCCAAAGTGCTGGGATTATAGGCATGAGCTACCACCACACCCAGCCTATCCTGCTTACCTACCACTTGCCAATAACCTTGGGCAAGTTGCTTGGGCAAGTTGCTCGGGCAAGTTGCTCTGGATCTTGGTTTTGTTTTCTGTAAAAGGGGAATAGTAATAATAATAGTCCCTAATTCCTAAGGAGATTGGGAAGGTTGAACAAAGTGCTGCCTCTAGATTGCGTGAACTGGTGCCTAATCCTGGTGATTTCTCATAAAAATCAGTTGTTCTCATTAGTGGAGTATACCAGACCTGATGATTCCTCAGCGTTGAGTTCAGCCAACCTGCACTTTAGCTTCTCAGGCTGGTGGCGTATGGCTGGCTAGATTCATCGTTTGGAATCTTCAGAGTCAGAAGGGACCCATCCAAGCTTGTCATTCGATGGATGACAAAGTAAGGCTCCAGATGGTGAGTGTCTATTTTGGAATTTCCTAACTGTTTCCATTTGTGTGTAAAGGAGGATAACACACACATACTTACATATATACACAAGCATATTTGCACAGACTGGATTTGGAAGGGTGCACAAAGAAAATGGTCATAGTGGCTGTTGCTAAGAGGCCACCTGGGAGCTTTCTGGGGCCAGGAAAGAAACTTAGCCTTGACTGTATGACTTTTTTTTCAGTCCTGTTGGAAAATTTTACCATGTGTATCTTTTAGTTCTTCAATTAATAAGCGACGAGTTCTTAAAATTCACCAGGTAGTAAAAGATCTTTGAAAGCCCTCCTGCTTCTAATGCATGGATAGAATCCCTGGAAGTATGCAAAATCTCTCTGCTGGTTTTATAGCCGTCCATCTGTACTCACATGCCCTGGATCCCAGCCCCAGGGCTTTCTTTTTCTCTTTCTTGTTGTTGTTGCTGTTGTTTTTTTGAGACGGAGTTTTGCTCTTGTTGCCCAGGCTGGAGTGCAGTGGCACCATCTTGGCTCACCGTAACCTCTGCCTCCTGGGTTCAAGTGATTCTCCTGCGTCAGCCCCCTGAGTAGCTGGGATTATAGGCATGCACCACTATGCCCGGCTAATTTTCTATTTTTAGTACGGACAGGGTTTCTCCATGTTGGTCAGGCTAGTCTCGAACCCCCAGCCTCAGGTGATCTGCCTGCCTCAGCCTCTCAAATTGCTGGGATTACAGGCGTGAGCCACCGCACCCGGCCTAGCCCCAGGGCTTTCTAACACTCACATGGACTGTCTGCTGTCTTGCTGTCCTCCCAGTCTGCCTCCAGAATATGTCAGATTGAGTCCTAGACACCTAGCCTCTGGTCCCCTGGCAACCAACCGCTTCTCTGGTTCACCCCCTGGGGCTCCCTGTATAGCGGAGCCATCAGCCTGATTGAGCAGCCCTGAGGCTGGAGTTTTTGGCTTCCTCCTAACCAGCGCCCTTCACGGCCCAGGAGCCTCCCAGCACAGAAGGGAGAATCTGTGCAGCTTGTTCCTTATCCTCCTTTGAACCAAGGCCTGTTCCAAGAACTCCAGGGCCTCTCTGCTTGCACGTCAGGGTTTAGCTGCTCCCCCAGGCCCCATGCACGGAGTTGGCAGTTCCCTGGAAAAATGTCCTTCCCCCTTTCTTTCTGGCAAATACGATGGATTCCCAGACCGAGTCTTGAGTTGAGTCCTGCAGGAGCATCTTGCTGGGTGACTTCAGCAGGGGCAGGGGGTGGAAAGCCTGAAGTCTTCCTCTGTCCTGAAAGCCTTGGATCTTCATTCTGGCCTGAAGCCCCTGTGCCGTATTTCCCTCGGCACTATTGTCACATCTGGTGAGCCAGGCTGTTCGGGCCGAGTGCCTACTCTTTGGAGGGCATCTAGTTCAGTGTGAGCATTTTTTTCTACCCAATGACCAATTCTGGAAACACAAAAGTGTTTATGAGCCTACTTTTCATTTTTCCACTCAAAATGATAATAGCTTTATGGATCCCATGGTGAGGGGTGGGCAGGGGTGTATCTTCTTGCTGCTGGGACGTTCTACTTTGTTGGACAGAAGGCTGTAGGCTTTCTGGCAGGTTACATCTGAGTACCTTTCAGTCAAGCTGAGCTGGCTCTCTCCTCTTTTCATTCTCAAAGTAGACCTCTTGCTAAGGGCTTCTTACTGAGTGTCTAGTTCCTTGTCGTACGGGTGAGGGAAACTGAGGCCCAGAATGGATGTAATGTTTCTGAGGGAGAGGCTCTGTAAAGTTCTGAGTAGGTGAGACTTATTATTATTTGCAAATAACAACAACAATAATTAGAAGAAGCAGCAACTGCTGCCATAAAGTATGGGGCTTTTATTTTTCAGCTGGATGGTGAAGCTTGGTGACCTCTCCTTTTCTATTCATGGCAGCATAAGCCCTGTGGTGTTTATATTTCTCCTTGGCCAGAGATGTATTTTGAAATTTAAATGATAAGCATACAAGTCCTGTTTTCATTGATGCTTTAGAAAACTTTCATGAAACCTCTTCACGGTGGTTTTGGGAGCCAAGCGAGGCCAGGTTTTTCTATAAACATGGGGAGAGGGATGTTGAGGACAGTCCATCCTCAGAGAGTGAATGATTGCATTCATTTTGATTAAACTCAGTGAATCCTTGAAAGGATGGTACAGGTGCCCCACAGACTCACTCTTCCATGTGTGTCCTCGTGGCCAGTTTGTCTTTGCTCGGGATGGAAAGCTGATGAGATGGACTATTTTTTTCTTCTTAAAAATAATTACATGCCAGATGCCGTTCCAAGTTCTGCACCTCTACCAGTTAAAGATTTTTGGATCTTTTGCTGAGAATGCCTGTTCAGAGGTAAACTTGTTAGCATCTGAAGCAAGCATAATAATAATGATTCAGGTCAGGAGCTACAAAGGACTCTGTGATGAGCAAAAAATAATGATTGAGCCTGGCGTGGTGGCTCACGTCTGTAATCCCAACACTTTGGGAGGCTGAGGCCGGGGGATCACCTGAGGTCAGGAGTTCGAGACCAGCCTGGTCAACATAGTGAAACCCCATCTCTATTAAAAATACAAAAAATTAACTGGGCATGGTGGCAGGCGGCTGTAATCCCAGCTACTAGGGAGGCCGAGGCAGGAGAGTCACTTGAACCCGGGAGGCGGAGGTTGCAGTGAGCCGAGATGGCGCCATTGCACTCCAGCCTGGGTAATAAGAGTGAAACTCCATCTTGGGGGAAAAAAGTGTGTATTGCATAAAATAAAACCTTATATATATTCACACACATATGTATAGATGAGATGAGGTGGTCCTAGCCACAAAAATGTACATGACAGCTATGGATTTAAGGCCCCATTGCCTTTAAGTTTGTTCTTAAAATGGTTGCTAGCCAGTTCTTCTCTCCTTGGCTTCCCAGAAATCCTTTCCCACCCAAGAGCTGTCAGAGGTCCTTTAAGTAATCAAGATGTTCAGGTGTTGCTTCTCTGGCCTCCCTCTTTCACATCTATTCTATAAGCTACTCAGCCGTATGTAAAGAAAGTGCTGTCTGAAGTTGAATGCATTTTACATTTCAGCTCTGCCAGTGTGGCAGTATGAACTTGAGAAAGAGACATCCCCTCTCTGACATTTAATTTCCCATCTGTAAAGTGAGATCCACAATTTTACCTTTGCGGGTTGGCACATGGACTGGATATAACATTGGTAAGATGCTGTATTCATTTCCTAGGGCCGACATTACAAATTAGCAGTGGGCTCCTTTCAACAATGGATATTTATTCTCTTGCAGTTCTGGAGGCTAGAAATCCAGATTCAGGGTGTCAAGAGGGACATGCTCCAAATGAAGGCTCTGAAAAATGATCTTTTCTTGCCTCCTCTTGGTTTTGGTGGTTGCTGGCAATCCCTGGCTTGTGGCTGCAGCATTCTGCCTCCGTCTTTACATGGCCTGCTTCCCTCTGTGTGTCTCTGTATTCTCTCTTCTTGTTGTAATAATGCCAGTCATTAGATCCAGGACCCACCCTGTTGTAGCAGAACCTCTTCTTTACTTAACTAATTACACCTGCAAAGACCCTATTTCTAAATAAGGCTACATTCTGAGGTTTTGAATAGACATGAATTCTGGGGAGCAATCAACCCAGTACAGATATCTGGCATTTTATTGCAGATAACATCCTGGCAGATGACAGCATCTGGTATTTTTATGATGGCCACTTACCAGAGGTATGGATAGACATTTCTTAAAGAAGGTAGGAGCAAGCCTGATTATTTGAGGAACAGGAGGGCCAGATAGTGGAAGTGGAGGGAGAGGTGTGGTTGGCTTGGCAGGTGGAGAGGGGCAGGGATGGGAGCAAGGAGCTTGCTATGTGGGGGTGTGGGAGTGGGGTTGGGGAAACCATATTGCTTTATTGCAAGGGAGAGTGGTGTGGCCCGTGTCTTGGTGGTAACGAAGAAAGCGGAGAGCAGAAAGTAGATTTTACATTTATTTGGGCAATTGTACCAGTAGGACTTGCACATGGATTGGATATGGAGGTGAGAAAATAAGGGAATCAAGAATGATTCCTACAAGTCAGGCTGGGTGGCTCATGCCTATAGTCCTAGCACTTTGGGAGGCTGTGATGGTTAATACTGAGTGTCAACTTGATTGGATTGAAGGATGCAAAGTGTTGTTTCTGGGTGTGCCTGTGAGGGTGTTGCCAAAGGAGATTAACATTTGAGTCAGTGGGCTGGGGAAGGCAGACCCACCCTTAAGCTGGTGGGCACAATCTAATCAGCTGCCAGTGAAGAGAAAGCAGGAAGAAAAACATGAAAAGGCGAGACTGGCCTAGCCTCCAAGCCTACATCTTTCTCCCATGCTGGATGCTTCCTGCCCTCAGACATCGGACTCCAAGTTCTTCAGTTTTGAGACTTAGACTGGCTTTCCTTGCCCCTCAAGCTTGCAGATGGCCTATTGTGGGACCTTGTGGTCATGTAAGTTAATACTTAATAAGCTCCTCTTTATATATGTACATATGTGTGTGCATATATATACACACACACATATATACATGTATGTATATCCTATTAGTTCTGTCCCTCCAGGGAACCCTGACTAATACAGAGACTGAGGCAGGAGGGTCGTTTGATGCCAGGAGTTCAAGACCAGTCTGGACAACTTAGAGATACCCTGTCTCTACAGAAAATTAAAAAAAAAAAAAAAAAAAAAGAATCACTCCTAGGTGTTCGGCTTCAGCAACTTGGCAGATGCTGGTGTCTTCAACGAACATGGGGAAGATGGACAGTAGATTGTGCGCACAGAGTTCTGTGCAGGCATTTTAAATTGCAGATGCCCATCACAGGAGATGCCAACTAGGTACTTGGCAAAGTGAGTCTGGGAATTGAGACCATCATGGTAGGAGATAGCATTTGGAAGACTTCAGCAGAGGTGGGATCTAAATCCATGGGACTGGAGTATAGACAGAAAAGTGGACACAGGACTAGACATGACCACTAGTGGTAGGGGTAGAAGTTGGGGACCTGGAAAAGGGAATTACAAGGAGCCTCCTGTGAGGCAGAAAAACATGCCAGAAGCCTAGAGAAGGAAGTCCTTCTTAAGGAAGGAGGAGGGTCATCACTTGCAGTGTTGCTAAGAGATCAGGTAGAATGAGCCACACAGAAGTGACTGTTAGATTTGGCATCAAGGAGGTTGTTGACCAACTTGGCAAGAGTGCCTCATGGGAGCAGTCAAGAGGAAGTCAGTGACCAATGAGGGTGACTGCTTGTGAGTTCTGCTCTCTTCAATGCCTTTTGCTCTTTGCTTAGGCAAATCAGTGTCCTCAGTAGGTTCCCTGCAGACTAATGTCAGCATTAGTATTGACCTACCCATTAGCTAATTTGATTTTCAAAACAGCATCTTTGCAGAAAAGTCTGGGCAGGGCAGGCAGGTATTATTCCCATTTTACAGATGACAAAGCCACAACTTAAAAAGTCAAGCGTTTTTTTTTCAGGCTGTTTCTTAAAACCCCTCCTGCACCCCCGTCTTGTTTTGTGGTTTGTTACATTTTTTGGTTTTCTTAACTAGATTGTGAGCCCAGTGAAGAGAGGATCTGAAGGACATCTGTATATTCCCACGGCAGAGATAGCAAATGCTTGCCACACTTGTTACTTTCTCTTGGGTACCCAATGCAGGCATCACTAGCTGATCATGACCTTCTCTTCCTTTGAGACCAGACTCAGTTTAGAATTCTACTCAGCTTTCCAGGTAGCCTGTCAACCTGCTGACAGATAAGGTATCATCAACAGACATTCTTACTTAGTACTTAATGTCATGCTTGGTACGTAGCAGGTAGGTGTTCGGCAAGTGGTTTTGTGAATGATTTAGCGAACGAGCATTCTCTGAAAACACAATGAGTGAATTCTATGTCACTAGAGGTAATCAAGAAGAGATCAAATTCATGCACATGGCTGGGCGCGGTTGCTCACGCCTTGGGAGGCCAAGGTGGGTGGATCACGAGGTCAGGAGATAAAGACCATCCTGGCTAATATGGTGAAACCCTGTCTCTACTAAAAATACAAAAAATTAGCCAGGCGTGGTGGCGGGCGCCTGTAGTCTCAGCTACTTGGGAGGCTGAGGCAGAAAAATGGCATGAACCCGGGAGGCGGAGCTTTGCAGTGAGCCGAGGTCACGCCACTGCACTCCAGCCTGAGAGACAGAGCGAGAGAGACAAAAAAATTCTTACACAATTGGATAAGGTAAATAGAATTCAGATATTGGATAAAAGGCTATCCAATTATGAGATTATTTGATATTCATGGAGTTATTTGTAGTATCTGTCACCATTCTGGAACAAAACAAGAAATCTTTGAGAGGAATCTCCCCCCACCTCCCCAAATATATAGGAGGGGGCGATAGGCAATACTACTATGGCTCCTTTCTTGTTGTCTTGGCCACTTGGGGCTCTGGTCTCAGCCTTTCTAGATTGCCTTAGATGATGGGTGTCACCTAGGTTGAGAGGAGTGAATAGAAAATGGAATGTTTTAGGGTCTGTAAGGGCAGGTCTGACCCCAAGGCCTGTGAAGTGAGGTTTTTTTTTTTCTTTTTTTTCTTTTTTAATGCATCAAATCCTGGCTCTGTTACCTGCTGATCACACATAATCTGTTGGGCCCTATTGAGTCAAAGGGAGTAAACAGGATAGTACTGGTCTGGGTTGTTGAGGCATTCGGTGAGATTCCCTAGGTAGTATTTGGTCAACAAGCAGGCATTTCATAATCCTCTCTACCTCCTGCCCTGCCCCGGGGACTGTGGGGATTGTCTGCATTCCTCTGTGGAACTGGAATGTGGCTGCAGTGATGGTGTCTGCAGGGATGTTGAAGCTGCTCCTGTCTCCTGCCCTCTAGCCTGGCCTCGCCCAGTCCTAGCCAGGGCAGGTGAACATCAATCCCACAGAGAGAGTCTTCTCTGAAAACTGCTTTATGGAATTTTTTTTTTTTTTTTTTCCAGACACCGTCTTGCTCTGTCGCCCAGGCTGGAGTGCAGTGGCACAATCTCGTCTTGCTGCAACCTCAGCTTCCTGGGCTCAGGCAATCCTCCCGTCTCAGCCACCCAAGTAGCTGGGACTACAGGTGCATGTTATGATGCCCAGCTAATTTTTGTATCTTTAGTAGAGACAGGGTTTCACCATGTTGCCCGGGCTGCTCTTGAACTCCTGGACTCAAGTGATCCACCTGCCTCAGCCTCCCAAAGTGCTGGGATTATAAGCCTGCCTTATGGTTCTTAATGTCTTGGCCCCAGGGCATTGGCTCTGCCTGGCTCCAGAGGGATATGAAGCCATTCCTGGGGGATACCATTGTTTTCTAGTTAATATCAGTCCTGTAGTCTGGTGATTTTCAAATTTTAGTGTAGTCAGAATCCCCAGCAGGGCTTATTGAAACCCAAAGAGCTGGACCGCTCCCTAGAGACTTAGGATGAGGCCTGAGAATTTAATCTAACAAGCTCACAGGTGACACTGAAGTTGAGGATCTTGTATCTCACTTTGAGCAAAGTCTTCCTACAGCAACCATTGTTTCTCCCTGCCCATAGGTAATATCTTCTACTTGGGCACTCTGCTTCCACTGTGGCCTGCTTACAACCTCACCTACACTTATTAACCAGCAGAGTTCACTGAGTCTCCTTAAAACCTTAAACTTCAAACTATACCATAAGGCTACAGTAACCAAAACAGCATGGTACTAGTACCAAAACAGATATATAGACCAATGGAACAGAACAGAGGCCTCAGAAATAACACCACACATCTACAACCATCTGATCTTTGACAAACCTGACCAAAACAAGCAATGAGGAAAGAATTCCCTATTTAATAATGGTGTTGGGAAAACTGGCTAGCCATATGCAGAAAACTGAAACTGGACCCCTTCCTTACACCTTATACAAAAATTAACTCAAGATGGATTAAAGACTTAAACATAAGATCTAAAACCATAAAAACCCTAGATGAGGCCGGGCGCGGTGGCTCAAGCCTGTAATCCCAGCACTTTGGGAGGCCGAGACGGGCGGATTACAAGGTCAGGAGATCGAGACCATCCTGGCTAACACCGTGAAACCCCGTCTCTACTAAAAACTACAAAACACTAGCCGGGCGAGGTGGCGGCGCCTGTAGTCCCAGCTACCTGGGAGGCTGAGGCAGGAGAATGGCGTGAACCCGGGAGGCGGAGCTTGCAGTGAGCCGAGATCTGGCCACAGCACTCCAGCCTGGGCGACAGAGCGAGACTCCGTCTCAAAAAAAAAAAAAAAAAAAAAAAACCCTAGATGAAAACCTAGGCAAAACCATTCAAGACATAGGCATGGGCAAAGACTTCATGACTAAAACACCAAAAGCAATTTCAACAAAAGCCAAAATTGACAAATGGGATCTAATTAAACTAAAGAGCTTCTGCACAGCAAAAGAAACTACCATCACACTCAACAGGGAACCTACAGAATGGGAGAAAATTTTTGCAATCTATCCATCTGACAAAGAATCCACAAATAACTTAAACAAATTTACAGGAAAAAAATGAAAACAAAAACAAAAACAACCCCATCAAAAAGTGGGCAAAGGATGCGGACAGACACTTCTCAAAAGAAGACATTTATGGGGCCAACAAACAAATGAAAAAAAAACAAAAAACAAACCAACTCATCATCACTGATTGTTAGAGAAATGCAATCAAAATCACAACGAGATACCATCTCACGCCAGTTAGAATGGTGATCATTAAAAAGTCAGAGAACAGCAGATGCTGGAGAAGATGTGGAGAAACAGGAACGCTTTTACACTGTTGGTGGGAGTATACATTAGTTCAACCATTGTGGAAGACAGTGTGGCAACTCCTCAAGGATCTAGAACCAGAAATACCATTTGACCCAGCAATCTCATTACTGGGTATACACCCAAAGCATTATAAATCATTCTACTATACAGACACATGCATATATATGTTTATAGCAGCACTTTTTACAATAGCAAAGACCTGGAATCAACCCGAACACCCATCAATGATAGACTGGATAAAGAAAATGTGGCACATATGCACCATGGAATACTATGCAGCCATAAAAAAGAATGCATTCGTGTCCTTTGCAGGGACTTGGATGAAGCTGGAAACCATCATTCTCAGCAAACTAAGACAGGAACAAAAAACTAAACACCGCATGTTCTCATTCATAAGTGGGAGTTGAATAATGAGGACATATGGACACAGGGAGGGGAGCATCACACACTGGGCCTGTTGGGGGATGGGAGGCAAGGGGAAGGATGGCATTAGGAGAAATAGCTAATGCATGCGGGGCTTAAAACTTAGTTGATGGGTTGATGGGTGCAGCAAACCACCATGGCACATGCATATCTATGTAACAAACCTGCACGTTCTGCACATGTATCCCAGAACTTAAAGTATGAACAAACAAACAAACGAACAAAAAACCTCCACAAAAACCATATCCCCAGGCTTCCGATTGTATCTCCTTACTTTTTTGAAATCCTGAGCAGCCTGTTCTATTGATTGAGTGAATGAGCATTCTCTGAAATTTCAGTGAGCGAGTTCTCCATCACTAGAGGTTATCAAGAAGAGGTTGGAATCACACACAACTGGATGAGGTAAAGATAATTCACATATTAGATAGACTATGCAGGCCTAAGATTGTTTAGTACTCATGGAGTTATTTTGTGAACACTAATGTCTTCGAGCCTCATCAAGTGGTCCCTCCCTCTGTAGCCCCACATCCTGGTCTTTGATCAGTTTCCTGACACCCTTCCCTGGGCACCACAGGGACTTTGCACTTGCTGGTCCCAGATCCTAGAATGCTCTTTCCCCAGCTTGTTGAAAAGCTGATTCTCATCCTAACTTCAATATCACGTCCTCAGACCACTCTTTCTAATAGACTCATTCCCTAACCTCCATTATTTCTCGTCACTGGATGCTGTTGAATTTACTGTGGCACCAGCCATAGTCTGTAAAAAAAAATTATTACATTATTTGGCTCTTTGTTTTTGGCATGACTCTTCCACTAGAGAAAAGAAACTGTGACTTTGTCCTTAAACTCTGTGTTGTCTGATACTCAATGAGTGGTTCATACATATTCTTTTTTTAAAATTAATTTTAATTTTAATTTTACATTCCGAGGTACATGTGCAGGAAGTGCAGATTTGTTACATAAGTAAAAGCGAGCCATGGTGGTTTGCTGCACCTATCAACCCATCACCTAGTTATTAAGCCCAGCATGCATTAGCTATTTTTTCTATGAAAGGTGAGCAAATACTTGTATGCAGGCTGCAGAGGGTTAGGTCAAGACTGAACCATGTAGTCTAAATTTCAGAGTGACTGCAGTGAAGTCCCTCCATGGTGGAAGAAAATGGAACGTCCTTGTTGGAGCTGGCCAGAACTGGGCAGATCCAGAGGCTGGGGGTAATGGCAATAACGCTGACTGCTAATAATAAAATAAGAACGTAAAAGAATGCTTATAGTGTGTTATAGGCACTGCTTTATGTGCATTACATCATTTAGTTTCCACAGTTGTCTCCGTGTTACAGAGGAGAGGGCTGATCACAGAGTATTACAGTAAGAAATTTGGCCCAGTCAGCAAGCAAGAAAACCTAGATTCATACCTGGGCATATGGCTTCAGAGCCCACACGCTTGGCGTCTGCACCCTGCTGAGAGGCGCTGCCAGGCAGGGAGTCCCCCACCTGCTCTCCGTCTTCAAACTCCCCATTTCACACCCATGCCAGGTGTGATGAAATCCTCTAGGTGATGGACAGTGGAATGAGTGGCTCTGGTTACAGCTGGCCTTCGCTGGCCTGTCCCACACCTGAAGATATGGATTCTAGCCCATGGGACCATAAGCCAGGCCCCCTGAGGATCTGTTATTTGTCTGGGAAATGCCAGCACTCTTTAGAATCTTGTTCATGACTGACAAACACCCCCATGCCCCTTCGGCCGTAATTATCACCTAGTCCCCAGAGAAGGGCTATGGGTGGGCTGACTGTGGAGATAGATGCTTGGGTCTCCTGCTGGGAACACCACGTGCAAGAGAAGAGGCCATGAGCTTGCCTTCCATCCTGCCCAGATCTTTCTGGCCAAGGACTGCAGGCTTCATGCAACACCTTTCAACCTTTAAAAGGAAAAAAGTCTGCAGCTGCTGCCACTGACATTGTATTGTTGAAGCTTTTTTTGTTTGTTTTTGTTTTTGAATACCGGAAATTAAGGGGAAGTTTAGAAACCTCATAATGGCTTCGTGAACCATTGCACTTGGAAAATGTACTTTTGAAAAATTCCCTTGATTGATTGTTTTTCGGAGGCTGTAGATAACATTAGAGTATATTATTCCCATATAATTTCCTGAGTTTTCTATGTCAATTACTTTGTTTTATTAAAGAGAAAAAGGAACTAATATTGATTGAGGCCCTCCTGTGTGCCAGGCTAAATGGTCATCCCTTTCAGTTGTTAGTTACAAAGCGACCCTGTAGAGCAGAGAAGATGTGTGTTGTTTAGAGATGGGGAAGCGGAGCCAGGGGAGGAACTTGCCCCAGCTCATGGCCAGGACTGGAATTCTGTCCCAGTGTTCATAACCTTTTGTGTTGCCAGAGATGATCAGCCTATGTACTGCTTCCTTGACTTAGATTTTTGTGGGGTAGAGAATATCAGTTGTAGCTCTAAAGAGGTGTGATTATGTATGATTTTTTTTTTTTTGGAGATGGAGTTTCACTCTTATTGCCCAGGTTGGAGTGCAATGGTGCAATCTCGGCTCACCACAACCTCTGCCTCCCAGGTTCAAGCGATTCTCCTGCCTCAGCCTCCTGAGTAGCTGGGATTACAGGCGTGTACCACCACACCCGGCTAATTTTGTATTTTTAGTAGAGATGGGGTTTCTCCATGTTGGTCAGCTGGTCTTGAACACCTACCCTCAGGTGATCCACCCACCTCGGCCTCCAAAAGTGCTGGAATTACAGGTGTGAGCCACTGCACTTGGCCTTATTTATGAATTTTTAAAATATATATGTATTCATAATATCTGATTACATATCACATCGCAATTTGCTGTAGAGTGAGGTGGTCCTTCCTAAAGTACTTGTCTTGCAAGACTGTGGACAGATCCTGGTAATGGAACCGGTGCTCAGAATTTTTGAGAATCTATAGTTTAAAGGTTTGTCATTTGGAGGAATAGCAAGTGACTCAGCTTAAACCCTATGGGGTCAAAAACAAGGTCTAGCCGGGCACGATGGTTCATGCCTGTCATTCTAGTGCTTTGGGAGGCTGAGGCGGGTGGATTACCTGAGGTTAGGGGTTCAAGACCAGCCTGGCCAACATGATGAAACCCCGTCTCTTAAGTTTTGAAAATACAAAACTTAGCTGGGTGTGCTGGCAGGCACCTGTAATCCCAGCTACTCGGGAGGCTGAAGCAGGAGAATCTCTTGAACTCAGGAGGTGGAAGTTTCAGTGAGGATGGTGCCACTGGACTCCAACCTGGTCAACAGAGTGAGCCTGACTCTGATGATAGTAATAAATAATAAGGGTAGCTTCTATTTATTGTTTACTATGTGCCAGACGCTATTCTAGGTGCTTTTCATCAATTAGCTCATTTCATCTTTGTTATAACCCTGTGTTCTAAGTCATGTACCACATAACAATGTGTGGATCAGCAATGGACTGTATATACAACGGTGGTCCCATGAGATTATAATACAGTATTTTTACTGTACTTTTTCTATGTTGAGATATGATTAGATACACAAATGCTCACCATTGTATTACAGTTGACTCCGATATTCAGTATGGTAACATGCTGCTCAGGACCGCAGCCTAGGAGCAACAGGCTGTAACATACAGTCTAGATGTGTAGTGAATAGGCTGTCATCTAGTTTTGTGCAAGCTCACCCTGTAGTGTTTGCACAACGAAATTGCCTAACGACACATTTCTCAGAATGTATCCCTACCCTTAAGCAACGTGTGACTGTCCTATTATCATCACCCCATTTTACAGATGAAGGAGCTATGGCAAGAAATTCACTAACTTGGCTCAAGATCACCCATATAATAAAAGGTGGGCTGAGTGTAGTGGCTCATGCCTATAATTCCAACACTTTGGGAGGCCAAGGGGAAGAGGATCACTTGGGGAGAGGAGTTTGAGACCAGCCGGGGCAACAGAGGGAGACCCTACCTCTAAAAATGTGGCTTATTAGCTCTATTTAAAAATATAAAAAATTAGCCAGGCATGGTGGCATAGACCTGTGGTCCCAGCTGCTCAGAAGGCTGAGGTGGAAGGATGGCTTGAGCTCAGGAGGTCAAGGCTGCAGTGAGCCGTGATCATGCTACTGCACTCCAGCCTGGGTGAGAGAGTGAGACCCTATTTCAAAAAATAAAACAAAATAAAATAAATAAAACAAATAATTTAAAAAGACAGAGCTGGGACTTGAAGCCAGATAATAAGGCAGGCAGAGGGCACAGGAAACACCCTGATGGGTCATGAGCCTGTGCATCAGGCAGGGTCTGATGGCTTAGCTGAGAAAGGGAGGTTTAAGGAAGAGACTGTGGACAGACGTGTTAGGGAAGGTGTCAGAGAAGATTAAAGAGCCAACATGGATCATGGGGGTGGTACAGTGTTGCCAGGGCTGTGGAGGATTGGCTGCAGTGTGGGGGACCCAGCTGCTGCCATGTGGAAAGGGACCTGTCATTCCTACTGTGAACTCTCCCTTCTTCTGCCCTCTGACCTCCTGCTGGTGCCTCCCATTGGCTGAACACAACTGATGGCCAGAGTACTGGGAAGCTGTTGTTGGAGCCCATAGGCATCTGCTTCTTGGCACAGAGAAGACAATGGATTGAGTCGGGAGGGAAGGGAACTAGAGAATATCCCAGGGAATGAAGGGGTCCCGATGGCTGGAGAGGAGTGAGCAGGTAAAGGGAGCAGAAGGTGAGGTCAGAGAGGCCAGGGGTCCACACTGCACAGGGCCTTTGGCTTTCTTTGGAAGGAGCAGGAAGCCAGTGGAGGGTTTGAGCAGATGCATGCATCACGGCCACTGCCATCAGGAGAAGGTCTTCCTCTATGCTAGGTGTGAATAGTCACCCCTTCCTCTCCCTTTCTCAGGATGAGTGCTGAGGAGGAAAAGGCCCTTTCCTCCAAGGTCTTCAGAGGAGACGTCTGACCAGTCCAGACTACGTGCCTCATGCCAGCCAGCCTGTAAACGACAGGAAAGAGAAAGGAGCAGTGTGTCTCAAAAGAGGATATTCTGGAACGTTTGATAATCAGAGCCCATTGTAAAGTCATGTTTTGAGTTACAGCATTTAAATCTTTGTTCCAGTGGAAAACTTTTACAGGCCGTCCTGGGCAAGCCTTGAATCCTGTTTGGATCTCCAAAGGCCTTAAAATAGTGTGGGATGCCGGGAGACTGGCTCCAAAAGGGAGGAGACCTGTGCTGGCAGCCCTGGCCACACCTTGGTGGGACCAGCCCCTGGCCTTGGGGACCCTGCCGCTCTCCTGGCTGTGCTTCCGCAGAGCTGGACACACAAAAGCTTTCTTGTCTGGATTTGTTCCCCTAAGAGTGTGGCACCGAACTGGCCCTGCCCATGCAGGAAGCTGGTCCTGTTCAGGCCAGGGAATGAAAAGTTGCCAGTATCTTCTCAGGCCACACTACAGCCAGGTCTTTTTTAATGAGCTGGTTCTCTTAGGATGCCCAGGGGAGGGAGAACACACTAGAGTGGGATGGCAAGTGAAGAAGAAGGTGACAGCTCAGACAGCTTCCAGTTCTGTCAGGCTCTGCTGCCATGACCAAGGCACCAAGTCATCTGGAAACCGATTGCAGGCAGCCACCTCTTTTTCACCTTTGTGTGCCCCAAAGCTTGCTCTGGGAATGGGTGGTTTGGGGAACAATGCTTGCTGTCTTTGAGTCCTCAGTCTTGTGAAATGGGGAAAGTATACATCAGAGAGCATTTGAGAGTAAGGTGAGAAGTACTTGGCATGTGCCTGGCACATAGTACCTGTTCAGCAGATTCCCTTTCAGCTCAGGGTTAGATCTTCATCCATCTCTTTTTGGCCTGAAGGAAAGAGAGGTAGGTACTATTAGCCCCATTTTTTTAACTTTTATTTTATTTTTTTCTTGAGACAGAGTCTTGCTCTGTCACCCAGGCTGGAGTGCAGTAATGCCATCTTGGCTCACTGCAACCTTCACCTCCCACGTTCAAGTGATCTTCCTGCCTTAGCTTCCCAAGTAGCTGGGATTACAGGCATGCACCACCACGCTTGGCTAATTTTTGTATTTTTGGTGGAGAGGGGGTTTTGCCATGTTGGCCAGTCTGGTCTTGAACTCCTAATCTCAAGTGATCCTCCCACCTCAGCCTCCCAAAGTGCTGGGATTATAAGCCTGAGCCACCACATGTGGCTTATTAGCTCCATTTTATAGGAGGTGAAATTAGACAGCAAGAAGCTAAATGCCATGGCTGAGGTAAGAACTGTGGTAGCATCCAAGTCTTGACCCCAGACTTGGTTCACTTCTCATCACAGATGCAATTTTATGCCTCATCATCTGACCCAGGAGCTACACACCTGCTTTTTTTTTTTTCTCTTTCCGAGGCAGTATCACTCTGTCACCCAGGCTGGAGTGCAGTGGCACGATCTTGGCTCACTACAAACTCTGCCTCCCAGGTTCAAGCGATTCTCGTGCCTTAGCCTCCTGAGTAGCTGGGACCACAGGCGTGCCCACTACCCCCAGATAATTTTTGTCTTTTTAGTAGAGACGGGGTTTCACCATGTTGGCCAGGCTGGTCTTGAACTCCTGGCCTCAAGTGATCTGCCCACCTCTGTCTCTCAAAGTTCGGGGATTATAGGCCTGAGCCACAGAACCCGGCCGACACCTGTGTTATTTGCAAAGGCATGTTGATGCATTTTAAAGTTGCTTATTTATTTATTGAGATGGAGTCTTGCTCTGTCACCCAGGCTGGAGTGCAGTGGCGTGATCTTGGCTCACTGCAACGTCTGCCTCCTGGGTTCAAGTGATTCTCCTGCCTCAGTCTCCCGAGTAGCCGGGACTACAGGTGCCTGCTACCATGCCTGGCTAATTTTTGTATTTTTAGTAGAGACGGGGTTTCACCATATTGGTCAGGCTGGTCTCGAACTCTTAACCTTGTGATCTACCCTTCTCAGCATCCCAAAGTGCTAGGATTACAGGCGTGAGCCACCGCTCCTGGCTAAAGTTGTTATTTTAAAATTATTATTTATTTATATTTGTTATTATATTTTTTATTTTTATATATATTGTTATTTTATTTTTAAAAGTTGTATGGCCCGTTTAAACTTTTGTGGAAGTGGTTTTTTAAATCCCTGGAATTTTATGCTTTCTTCATCAAATTTTTTTTTTTTTTTTAATCAGTTTGGAGTTTTTAAGACAAAAACTGGAAAGCGACTTTGCTCTTTTATGGAATTGCTCTGAATTCTTTTTTTTTTTTTTTTTTTTTGAGACGGAGTCTCGCTCTGTCGCCCAGGCTGGAGTGCAGTGGCATGATCTTGGCTCACTGCAAACTCTGCCTCCCAGGTTCAAGGGATTCTCCTGCCTCAGCCTCCCGAGTAGCTGGGACTACAGGCACATGCCACCATGCCTGGCTAATTTTTGTATTTTTAGTAGAGACGGGGTTTCACCATGTTAGCCAGGATGGTCTCGATCTCCTGACCTTGTGATCCGCCCATCTCGGCCTCCCAAAGTGCTGGGATTACAGGCTTGAGCCACCGCGCCCGGCCTGAATTCTTTTTATTAAGAGAGAATTTTGCTCCATCGCCCAGGCTGGAGTGCAGGAGTACAATCATATCTCACTGTAGGTTTCAGTTCCTTTGCTCCAGTGATCCTTCTGCTTCAGCTTCCTGAATAGCCGGGGATACAAGTGTGAGCTACCGTGCTAGGATATATATATTTTTTTATTTAAGTTTTTTTTTTTTTTTGTAGAGATAAGGTCTCTCTTTGTTGCTCAGGCTGGTCTTGAACTCCTGCCTTCAAGCAATCCTACCACCTCAGCCTCCCAGCGAGCTAGGATTAAAGGTGTGAGCCACTGTGCATGGCCTGTGTTGAATTTTTTGTCTCCTCATTCCCAAGTAGCAATTCTGGACTTCACAGAGAGGCTGAGTCTCTCCAAGACCCCGCCCTCTTGGAGAGTCATCTGTCTCCTCCTCCAAAGAGGGTGGGACAGGGCCAATAATGAAGGGATCAGTGTGCACCAGCCCTCCCTCTTGCTTCAGAAGAGACCTTTTCATCCCTGAGCCAATTAATCAATTTCAGGAGATAGCATCTGAGTGAGATGGGTCATCAACAAGTCACAGATGCCCCCAGCTCCCGGGCGGGGTCTCAAATGGAGTTGAATGAGGTGGC
Source organism: Colobus angolensis palliatus (assembly GCF_000951035.1). Taxonomy (NCBI): domain Eukaryota; kingdom Metazoa; phylum Chordata; class Mammalia; order Primates; family Cercopithecidae; genus Colobus; species Colobus angolensis. The sequence goes on along the minus strand of NW_012114821.1, from coordinate 17,547,394 downwards.
CTTAAGGGATTGCCTAGTGCTCAACTTCCTAGAGTTCATATAGTAGAGAGCAAGTAGCATAGGGCTAGAAGGCCAGGTCAGAATACCTGCTCTGGAGTCTTCTGAATGTATGACCAACAGGCAAGAGTCCCAGTTTCCTGGTCTGCAGAAGTGACAGGTAGGACCCTACCTACCACACAGGTTGTGAGGATAAAAATAGGTGATATGGGCTGGGCACGGTGGCTCATGCCTGTAATCCCAGCACTTTGGGAGGCCGAGGTGGGTGGATCACTGGAGGTCAGTAGTTTGAGACCAGCCTGGCCAACATGGTGAAAATCCGTCTCTACCAAAAATACAAAAATGAGCTGAGTGTGATGGCGCATGCCTATAATCCCAGCTACTCAGGAGGCTGAGGCAGGGGAGTGGCTTGAACTCGGGAGGTGGAGGTTACGGTGAGTTGGGGTCATGCCACTGCATTCCAACTTAGGCAACAGAGTGAGACTCTGTCTCAAAAAACAAACAAACAACAAAACAAAACAACAAAACAGGTAATATGGCTGGAATAGGTTTATCATTGCCAGGCATTTGTAAATCAAACAGCTCTTGAGAGATGCCTGTTTGGCTGTTTTTTAACAGGAGGTGGGCATCCCTGGGCTTCCCGGGCAGACTAGATGTGATGTGTTCACAGGGAGCTTTGTACAGATTGCTTGAGAGAAGCGCCTTTCTTTCCAGAGTGGCTGCTTGGACTGTGCCTTGCCTTCCAAAGCTGCTAAGTCCTGTGGCAGGGGATTGTTGATATTCTTCATGGTTTCTTTGGGGAGCCTCCTAGCCTCTGAATTATGGATGCATGTCTGCATTATTAAAAGGATCTATTTGCATGAGTTAGCAGAATGTGGTGCCCTCTCGTGAATGGGAAAAGCTGCCCAGTACTGATTGCAGCCTCATAATGGGTCTGAAATGACAAATGTGAAGCACTGGGCAGAGCCAAGACCACCTTTATTTGTGCATCTGTGCTCTTGGGTGGGCCTGTTGCACACACAGTTTGTTGTCCTTCTGTCCCTTGCCCATGAGACCTTAGACACTCAGCTCATCTCCACCCATTCCTCTACAACACAACCTCTTGTAACCTTTCAATCTTCTTTGCTTCCTAAAGGTGCAACTCATGCCATCTCCCCCAGGAAGTTCTCCCTGACTTCCAGGCTTTAGAATAGCCTGCCAGAGATCCCTGTGTTAACTGTGAACAGAGCCCTTTTCATCCTCTTGCATCAGAATGCATCCACTTGCATCCACTTGACTGAACTTCTTGGTGTGTTTTACATGCATCTCACTGCCTGGGACAGTGCCTGGAACCTAGCAGATGTTCTATGTGTGTGGGGTGTTGGTTGTAGTGGTGGGGAAAGGTTGCTTAAAGGAGATGTGTTTAGAATTTAGCCCCTTGCATGATATAAAAACTGAGAAATAAGGTGTGTGTGGTGACGGGGGATAGCACTGGGGGCCTAAAGCACTGGCTTCATTGTGGGGGCTCAGGTGGCTCCTTTCCTTGGAGCTAATGGTCAGAGTGAGGAGCTGGGTACTGAGCTTGGATCTAGATTATTGTTGCATGAATGGCCTAAATGGAGAGTGTTGTCTTGAGTCTTTATAGAAAAGGGAGACCCTCATGGCTTTCGAGGAGTCATGCCCAAGATACAGGAGTGGCTCTTTGGTGGACTGGCTGGGACAGAAGGGAGAGGGTGAAAGTGGAGAGGAGGAGGAGGAGGTTTAACAGCATTTGAAGCGTTTGAAAGCCTAGACCCGTTGTATGCTGAAACGGAGAGGAATGGCTGGCCAAAAATACTGTGTGAGTCTAGGAACTTAAGATCGCTAGTCCTTGACCCCAAGCATACTTATATAGCAGACTCAACATTATCATCTTCCACCTACCGGATGGGGTTATGCAAGTGATATGACCCAGAGCATTCTGGAAGCTGGCAGGGGCATAAATAATACATTAGATATGCAGAGCCCAGGGTATCTGTGGTCTTGGGGAGAATTCTTAGTAGACCTGAGATAATTGCAGAACGGAGTGTTCTGTTTTCCCATCCACAGCCTCCAGGCCTGGCGAGGATTTTGTGTTCAAAAGAGATTTCCAAGGTGGACATCTTTCTGGCACTGGCGATTTTCTCTCTCACTTGAACAAAACTCGACAGAAAGGTCACTCCTGTTTGTCTTGGCTTCTCTGTCACATCCCACCCACACTTTGAAAGGCCTGTTCTTAACAGGGTCCCAGGGAGGCTGTGCTGGCCCCGTCAGCCCTGAGCTGGGTGGTAGTCCTTTATCAGAGATGCCCGCGAGCATCACTCACCCTGGAGCCTTTCTCAAGCACACATCCTGGACCCCTCCAGGGCTGCACATGTGCTTTGTAAGGGCTCTCTTCAGGTGATTGGAGCTTTAAGAGCTACTAAGTGATCATAAAAGTGAACAAAGTAACCGGTCTGGAAATGTCAGTAAAGTGTAAAGAAAGGACAGGTGAGAGAGTTTTCCATTTTTGCACGGTAAGACCCAGTTTCTTGGCTTGTGTTGAGGCCCTGGTGGGTGTCCATGGTGTCTTTGGCCTTATCTTCCTACTAAACAAGATTACCTCTGTGGGGCGCCTTTCCTGTTCTCCTATCTCTCCAAGGAGCAGGTAGTACTCGGAGGCTGTGGTTAATCCTAATTCCTAAGCGAGCTTTTCCTTTCTAGAATGATCCTTGCTCTTACCATGCATTCCTACTGCATGTTCCCTCAGGCTGCAGCCTTCTTTTACATGTGAGCATTCTCCTGGATCAACTCCCTGATGACTGGAGCCTGTGCTGTGTGTTTCCAAGTTGCACCCACCACCCATGGAGTCTAGCTCATGGCCGAGTGGCAGCTGGTGTAGCTGATAGCTGTGTGGGAAATGGGTCTGCACAATATAAAGACAGCTCACAGGAAAGGGGTCCCAAATGATACTCTTTTTTTTTTTGAGATGTTGCCCAGGCTGGAGTGCAATGGTGCAATCTTAGCTCACTGCAACCTCTGCCTTTCGGATTCAAGCGATTCTCCTGCCTCAGCCTCCCAAGTAGCTGGGATTACAGGTGCCTGCCACCACACTCAGCAATTTTTTTTTTTTTTGTATTTTTAGTAGAGACGGGGTTTTGCTATGTGGGCCAGGCTGGTCTTGAACTCCTGTCCTTAGGTGATCTGCCTACCTTGGCCTCCCAAAGTGCTGGGATTACAAGCGTGAGCCATTGCACACGGGCTTTTTTTTTTTCCTTCTTGAGATGGAGTGTTGCTCTGTCTCCCAGGCTGGAGTGCAGTGGTGAGATCTCGGCTCACTGCAACCTCCACTTCCCAGGTTCAAGCAATTCTCCTGCCTCAGCCTCTGGAGTGGCTAGGATTATAGATGCCCACCACCACACCTGGCTAATTTTTGTGTTTTTAGTAGAGATAGGGTTTCACCATGTTGGCCAGGCTGGTCGAACTCTTGGCCACCACACCTGGCCCCAGATGGCACTTTGATAAGTTGCTCTACCCAATAATAAAAAAAGAAATACAGATAAAAAATACTAAGGTTGTATAATACACATGTTGGTGATGTGTTCTGTTCATGACAAAAGCTGTATTGCTGGATGGAATGTAAGTTGGTGTGGCCCTTTGGGAGGAATTATGGCCTTTTGGCATTCTCTATCCAAACTACAAAAACATGTACCCTTTGACCTGGCCATTTCATGTTGGAACACTGGAATGTTTCCCCTACAGAGATAACCTACAGATATTTGTAGGAAAAGAACAGTGCCTGAGGTTATTCATGGAGCATTTTTTTTTTTTTTTTTGGAGATGGAGTTTCACTCTTTTTGCCCAGGCTGGAGTGCAGTGGCGCGATCTCAGCTCACCGCAACCTCTGCCTCCCGGGTTCAAGCGATTCTCCTGCCTTAGCCTCTCGAGTAGCTGGGATTAAAGGCATGCGCCACCATGTCTGGCTAATTTTTGTGTTTTTAGTAGAGACAGGGTTTCTCCATGTTGCTCAGGCTGGTCTTGAACTCCTGACCTCAGGTGATCCACCCGCCTCGGCCTCCTAAAGTGCTGGGATTACAGGCGTGAGCTGCCGCGCCCGGCTGGAGCATTTTTATAATAGCAAAAGACTGGGAGTAACTCAAACATCTGTGAATTGAAGACTGGTTCGGCGAATGATGACACATTGTACTCGGCAAGATGCGGAAAAGAATGAGGACGTGCTGTGTGCGCAAACATGGGCAGATCTCAGGATGTATTGTTGACACAAAAAGCACAGTGTGGAGTGGGGAGTATGGCATGCCATCTTTTCTGTAAAAAAAAAGCGTGGGTGTAGAGGGGATGTAAAAATGTGTCTTTGCACAAACTCTGTTAGGATACACAAGAAACCAACACAAGTGGTGGTGGCCTGTGTGTGGTAGGAGGAGGGAGATGCGGGGAGGGGAAACAGGGTTAGGGAGGAAGATGCGTGAAGAAGATTTTTTATTTTTTCTTTTCAGAGACAGGGTCTCGCTCTGTGGCCCAGGCTGGCAGGCAGTGGTGTGATCACAGCTCTCTGCAACCTCAGACTATGAAGGAGACTTTTGATTGTGTATCTTTGGGTATCGATTGAATTTTGAAGCATGAATATATTGAACAAAATCGGGAGCAGCTCAAACATTGAGTATATTATCCATCGTACATTTAATTAAAAAAATTTATAACCTTGTCACGATTTGACTGGGGTTATGCATTTTTGGGAGGGAGACCCCAAGGTAAAACATCAATTCTTATCACATGTGAAGGTTATGTTCTATCCGCACGACTGATATAAATCCCAGTTGCATATCCCTATAATACACCCGGCCAAAGACCGAAGCCAGGTGTGGTGGCATGTGTCTGTAGTCCCAGCTGCTGGGGAGGCTGAGGCAGGGGGATTACTTGAGCCCAGGAGTTCGAGGCCAGGTTGGGCAACATAACATAGCAAGACCTCATCTCTCTCAAAACCCACAAAATTGGCTGGGTGCGGTGACTCATGCCTGTAATCCCAGCACTTTGGGAGCTGAGGCAGGCGGATCACCTGAGGTCGGGAGTTCAAGACCAGCCTGACTAACATGGAGAAACCCCATCCCTACTAAAAATACAAAATTAGCCGGGCGTGGTGGCGCATACCTGTAATCCCAGCTACTTGGGAGGAGGAGAATTACTTGAACCCGGGAGGCAGAGGTTACGGTGAGCCGAGATCACGCCATTGCACTCCAGCCTGGGCAACAAGAGCGAAACTCTGTCTCAGAAAACAAACAACCAACCCAAAACAAATTTGACCAATACCCCTCAAAACTGGAAAAGCTGGTGACCACCACCCCTAGTGCTCCAATAAAGGGCTGTGGGAACAGCTGTGCTCAGGGTGGTACTGGTACAGCCTGGCAGAGGACATGATGCCTGCACAGTGTGGAAAGGCCCTCTGGGATGTTGCTGGGCCTTAGGGGAGCAACATAGGGGAGGAGGTCCAGGCCTAGAGAGGACTGAAGCCCTCCCCAGGGCATGGTGTGGACCACAGTGAAGGGAGGTGGGGTTGGAGACACAGCTGGGAGTCAGATCCCAGGGGCTCTCCTGTGTGATGCTGAATTGCTGGGAAGGGGATGCAAGCAGGAGCGCACACACACATATGTACAGGCTGTGCACCCATGCATACCACACAGGAGCACAGTCTGTTTCCCTGTGCCAACTCTGATTGGTTGGGTGGCTGCTGAGAGTCTTACAGTGCCCTGGCTCAGTAGGAAGAGCGTGTGTTCATTTAGTGAGTTTGCCAAAGACAAGGGAAGGGGGTTAGAGAGTAGGTGGCAGATAATGCCGGCCTGGGGAGCCTGGAGGTTTTAGGCCGGCAGACTCTGGCCGATGCTGCAGCCAGGCTGGTTTCTGTTCTTTTCCTTAGGTTTTGGGAGACCTTTACCTTTACAGTGCCTCTAAGACAGGGTCAGAGTAGTTTGGTGACAAAGTGGAAGTAAACCACTGGTGAAAAACAGCTCTGGGGATCCTCCTAGGCTTGCACTTATTGAGGATTAGGTAGAACTTGCAGCTTGGCCCAGCTTTCAAAACAAGGTGTTCTGAGGAGGTGGAAAGACTGGTTTTCAATCAGATAAAGGTAGGATCCTATGAAAAACTTCTAGGGCCTTGCCGTTCCTATGAAGTGGTAGCTATCATCACACTCCTGGTTATGCCATCAAGGTAAAAGGAGGTGGAATAAGAATCAGGGACACTTGAAAATAAGAAAAGAGAAAGACTGCGTGCATGTGCATGTGTGCACAGTCTGTACATATGTGTGTGTGCTCCTGTGTGCACGTGCATGGGTGCACAGCCTGTACATATGTGTATGTGTGCTCCTGCATGCACATGCATGGGTGCACAGCCTGTATGTATGTGGATTTGTGCTTCTGCGTTCATATGCGTGGGTGAACAGCCTGTACACATGTGTATGTGTGCTCCTGCGTGCATATGCATGGGCGCACAGCCTGTCACTACATGTGTATGTGCGCTCCTGCGTGCACATGCATGGGTGCACAGCCTGTACATATGTGTGTGTGCGCTCCTGCGTGCACATGCCTGGGTGAACAGCCTGTACATATGTGTGTGTGTGCTCCTGTGTGCACATGCCTGGGTGCACAGCCTGTACATATGTGTGTGTGTGCTCCTGTGTGCACATGCATGGGTGCACCGCCTGTACATATGTGTGTGTGTGCTCCTGCGTGCATATGCATGGGTGCACCACCTGTCACTACACGTGTATGAGCCTGTGGGTATGTGAGGGGAGTGAGGGGCCCTTAGGGACTGGAAACTTCCTTAAAGGCCATTTGGGAGAGTGCTGCTCTCTATACCACCCACTCTAGGGCCATTAGGCAAAGGTGTGCCTCCCTTTAAGAGAACCTGGCAGTCAGTCTGTTTTACAACATAGGTTATCAGGGACTAGTACTTTGGCCTGGAAAAGGAACCTTTTCTTGGATTACAAATCTTGGAAAAGATTTGTAATCTCTGCGGCTTCTTTGATACACATTGGAAACCTGATTGGAAACTCAGCCAGTAGCATCTGTTGGGGGCACATGTTTGCACTTTTGGTTATGATGCCACAGCTCTGGTTCAGGTATCCTAAAAAAGATAACTAATGGTGAAAATGATTGGTGTAGATTTCATACCACAGAGCACTGTGGTTTGTATAGTATGACACAGTGATGGTGTGGACCCATGGAGAGCCAGCTTCGCAGATGTTAAGAATAGTGACTTTGCCTGACAAAATTGGTGTCTGCACATGGGATTAAACAAGTAAGATTGACGTGAATTTTGTTCTTTCATTTTTTATGTAGACTCATTGGTTGGGTAACTGTGGAAATAATGTCACAGTGCCTTTTTAAGTTAAGAAAATGTAGTTATGATCAGGAGCGGTGGCTCATGCCTATAATCCCAGCACTTGGGGAGGCCTAGGTGGGTGGATCACCTGAGGTCAGGACTTCAAGACCAGCCTGGCCAACAAGGCAAAACCCCGCCTCTACTAAAAATACAAAAATTAGCCAGTCACCTGTAATCCCAGCTACTCGGAAGGCTGAGGCAGGAGAATCACTTGAACCCAGGAGTTGGAGGTTGCAGTGAGCCAATATCATGCCATAGCACTCTACCGTGGGTGAGAGGGAGACGCCACCTCAAAAAAACAAAAACAAAACAAAAAAAAGATAAAATGTAGTTATGAAAAGGCTTCTAAGCATTTTTAAGCATTTGATATTAAAATAGGAATTCAGAACAAATCAAAACAAAACAAACAAAAAAAAACTGGGGATGGAAGAAACTCAATTTTAAATATAAACTTTGACAGGTGGGTGGCAAATCCGGGTGTTGTGAGTCATTTGCTGGCTTGTTTGCCACATGGCCTCCTCTATAAGTGTCACCCTAATTGATGGATTCGTTTGGGGTGGGTGCTCTTCTGAGGTTTTTGTTTCTCCCTTTCTTTGGGGTGCACTGGGTGTGTGTGGTAGGAACTAGGGCCATGGAATTAGAGAATCTTGAGTTTCTAATGCAGATTCAGTCCCAAGCAGTGTGACCTGGTTGCTTAACTCCTTTGGGCCACCCCCGCCCATGGCCCTCCTCTGTACCCTGGGGATAATATAGTAGTATGGACTTTGCAGGCTTTTGGGAAGCAAGTGAGATGATGTAGCAAAACACCCAGCCGAGAGCCTAGCACCAATTGGCCTGTAATCCATGGTGCACCGACACAGCCATTCTCTGGATGTGGCCTCTTCTGCCTCCACTGTGAGGTCAGAGACTTAGTCACTGCAGGGGTAACCTCTCCTTGGCAAGCAGCGGGAGTCATTTCATCCCAGCCTTTCAGGAGGGTGAATCTGCACCTGGGGTCCAGAGTCTCAGAGATGAGACTTGAGCCAGGCGCTCATGCATCATGACTCAGGCTGTAGAGGCTCTAACCGTGGTTTCTCCATGCAGGAGTGAGGTTGGGACAAGGGGTCTTTCTGGGGGCTCTGTGCTCTGTGGCCCCTGCTGCTCTGGACTGGTTCATTGGAGAAACCTGTCACATTCTCTAGACCGGTTGCCACGCCATGCGCACAGTCTCTGTTCTTGCCATCCTAGGTGGGAAGTGAGTGATGACCCTGAAGTGAGGGCTCATCTCTCGATATCCAAGGGCTGCAGCTCAGCCAGCACTTTTCAAAGGTGATCTGGAGCTATCCTGGCCTGTTGGCTGACCATAGGTGACTCTAGGTAGCCCATTCCCAGGCTCAGCGGCAGTCGGGGAGCTGCCTCGATTTCTGGTTACAGAATTCCTGGGACTGAGTCACTGCAGTACGTGCTGTGATGAATTGTGTTTACTTTGTGTGGGATTCCAAACTGTAGCAGCAGTGACTGCAGCTGGAAGACAGCATGATCAGCAGCTTCCAAGGCAGAGTCTGGCGTCAGAAAGCTGCATTGCGCTAAAGCTGAAGCCTGTGGGAACCCATTGGAGAGACACTTGGATATTTAGCGGGCTGGTGACTCTCCTTGTCATGAGTAATCTTAGGACCTTGGGCAAGTCATCCAAACTCCTCTGGGCATGTCATTCTCCTGCTTGGATGCCTTGAGGCAGAGAGGCAGTGAGGTGAAGTGGTCAGTGCATGGACTCTGCCTCTAGCCTGCTGGGGTTGGAATCTGCCTGCGTGATCTTGTGTGATATTAACCTCTCTGGCTCTCAGCTCTCTCATGTGTGAAATAGGAGATTTTGACAGTATCTATTTCATAGGGTTGGTGTTTGAACGAGTTAACATATGTCAAGTGAGTGATACAGTGCCTGGTGTCCTGGCAAGTTTGCTATCAGGATTAAGGCAGGAGCCCTTGGCACGCACTAAAAGCTCAATAAATATAAGCTGATGTTGTTGGTCCTTTATTACTATTCAAGAAGCCTGCCCAGCCCTCCTCCCTCCCCATCCGCACAGCAGCCTGGTACCCGCTGTTCTCTAGATTCTGGCCGTATGTCATGACATGTTCTGATGATCTGGCTTCTCCCCTTAGACAGTGGGGCCCTCGAGGCAGGCCTACAGAACTTGGTCCTCACTGCCTCTGTGGCGCCTTGCACCAGGTCCAGCTGACATGGAGAGGGACTCAGGAAACAGTGGCTGAGTGTGACTTTGGCTGGCATAGTGGTTGCTGGGAGAACAGACAAGGTTCTCTCTCATGATGTACAGATTTCAGATCAGGGAAAGTCCCGCTGGCATAAGTTTATTGAGCGTCTCCCGTGAGCAAGATAGGCTGTGGCTGGAGCCTTGAAGTACACGGTAGAAGGAGAGCGAGCCTTCCCAGGCCAGGGCTTCAAGTGAGGAGACGAGATGTAGCCTCCCAGAGAATTCCCATAATGCAATGGTGAAAGAACCATGCCCAGCAGGAGGCAGGGAAAGTGACTCCTGCAACTCTAGGAAGGCTTCCTGGAAGAGGTGGAATGTGAGCAGCATAGGATTTTGAGAGAAGAAATGGAATGGTCTGAAGGAGATTCTGCTGGTGGAGGCTCAGGTTGACCTAAGGGCTGGCAGCAGCAGAGGCCCCCCACGAGTGAGTTTGAGGGGGCTCTTGAGCTCAGTCTAGTTGAGGTAGAGGCTTTCCGTAGGGGTGTGGTGTGACCTGAATGTTGGGCACATGGTCATAACTGAGCTTTAACGTGACGACTCGAGCGTGTAATCCCAGCACTTTGGGAGATCAAAGCTGGGGGATCACCTGAGGTCAGGAGTTCGAGACCAATCTGGGCAACATGGTGAAATCCTGTCTGTACTAAACATACAAAAATCAGTTGGGCGTGGTGGTGGGCGCCTGTAATCCTAGCTACTCAGGAGGCTGAGGCAGGAGAATCGCTCCAACCTGGGAAGCGGATGCTGCAATGAGCCGAGATCGTGCTGCTGCACTGCAGCCTGTCTCAAAACAAAAAAACAAAACAAAACAAAACAAAAGAACAAAACACTGCCTCAAAAAAAAGTCAATAAAGAGAGAGGGAAGAAAGGGGGGGCACGATGCTATTTAAGTCTCTGAGCATCTTATGGCATTGTTTACATCCCAGCTTTTCACTGACCCTTCCTTTACCCTGGCCCCCACCCCGTGGCCCTTGCTCTGTCCTGCCCTTTTCTGTCCTGCATTTTCTCTTCCCGGCTCCTCTGTGCCCAGCCCCACGTGCCAGCTTGTTTCAGTCTGGCAAGGAGGCCTGCTGGTATCCCAGCCATTTCCTGTCCCAAGATGCCCACCCTCCTCCAATCTAGCACGGCCTTGCCCTACGTAGGCATGACCTCGCCCCTGCGGCAGCCGGGAAGCAGAGCTCCTGTTTCTTGCCTGTTTACCCTGGCGCAGGGACAGGTAGATCATGTGGCACTGCTGGGATGCCAGCTGCATGATTAGTCTCCGGCAGTGGGCACAGGCGGAGGGCAGGGAGCATTCCTCTGGACTGACTCGAGCCCAGCCTGCCTGGCACGAGACCCCCTGCTCCTGGAGGCAGCCCAGGGACTTACTTGCTCACGGCTGCCCTGGCTCTGCACTGGGCCGCTGAGTCATCGCTTAGCAGTAAGGCCTCTGAGTCATGGTGCAGCCCTGGACTGGACAGTGAGTGCTTTGTGAGACCCTCCTGGGCTTTCCTGTCCCTCAGAGCATTTAAAGGGGTCCCAAATTGTCATGTGACCCTCTCTGATGCTAAAGAGACACTCTAGGTCTTTCGTGCCCTGGTCATTTTACAGAGCTGTGGCCGGATGCCGGGCATTCAGAGACATATTCCTCAATCTCCGTCCGCCTCACAGGATCCAGCATCGAAGAGTTCAATTCAAGTCAGCAGCCGAGTTACAGGAAAGCAGCCAGGGTGATGATTCAGCAAGTCCAGACAGGAGTGAACCAGGCAAGATTTCGGGAGGAGAGCGCTGGGTCGTGTGTCCCGGCAGGGCCACAGGAAGAGCATACGCATCTCCTGTGTCTTGCGTCCTTTGTGAGTGTCTTGAAATGACCTTGAGAATCTCCCCGATACCTTGAAGAAGCAGGTGCAGGAATGCCACTTATCCATTGGCACAGGCTAGCATGCTCAGTGTGCACCGAGGTTGTGAATTCTTGTCCTGACCCAAAGATGCTGATGCTGTGCTTATACCCATTTCACGGTTGAAGAAAACGAAGGTGTAGTAGGAGAAGACACTGACTCAGAATCACGGAGCTAGAAAGCAGCATGTCTGGAATTTGACCCCAGACCTGTCTGACTCAGTTTACTATTTTAAACTACCTGATCGTTAGGTTTCTCTCCTCACTCTCTGTCTCTCTTTCTCCCATGTGACTGCTGGAATCTTCCCTAAGGACTATAGCTGTCTGCAGTGCAGGAAGCCAACTCTTAAGGGGAAACAAAAGTGTTCTTAGGAGTCCTGCTGTTATTGTGAATTGAGCCGGTAAAGCCCTGAGGGGTTTCATCGCCGAGGTGGATGGAGAAGCAGCTGGGGGCCTTAACGTTAGTAAGGACCCCTAAGGGTTAGTGTCTGGAGCTTGGGGGATGGGAATGGGTCGTGGTGTGTGGAACTTGGATGGCTCGTTGACTCCAAGGGGAAACGCTTGTTGAGGCTGTAAGGTGTCTCTGGCCTTCGAGAAACCCTCTAGGTTTCAGGTTCCAGCTTCACCCTCCTTTAGTCAGCTGGCTTGGTGGGGAGTCTTTCTGCTGGACCTGGCAGACGCTGGACTAGAGCAGTGTTTCTAAAGTGTAGCCCTTCCCTCTCCCGGGAAGGGGGCATCTGCAAGCGGGTGAGGGGATTGGAATCTGCCTTCATAACACACAACCCAGGAGAGGCTGGAGAGCACCTTTCTCAGTGAACTCCCGTCATCTCAGGCCTCAGCGGACTGAGCGGGAACCCCCACCAGGCAGATTGCTCAGGACAGCATTTTTCTTGGGCCTGTGTCTGAAACAATTGTCCTTTAAACTGACCACTCACCTGTAAAAATGGATAGACCTCATGTGAAAGTGAAAATTTCTGGCTTCCCTTGTGGGGAGCGGAGGCATGAAAGGTATGGCCGGTAGGGGTGGGGGCCCCACACCTATGCAGCCGCCCTGGCTGGAGCCCGCAAGCAGCGTTCCCTGGTCATGCCCCACTCCTTTCTCCATAATCTCGCCCCTCCCTGACCAGGCCACCTGACGTTGCCATTTATATTCAAGTGCATTCCATTGTTATTCTTTTAGAAATGAGAGATGAGAAATATTTCTTGTGCCTACATGTTTACCAAAAGTAGAGCGAGAAACTTGAGGACTCTATGTTTCTAGAAAAACGAGAGCGGGCACCCCTCTTCCCTGAAAGGAAGAATTTCCGTATCTGCCCTCCACCCAAGGTGTAGGATGAGTGTCCTTTTGGTGTGTGGAGGGCTTTGATGGGTCATGTGATGTGTAGGGCTTAGCGGGTATGCTGGGATGGCTGGGAAAGGTGGCTGGGTGTCCTGGGAAGGCTTTTATAGACACGATGTGGCAGGCCTAGGACCCTAAGTGCTTCCAGCCAGCTGTACATGCACACACACACACACACACGC
>NW_012114821.1:17523919-17524528 GCF_000951035.1 Colobus angolensis palliatus | reverse complement strand
CCAGGATGGTCTCGATCTCCTGACCTCGTGATCCGCCCGTCTCGGCCTCCCAAAGTGCTGGGATTACAGGCGTGAGCCACCGCGCCCGGCCAAGGTCCTGCCTTTTTCATAAGGACAAGGTGGTAGGCGCCAGTCTAGGGGCTTTGCAGATATTGAACAGCAGACTGAGGATGGGGTAAACCTGGGTGTAGCAGACAGAATTAAGCTTCCCCCAAAGAGGTTCACACCCTGATCTCTGGAACATGCGTATGTCATATGCCATACAGAGAAGGGAAATTAAAGTCGCAAGTGGAATTAAAGCTGACCTCAAAAGAGGGAGATTCTTTTAGATTATCCAGAGGGCCCAATGTCTCACTGGGGTCCTTACAAGTGGGTGAGAGAGGCAGTAGAAGGTGTTAGAAAGATGCAAGGTGACGAGTAACATTGCTGGCTTTGAGGATGGGGGAAGGAGCCATGAGACAAGGGATAAAAACAGTCAGCCGGGTGCAGTGGCTCATGCCTGTAATCCCAGCAATTTGGGAGGCCGAGACGAGCGGATCACGAGGTCAGGAGATCGAGACCATCCTGGCTAACACGGTGAAACCCCGTCTCTACTAAAAATACAAAAAA
>NW_012114821.1:17520817-17523869 GCF_000951035.1 Colobus angolensis palliatus | reverse complement strand
TAGGAACAGTGTATTTGGGTGCCCATCTCATGCCGGGTGTGACCTTTTATTGAGGAACAACTGGTAGATGAAGCAACTTGCTCATGCCATGCTGTGGCCGCGTCCAAACTTGAACTCTAGTCTCTGTTTTTGGAGCTTGCTTCCTTCCTGCGACCCTAGATTGCTCCTCCTAAATCATTAAGTGGCAAACATGGCACAGACAGTAACCTCACATAAGAAGCTGTGAGGTTGGGACAGAAATATCCACCGCTGGCCTGTGAACTATTCACACAGGTCTGACTTTCCGCCAGGGTCCTGGCTGCCCTGGTCCTGTGGAATGCCATCATGGCTTCTGTCTAAACCGAGTAGGGCTGGGGCCATGCTGAGTTTGGAGAAATCTGTGCAGGAGTCAGATTTGGGCTTTAGCGTCACCTGGGGTTGAACCTCGGGCCTGCTATTTATTGAATCTGTCCTAGCCTCAATCGTCTTGTCTGTGAAATAGGGATGATACCATCTAGGTCAAAGGTAGCTGCACCAGATTCTCATGCAGGGAGGCCCTTGGCCTCATTTGTTTCTTTGTCTCTACAAGCAGAGAGGCTGAGTCACACAGATCCTGAGGGGAGATCACTTTCTCTTCCCTCCTTTCGTGTGTCATCTCCACCTCCTTAAGCTTGTATTATCTGGGTGTGGTGAGCCCCAGGAATAATGCTGTGACATCAAGCCCCTTGAACACCTCCTTTCACACGGGCCCTGTGACTGGCTGTGGCTGCCAGTGGTGATGAGAACTGATGATGCTCCAGGGCTACCGGGAACGGTGTGTGTGCTTCCGGGCAGGGCCACTTCCTAGAACCACCAGGCTGCTCTGTGAAGAGAACCGGCTCCCAGTGAGCTCCAGGAGGCAAGGAGCAGGTTCTGGAGGTGGAGGTGCTGGCACAGAAGGCTGGGCTTCTGGCAGTATAGGCTTCCAGCTCTGTGCGCTGGGGTGCGGTGTGGGACCAGCAACAGGCTGCTCCTCTGCCAGGAACCACCAGAACCAAAGTCTTCTTGAAGACTTCAAAACTTGAAGACTTCGGAAGGCAAGGACAGAGCTGAGAATTCCAGAGAGGAGCATTTGGAGGAAAAGTTTTTCTTGGAGCTTCGGAACTCAGGGAGTACCATGGGAGAGATTCACCAGGTTGATGCTTGCTGACAGACAGTCCTATAGAGAAGACAAGGCAGCCAGGCACACGCCTGTAATCCTGACACTTTGGGAGGCTGAGGTGGGCGGATCATGGGGTCAGGAGTTCAAGACTAGCCTGGTCAACATTGTGAAATCCCATCTCTACTAAAAATACAAAAAAAATTAGCTGGGCGTGGTGGTGTGTGCCTGTAATCCCAGCTACTCGGGAGACTGAGGTAGAAGAATCGCTTGAAACCAGGAGGTGGAGATTGTAGTAAAGAGATCATGCCACTGCACTCTAGCCTGGGTGACAGAGCAAGACTCAATCTCAAAAAAAAAAAAAAAAAAAGACAAGGCGACAACAACTGTGAGCTTTCTGTCTCCTGTGGAGTTTAGCACTTGGCCAGGTGGCCATTTCTCTCTCTCCTACTCAGTGACCTTCTCAAGGGCAAGGGGCTCCTTGAAGAGTGTCTTTCAAATTGAAACATGCCCAGAATGGTGGTTTATGATCCAAGGTAGAGGTGTGACCTTGGGATGCCACTGCGGACATGTCTCCAACCTCCCTCCTCGTGGGTGTTGCCTGGGACCCTGTTACCTCACCTCTTCCTGATGATTTCACCTCAATATCCCCTTTCTCCTGTGCTTCTGTTTTCCCTTCGACCCTTCCATGTTTTTTTCTTCCAACCATTCTTACCATTCTTCTATATTTTATTCTACCCAGCCACCCTTTCATCTAATCAGCCTTCTACCTAGTCAGGCTTCCAACTAACTATCCTTTTTTTTTTCCTTTGAGACAGAGTTTCAAGTGGCACCATTGGGCCACTTGTTTCTGACGGGAGTCACTTCCCAAACAGGTCAATGACTAGGACTTTGGACAAAAGCATGGGTGCAGGCCAGGCGCGGTGGCTTACAGGTATAATCCCACCACTTTGAGAGGCCGAGGCAGGTGGATCACCTGTGGTCAGGAGTTCAAGACCAGCCTGGCCAACATGGCATAACTCTGCCTCTACTAAAAATTGATCAAATGTAGATCACCCATAATGATCACCCATCACTCTGACACTTAGCAATAGTCATCCTGCTGCCTTAGCATCCTGTTGTCTTGCTTCTAGATGGTTTTGTTCTCGATTTTTTTTTTTAACTTAACATTATATTATGACCATCTCTCCCATGTCTTTTAAAGTTTTAAAATCTTGTTTTGAGTATCTTTTCCGTATTTCATTATGTACCTGTACAGGAAGGGTACCCCATAACTAGGTTTTTCTTCTCTGTAAAATGGGGAAAATAAGAACCCCTTCTACATGGGGTTGTTGTGAGGATGAGGTGAAGAAAGTTGTCAAAGTCCGTCACCTAGTACCAGGCACAGAGCAGGTACTGGGCGCATGCTGCCTGCTACTGGTATTATTACCATTGTCATTGATAATCATCAGCCAAGTCAGTCCTGCGGGGCTTTCAGATTTCCTCTGCTTTTACCTGTTGCAAGGTATAAACCTTTTCATGTGTCTCTGATTGTTTTCTTGGCAGAGCCACCCACACCCCAGGAATTTAATAGGGTCTTGATGCATTCCCAGCTTGCTGTTGAGGAATGTTTAACCAGTCACCACTCCACAGGCAATGTTAGGGGTTGCTGAGGCAGCCTCCAATAGTGTGAGCTTTCTAATTACTGCAGCAAAGTCTTTTAAAAAAATTATTAACTTCTCTGGCTGGACCCGGTGGCTCACGCCTGTAATCCCAGCACTTTGGGAGGCTGAGGTGGGTGGATCACTTGAGGTCAGGAGTTCAAGACCAGCCTGACCAACATGAGGAAACCCCATCTTTATTAAAAATACAAAGATTAGCCAGGCATGGTGACAGGTGCCTGTAATCCCAGCTACTCAGGAGGCTGAGGCAGGAGAATTGCTTGAACCCAGGAGG